>NW_006799611.1:2220152-2225342 GCF_000442215.2 Lipotes vexillifer
TTAACCACTGTGCCACCAGGGAAGCCCTCTTTTTTTTTTTTTAATAAATTTATTTATTTTATTTATTTTTGGCTGCGTTGGGTCTTCGTTGCTGTGCACGGGCTTTCTCTAGTTGCGGCGAGCAGGGGTTACTCTTTGTTGCGGTGCGCGGGCTTCTCACTGCGGTGACTTCTCTTGTTGCACAGCATGGACTCTAGGTGCGCGGGCTTCAGTAGTTGCAGCATGAGGGCTCAGTAGCTGTGGCTTGTGGGCTCTAGAGCGCAGGCTCAGCAGTTGTGGTGCACTGGCTTAGTTGCTCCGCGGCATGTGGGATCTTCCCAGACCAGGGCTCGAACCCATGTCCCCTGCACTGGCAGGCGGATTCTTAACCACTGCGCCACCAGGGAAGCCCCAAAATTTCATTTTTAATTCCTATAAACATACCCTGAAAACTATCCTTCCTCACTTTTAAGGACTTTGACTGGACTAAGGGATTAAGGAATCTATTTAAGGACAAGTGGCAACTGTGGATGCCCAACATGTTTGATTATCAAGGAACCCAGTTTTCAGAGGCCCAGAGTGACACAGTGGGTGGGAAGTTGGCAGATGGCCCAGAACTGGGTGGCATGACAAACGTGGTCACAGCCTTCAGGGTCCAGACCATTCAGAGGCCAAAGATACGTACGGGTCTCCAGATCCGTGCCCTTTGTACCACCAAGTGTGCCAGGTTGCTTTCAAGATACCAAGGATGGGAAAGGGTTCCTACGCAGCAATCCCTACACCAAGTTTATTGCTGTCCCAGAAGCACAGGTGCCAGTCTGAGGTCTGCAGGAGCCTTTGGGTCTTCTGAACCTTGTGGCCTTGGAGGCCGTAAAATTTCCGAATGGAAGTGGAGGAGGAGCTGTCAAAATTTGACTCTGATGGGACTCGAACCCACAACCTTTGAATAACCACACGAGGCCAGCTAGAAGTCCAATGCGCTATCCATTGCGCCACAGAGCCACTAGCTGGATTCTTCTCACCCCCGACTCACCTCTGCCTGAAACAGCCTTTAGTAGCGTTCTTCTAGGTGTGGCGCCGGGCCTGAACTCTGCTCGGGTCCGGGCGCAGACTCCAGATTCTCCGCCAACGGTGCGGTGGGGGTGCTCTCCCCCACGTCTGGACGCCCCAGGGATTGGGGGTCGGGGTCCAGGCAGAGCCCGCCTGCCTCTTCACTGCCCCAGGGGCCTCTGCTGCCCGGCGGGGCTGCGCGGCGCGGACTACAACTCCCAGCGTGCCGCGCGGGGCGCCGCCAGGAGCCGTCGCGCGCGTAGGACGGGCTGGGTCGGGCGGTGTAGGGCTCGCGGAGGCTGCGCGGCGTTGCCAGCTCTGCGGCGTGCTCACCCTGGGCAAGGCGCGGCAGGCTGCGGTGCCGGCCGGCGCAGCTGGTTTAGATTGCGGGAGGCGGGCGGGAGACGGGCAGGGGAGGAGCGCCGCGGGCGGGCGGGGCCGGCCGAGCTGCTGGGCCGTGCAGGGCGCAGAGCCGGCGAAACGCTGCTGAGACTCGGCTCTGCGCGCCCAGGAGCGGCTGATGCCCCTCCGCGCTCCCCACTCTGCTACAGCAGCCGGGCCGCATCTGGACTGCGTGCTCCGCGGCGGGGCCGACACCAGGTGAGCACAGGCTAGGACAATGGGTCCCCGGGCGGGAGAATGTGCCCGGCCGAGTCCGGGGGAGGTGGCGGTATCGGTCTGGAGTGGGGGGGCGCGCCCTGCTGCTCTGTCTCCTTGCCGGGCGCTCTGCTACCCTGGCTTTTTTGGGGGTCAAGGCGGTCCTCAGTGACCCGGGATCGGGGCCCGGGAGATCTGGGCTTCCCGTTCCCTCCTCGTCCCATCCCCAGCCTTCCGGGGAGGGTCCTTGCCTTCTGCCCTGGCGGGCTCTGTTAGTCCAGAGGTCTGAGGACCTTGGAGACCCTTGGCATTGGAGTTGGAGGCTCTGGTTCGGTCCCCCTCCCGGCTTTTGCTTTTCGTGTGGAGGAGGGGGAGATGGTGTAAGGGTTCCCAGTGGTCCAGACCATGTCTTCGTCCTGGCTTGGAGAATCTCAGGCTACCTCATAGACGTGACCTTCAGCCCCTCCCCAGGAACAGGAGAACCTGAAGGAAAACAGTCCCATCTGCTGCCCCTTGAGCAAGTCTGTAAAGCACCAGGAATACAGTCTAAGAGTCCTAATCTCAGCCCTGCCAGCCGTTCCTCTCCCCTTAAGCCCCAATCCCCTAAGATTCATCTGAGTGGCTTGCTGAGTGTGTTTATGGGGGTGACTTCAAGCCCCTCCTCCTCTCCCTCAATCACCTTTCCCCTCTGGGCGGTCACCTCTCAGGCACCTCCAGGCTCTCACCTGTTTTCTCCATCGCCCTCTGTGGGCCAACAGAGGCATGGCACTGCCTGGGCCTATGGGCAGGGACTGAGCAGGGCCCCTTCTCAAGAAGTTGCCCCTTTGGGTGTTGTGGCTTGGCCTGATCATCCACAGAAACTCTGTAGGTCTCTGGGTGGGGAGTCGAGCCCGAGGCAGTCAAGTCAATACCCGCTTCAAGGCATTTTGGTTGGGATCCTGGATGTCAGGAGAGTGGACTGTCTTCTTTTGGTTGGAAGGGCCTCTGAGAGCAATTCTTATTACACCCATTGCACAGAGGGGAAGACTAAGGACTGAAGTGGGAAAGGGACTTGCCCAAGGTCATTCAGAGAGTCATAGGCAGAGATGGGACTTAGGGGCTAGAACCCAGCAACTAACTCTCAGCCCTGGAATTCCTCACCTCAAGTCCCATGCCTCTAGCCTGACCCTTCCCAGCAGCCCCGGAAAGGGACCCAGTCCTCAACTACCCTACTCAATATGGGCTCACTACAGGTTAACCCTTTGAGATGATAGTGGCCTGGTTGCCCGAGCCAGGAGGTAGGGGATCCAGGCATTTCGGTCCACTGACTGCCCTGTGCTCACAGGCCACAATGCTGCTTGGGGCATCTCTGGTGGGGCTGCTGCTGTTCTCCAAGCTGGTGCTGAAACTGCCCTGGACCCAAGTAGGGTTCTCCCTGCTGTTCCTCTACCTGGGGTCTGGCGGCTGGCGCTTCGTCCGAGTCTTCGTCAAGACCATCAGGCGTGATGTCTTGTGAGTACCTGGTACAACCCTTCCTGGGTTTCCTACGCTATGCTGGGCTCCTAATCCCCCAAATCTCCCCAGGCCAGACCCTATGGTCTCTACCAGCACAGGGCACCCAGGCCCCAAAGGAGCAGTCTGTGTTCCACACCCTTCCCCTTGCAATAGTATGTGGTACCTCCACTGCCAAGGTCAAAGTCTCCTCCCAGGGAATCGCCTTAACTTGGTGCACTTTAGCCTGGAGCAGACTTGGGGGCCTGGGACATACATCAAACACCAGGCGTGTTGAGGAGACATCTGGAAGGAGTCCTAAGAACATGCTATAACTTGTGAGAAGGTGAAGAAGAAGCCTGTGCAGAAGGCCCTGTCCTCCAGCTGGCATGAGTCTGAGCGGGCACTGAGTTCTAGAGCAGGCCCTGAATCATGTCAGGGAGAGCCTGCTTCCCACAGAAAGTCAGGAATGGTCCATGGGGTTATCCTGTACCAGAAACACTTGCTGCTACCTTCTCTGTGAAGAGCGCTGAGCTGACTCTGGGGCCTGGGGTGGGGAGCCCCAGACCTGGGCCAAGCTTAGACTGGTCAGGGAGACCAGAAGGGGACACAGTCAATCCCTAAACTGGCAGTGCCATGTGGGCAGAGACCCTGGCAGTCTGAATCACGGTAGTATCCCAGTGTCCAGCACCCCGACCCACACCCAGAACAGGTGGCTCGGCATTTGTCAATCTGAGTTGATTGCAAAAGGAGGTTTCAAGTGGCCCCTGCGGGAAGGGTGGTCGCAGCAGAGAGCTGTGGGAGCGTGAACAACGGGAGATGGCTTCAGGCCCGGGCCCTGGGGAATCAGAGGAGGCCTCCTGGAGGAAAAGCAGTTGTACTTGAGAGTCACCTCAAGGAAGTGGGAGCAGGGGATTCCAGCCAGAGGGCACGGCATCAGCAAAGGCACAGAGGCTGGGGGGCCAGGAGAGTTCAGGGGTCATAGGTGGCACGGGTGGGGCAGGAAAGGAGGATGTTGCCAAGTGATTCCACAAACACTTATTGAACATCTACCCTGTGCCTGGCACTGAGCAGCGCCCGGGGGCAAGATGGTGAACAGGGCGGGCCTTGCCGGGCTCACCGGGAGGGAGATGGGACAAATCGCAAACTCGTCCCTTTTTCACTGCGGCAGTTACGGGGAGAGGGACAATACGGGGGTGTGGGAGGTCCAGGAGGAGGAGTTTGGACTTTGACTTGGGGCCCTGTAGTCGTGGAAGTCCCCAACAGAGCAGCAGACTCAGAGCAGAGCTTAGAGTGTACTAGGAGTTGAACTCTGGAGCCAGACAGGACTGAGGTTCAAATGTCAGCACTGCCACGTTCCACCCGTACAGGCCAGGGCAAACCCTGGCACTGGTTTCCTCCTCTGTACCGGGGAGGGAGTAATCACCCGGGTCCCTGGTGTTATCGGGTCCCTGATGTTATCGTGCAGCATCAGTGAGCCGCTGCATGTATTGCTGCCCCGCACACAGGTGCTGGGAAAGGGGTGGCACAAGTGATCAGACCAGGGCCTCCGGACTCCCACTCCCAAGCCCAGCAGTCACGGCTCCCTTGCTCATCCCCCTCCCGCCCCACACCCAGCGGCGGCATAGTGCTCCTGAAGGTGAAGGCCAGGGTCCGACGCTACCTGCGGGAGCGGCGCACGGTGCCCATCTTGTTCGCCTCCACGGTCCAGCGCCACCCGGACAAGACGGCCCTGATCTTCGAGGGCACGGACACCCACTGGACCTTCCGCCAGCTGGATGACTACTCAAGCGGCGTGGCCAACTTCCTGCAGGCGCGGGGCCTGGCGTCGGGCGACGTGGTCGCCCTCTTCATGGAGAACCGCAATGAGTTTGTGGGCCTGTGGCTGGGCATGGCCAAGCTGGGCGTGGAGGCGGCGCTCATCAACACCAACCTCCGGCGGGACGCACTGCGCCACTGCCTGACCTCCTCCCAGGCCCGGGCCCTCATCTTTGGCAGCGAGATGGCCCCAGGTGAGCCCCGAAGGGGCAGGGGTTAGGCAGGGAGTCCCACGGGACCGCCACAACACCCCCCCCCCCCCCCCCCCCGGGGGGG
>NW_006799611.1:2225403-2227668 GCF_000442215.2 Lipotes vexillifer
CCCCCAGCCCTGGGAGAGTCTGTGTGGCTCACCGGTTAAGGGCATGAGCCCTGGAGTCAGATGGCCTAGGCTCTGTCCCTGGTAGGCTGGAGACCCGAGTGAGACCCTGTGCTTCAGTCCCCTCACCATAGCACCTGCCTCCTGCTGTTTTCAGGGAGACACTTCACCTGAAGTATTGACAAAGTGGCCAATGCTAGGTGACCCCTCAGACATAGTGGTAACTGTTCTTGTGACTAATTAGGCCTCATCTATAAAATGGGAACAAGAATCTGTTCCTTGCTCTCCTGCAGAGCTTATGTTTATTGGCTGCCGCGTTGGGCACTGACAATGTGCTGAGTTTGGGGCTTTACAAAAGCAGCTCTAATCTCCACTAAGCCTGGTGAGGTAGCGATTGTCATCTTGGCTTTACAGATGAGGAGACTGAGGTTCAGAGTGGCGTGAGGCACTCACCCAGAGCCACACAGCTGTTAAGTGACAGAACTGGGGTTTGATCTCGGGCTTTGACCGCAGTGTCCCTGTTCTCTCTCCCCATGCTGCTGTGAGTGTGGAATAATGGGCAGGAGAGGTTCCTAAGATGCTGAAAGGGGAGGAAGAAAGATGCAGCAGGGGGAGGGGAGAGGGTTGGACAAGTCAAGAGGAAGCCAGAGGAGTTGTGGCCGAGTGGGCCAGACTGGCCTGCGCTCAGGGCGGGTGAGTATCTGGACATGTGTAGTGCACAGGAGAGCCTGAGAGAAGGTTCCCACCCTCTGAAGAGGCTGGAGGGCTGCCAGCCTCTGATCCCCCACACCTCCCTCCTATCCAGTCCCCCATAGACTAGCATAGTACAGTGGGTCGGGCCATAGTAAGCCTTGGTGTGAGATAGAGCTGGCTTTGAGTCCCAACTCCAGCACATTCTAGCTGTGAGTGAATCCCTCCCATTCTCAGAGCCTCAATTTTCTCATCTGTAAAATGGGCTGTTATTGGTACCCATTTCCTGGCGTGTGTGCGCAGGAGCATGCATGTAAAGAGGCTGTGGCGTAGTTAGCCAGCAGCTAATGGGAGCCGTTGCTCCTCTCAGCATCTTCCTTACGACGAGGTCCCAGGTGCTTCACTCATCTCTCTGCCCTACCCAGCCAGCCTCCCCTGACAACATGCTCAGCCCCGGCACAAGCAGAGGTCCTGGGAACACAGGGTGTCCTGGCCTGCCTGCTGATCTGCCTTGTTTCCCCCACAGCTGTCCTTGAGATCTGTGCCAGCCTGGACCCCTCCGTCAGCCTCTTCTGCACCGGTCCCTGGGAGGCCAGCGCAGTGCCCGCTGGCACGGAGCACCTGGACCCCCTGCTAGAAGATGCCCCTAAGCACCTGCCCAGCCGCCCCAACAAGGGCTTCGTAGGTGGGCCCCTCACCCCCACAGGGGGGTTCTAAGATGGCCAGGGACAGAGCAGTGGCCTCAAGGCCTGGGTTCTTCTGTAAACTTGCTGCGTGACCTGGAGTGAGTCATGTCACCTCCCTTTTCCATCCGGGAAAATGAGGACAGTAATCCTAGGCTTACTACGAAGGCTGCATGAGCTGATGTGTGTGAAAGTGCCAGGCACACAAAATGCAGTTCTTGAACAGCCTTCGTTGACACCTGACATGCGTAGGATCATGTGGAACCCAGGAGCCTGCCTCGTCTGAGTTTGGGCTGCGCTTGGACCAGGGGCGAGACCCTTTGCATGGTCACCCACCACCTGTTCAGTGCAGGCCCCTGTTGGTCTGTGATCCCCTCCCTGCTCTGGACTGCCTCCCCCGCGACTTCTAGGCAGCCTTCCAGACCCTCTCACCTCTCTTACTGCCCACTCCAGCCTGCCTTCTGAAGCCCATGGCTTGCTGCATCACCTGGGGGTTCAGAGCCTGGGCCGAGTTCATATCCCAGCTCTACTGTTTCCCTGACGTATGACCCTGAACACCTGAGCTGCCCTGATGTATGACCCTGAACACCTGAGCTGCCCTTTGAGGCTCGGTTCCCAGAGCCATAAAATTGGGGATGGCAACAGAACCTGTGTTTGAGGGTTGGAAAAGGTCCAGTGGAAAGCTAGGGTATGACCGGAAGTGCTCAGTAACTGGCCGTCATCATCATTATCGTTTAACCTCTGCCATGTGTGGATATGGTCCGCTGGGTGCTTTTGTAAGCTCCTTGAGGGCGGGACTCTGGCTGGTTGAGCCTGGCGCCAAGCCTAGGGCTGACATACTGCACGCGCCCTGAGAACGTGAGATAGTTACTCTATAACGTGCAGAGGCATTCCT
>NW_006799611.1:2227688-2268842 GCF_000442215.2 Lipotes vexillifer
TCCGGACCTCCTGGAACCTCCAGCCTGGTGGGGCTGACCTCACACAGAAACCATAACATGACAATCCCTGGTCCTGGCAGTGGGGGAATACAGAAATGGTCCGTGGTGCAAAAGCTACCTCTGCACCCGGCTTCCTGCAGCCAACCCTCCCCACGCAGTAGGCATCACCTCCTTTGAGAAGCCCTCCCTGGTGCCACCTCCCCTCCCTGGAGCCTGGGTCAAGTGCTGCAGCTGGGCTTTGGCAGGCCCTGTGCTTCCCAACACTCTGCGCTCGGTATTGGAAATACCCATTCCTCATCTTCCTGTCCCACTTGGCTCTCACCTCCACCCAGGCAAGACCTGTGCTCATCTTGGTCACTGATGTCTCCCCGGGCCTGGCACAGAGCGAGGGCTCAGAAAAAGTTCTTTGAAGGAAGCAGTGCCGGCATTAGAGCAGAGAGTGGAGCCTGGGGTCATCAGTGCAGGCTTTCTGGAGGAGGTGTGATGGGAGTGGGTGTTGAGTGATGTCTGCCTGCCTGACTCTGTGCCCAGCCCTGTGCTGCCCCCTCTCACAGCCGCTCCTGTGTCTGTTTTCTTCAGATAAGCTTTTCTACATCTACACGTCAGGCACCACAGGGCTGCCCAAAGCTGCCATCGTGGTGCACAGCAGGTAAGGGGAAGGTGCCCTGGGGGGAGGCCTGGGGATGGTGGAGCCACTCCTCCTGCCTTTCCAGCGGCCCACAGAGCCCTTGGCCCTCTGCCCTCCCAGGTATTACCGCATGGCTGCCCTGGTGTACTACGGCTTCCGCATGCGGCCCGACGACATCGTCTACGACTGTCTCCCCCTCTACCACTCTGCAGGTATTCCAGGCCTGTCCACTCAGCCTCCAGCACCCCCAGAGTCTTGGAAGCCCCACCCTTCTTGGCAGGCAGCATGTTGCAGTAGAAACATTTGAGCTTTGGAGTCAAATCTGGGTTCAAATACAGACGTGGGCATTGATCTCTGAATGAAAGTGGCCACACCAGCAAAAGTGGTGTGTGTGGCTGTGTCCCGCAGGGCACCTGGGCTGGTCTGACCATTCAGGTCACTTCCACAGGTATGCACAGTCTTAGGAGCTGCTTGGTCTTAGGAGCTTTTAGAAAGACAGAGATGGAATAAATGTAATTCCTGCCCTCAAGGTGCTTAGGGTTTGGCTGTGTGTATTTGGGGCAGGATGAATGATGGGACCCTACCCTGACTCTTAATACAAGAAATGGCATTGAGTATGGGGAGAGGCAGGGAGCAGGAGCTCAGTTCAAGGGAAGAGCCCAGTGATGGCCTGAAAGGCTTCCTGGAGGAGGTGCACCCAAGGCAGGCAGATGTGAGGTGCAGAAGCTAGGCGGGCTAGCTCAGTGCCCCCTGGCTGAACGGTAGCGTTACGGGTATGGGAGCAGGAGCTTGGGGCCAGCTCCAGAGGCCTCAGAGGACAGTCTAAGGATTGCGTACTCAATCCTATAGGCACTGGGGAGCCATGGAAGGCATCTGACTGGCGAGAGAGATATGACCAGTTAGTGTTGGAGGGACAGGACAGGAGAGAGAAAGGGAAAAAGCCCCCAGGCTGAGAACACCATGACGCAGAGAAAGGGGAGAGAGGGTGAGAAGGGAAGTCTCAGCTCCAGGCAAAGAGCCTTTGAGGAGGTTGGGCTGTACAGGAGGAGGCTCTGGAGGGAAGGGTCTCCTGTCTACCTGACCTCTGAGGCCCGCCCCTCGGCCTTCAGGAAACATCGTGGGAATCGGGCAGTGCCTGCTCCATGGCACGACGGTGGTGATCCGGAAGAAGTTCTCAGCTTCCCGCTTCTGGGACGATTGTATCAAATACAACTGCACAGTGAGTGAGAGGGGATGGGGATGAGCATCCCCGTCCCCTCGGGACCCTCCCACCAGGTCTACCCATGGACATCTGTCTTAGAGCTGAGGGCAGCCAGCCATTTATTTGGGGGCAACACTCCCATTGTTCAGATGGGGAGACTGAGGCCCAGAGAGGGAAGGGATTGCACAGCTGGCCCCTGGGGTAGTAGGGGTAGGGGCTTGGGGGGTTGGGGGGCAGTGAAGTCAGAGTAGCCTCAGGGGCCCAGACTCACGCCAAGTCCATCCCCAGATCGTGCAGTACATCGGCGAACTCTGCCGCTACCTCCTGAACCAGCCACCCCGGGAGGCGGAAAACCGGCACCGGGTACGCATGGCACTCGGCAACGGCCTCCGGCAGTCCATCTGGACCAACTTTTGTAGCCGCTTCCACATTCCCCAGGTGGCCGAGTTTTACGGGGCCACTGAGTGCAACTGCAGCCTGGGCAACTTCGACGGCCAGGTGCGGCCCAGGTTGGGGACGCAGATGGACCACGGAAGGCACGGGTGGCAGAGGGGAGAGCAGAGTTCTAGTGTGGGAGTGTGGGTGCTGGAGGCCCCCCGCAGCCCCCAGACTGTCCAGTTTCAGGCCCATGGTGGGAGCACCTGGGCCCGAGTCTCGGCCTTTGCAGGTGGGGGCCTGTGGATTCAACAGCCGCATCCTGGCTTTCGTGTACCCCATCCGGCTGGTTCGCGTCAACGAGGACACCATGGAGCTCATCCGGGGGCCTGATGGCGTTTGCCTTCCCTGCCAGCCAGGTCTACCCTAGGGTTGCAGCTGGGGGTCAGAGTAGGAGGGGCTGACTCAGGAGGGGGGTGGGGCCGGTGGGTGGGGAGCCCCATCCTGGTCAGCAGCCAGAAGTCATCTTCTCTGAGGGCTTCCAGGCATTTATTTCTTCATCCATGCATCCATTCAGTCACCGTCCCATCCACCCAGTCCATTCGTGCACTTCCGTGTTGTGGACCCTGGGCCCAGGCCGCCTCAGCCCCCCAGCTCTGTGCCTGAGTCCCTCACCTGCACGCTGTTGTCCTGAGGAGTCCATGTGGTACAGAACGTAAAGCTCTTTAAGCAGAGCCAGGGCCCTGGGAGTGCTGCCTCTGGTTAGGGCTTGACCAGCCTTTCATTTGTTTGTTCCACTTTCCGTCCATCTGTTCAGTGACCAGACTTTACCGAGACGCTCCCCGCCCTCGGGGCTCCCGGGGTGGGGCGGGGAGAAGTGGGCGTCTCTGTGGACAGCTGCAGGGTGCACTCAGTGTGAAAGAGACCCCAGGGCAGGTCTGACCCCGCCTCCCCTGCCCACAGGTGAGCCGGGCCAGCTGGTGGGCGCCATCATCCAGCAGGACCCCCTGCGGCGCTTCGACGGCTACCTCAACCAGGGCGCCAACAACAAGAAGATCGCCAAGGATGTCTTCAAGAAGGGGGACCAGGCCTACCTCACCGGTGGGTGGGCACCTCTCCCTAGGCCTTTGCCGCCCCTCGGGTTGCGGGGGAGGAGGAAGGGGCCTTTCGCCACCCTCTGAGGGCACCTCCCCGGGACCCCCCGGGCCCCAGCTCACCCAGCTCCCCTCTAGGCGACGTGCTGGTGATGGACGAGCTGGGCTACCTGTACTTTCGGGACCGCACAGGGGACACCTTCCGCTGGAAAGGCGAGAACGTGTCCACCACGGAGGTGGAGGGCACGCTCAGCCGCCTGCTGGCCATGGCCGACGTGGCCGTGTATGGCGTCGAGGTGCCAGGTACCCGGGGAGGCGGGAGGTGCCAGGCGTGTGTGCGGAGGGGCCGCAGGGGCCATCGCCAGCCGCTCACTGCCCACTCTGCCACCCCCAGGAACCGAGGGCCGGGCCGGCATGGCCGCTGTGGCCAGCCCCTCTGGCAGCTGTGACCTGGAGCGCTTAGCCCAGCTCCTGGAGAAGGAGCTGCCCCTGTACGCCCGCCCCATCTTCCTGCGCTTCCTGCCTGAGCTGCACAAAACAGGTCTGTCCCCACCCCCGACCCCAGCTCCAACTCGAAGGTGCCAGGCCAAGGCCCCTTCCTGGGTCCTTCTGAGAGGCCGGGGTGCCTGTCGTTTTCCCTTCGCCCACAGCCTTGCCAAGTGGTTGGTAACCTGACCTACCTGTGAGCAGACCCAGGCTTCAGGGAGAGAGGGTGCATCCGTTCTCAGTGGGACAAATACCGACTGAGTGTCTAGTCTGCTCCAGGCACTGTGCTAGGCCCTGGGGGTATAGGTGACAAATTCCGGCAGGACCTGTGCCTTCTGGGGGCTCCTAGAGCAGCAGGGGAGGCAGCCACAGGATAAGGAATTCCAAAGATAAAGAATGAAACGCAGAGGGCTTCCCTGGTGGCGCAGTGGTTGAGAGTCTGCCTGCCAATGCAAGGGACGCGGGTTCGTGCCCCGGTCTGGGAAGATCCCATGTGCCGCAGAGCGGCTGGGCCCATGAGCCGTGGCCGCTGAGCCTGTGCGTCCGGAGCCTGTGCTCCGGACGTCCGGAGAGGCCCGCATACCACAAAAAAAAAGAAAAAAAGAAAAAAAAAGAAAAGAACGGAATGCAGATCAAACTGACAGGAAAGTGAATGAGGGGGTTGGGGGTGACTGGGAGGCTCCCCTGACGAGGTGCGGTTTCAGTGGAGACCTGAGAGAGAGAGGGAGAGGGGGAGGGAGGGAGGACTTTGTGGGGGTGGGAGGCCTTCCGGGCTCTGGGAACAGCCACTGCGGAGTCCCTGAGGCAGGGGGGCGCTTGGCTGTTAGAGGAATGAAAGGAGGCCCCCAAAGCTGGAGCAGTGAGGGGTGGGCAGCGGAGTGAGGTGGGATGGCGAGGGCGGCAGGGGCCTTGTGGGCCGGGGAGGGGGGCTTGGACTATACCGGGGGCAGTAGGGAGCCACAGAAGTGTTTGAGCAAGGTAGTGACCTGGTCAGATTCCTGTCCTGCCCAGGGGGAGGGGCAAGTGGTGGGTCCACCGGCACATGGCGGGTTGGTGCCATCCTTCTGTCTGTTGGTCCTCTCGGGAGCTTCTCTGGGCAGGAGGCTCTGAGGCTCATGCCCTGGCCTCCCCTCCACTCTCCTCAGTCCTGGCTGCCTGTCCTGGCTCCCCCCCACTGCTCAACCTCTCCCTGGCTGCTCAGCCCGGGCCCGCAGCTGCCCGGCCACCCCCAGGGCGTCATCGTGTCAGCCCTGCCTGGATGGAAGGCCTTGCCTGACTAACGTGGCCCCTGGGCACACCTGAAGCTCTGGGGAGGGTCGGACGCGGACACTGGTACTGTGCTCAGGGCCAAGACTGCGAGCTCCCTGGGCACTGGGCAGCCGCTGCGACTTCTGTGTCCAGGAGGGACAGGTTGCTGTCAGACCTCAGGCTTCAGACAGGCTTTGCTGCAGAACAACACCCCCAAACTTACTTAATTTGTGGGTCAGCAGTTTGGGGTTAAGTCCAGCTGAGTGTTCCTCTGTTGGCCCCACCTAGGGTCAAATAGCGCCATCGGGTGTAAGAGGGCCACCCTCACGTGGGGCTTCCGGCTGGTTGGCTCTGCAGTGATGTCCACAGAACGGTGGTGATGGCAGTGTGCTCTATCTGCGCTCTGCACTCTCCGTCACGGCAGCTACCAGCCCCAGGTAGCTGTTGAGCACTTGAAGTGGGACCAGTGTGACAAGGAAACTGAATTTTAAATTTCGTTTCATTTTAATTAAATTTGCATAGCCACATATGGCCAGTGACTACCCACTTAGCGCCGGTCTAAGCGGCCCTTCCTGGGGTGGTTCTGCTCTGTTCCATGTGGTTTCTCCTCCTTCAGAGGCTAGACTGGTCTCAGGGCACCCCGAGAGGGTGGGGATGGAAGCTGCAAGGCCCCTTGAGGCCTAGACCACCCACATGGCCTCTTCCGTATTCTGTGAGTCAGAGCCAGCTGTAAGGCCAGTCTGGATTCAAGTAGCCATTGAAAAAGACTCCATCTCTTGCTGGGAGAAGTGGCCATTCCACGTGGCAGAGGAGTACCTGGGGAGAAGCTGTAGCCATTTCTGGCATCTGTCACACCTGGGTTCAAATCCCAGCTCCACTGCCTACGAGCTGTGTGATGTTGGCTCAGATGTGTGCCTCTGAGCATCAGTCTTCTCATATATATAGAGGGGCTAAGACCGTTGATTGAAAGATGCATAATTTATATTACATACTATTAAGGGGAAAAAACACGAATTGAGCTATTTCAGAGATGCTGAAATCTGAAATCTTGTGCATCTTAGAATCCATAGAATATGGTTGTGCCCCTGCCCCTGGGGTTGATGTGCAGATTGCATGAGATCACGTCTGTACCTGGGAGGTGCTCAGATGAAAGGGAGCCATCAGGGAAGACCTGTGTTCTGGTCCTCACTCTGCTGTCGCGCAGCATGTGGCCCTGAACGAATAGCTTCTCTTATACAGGTCTCCGTTTCCCTGTCTGCAAAAAGGGGTGGGTAACTCGGCCCCTTCCCCTTTGCCGGGGCTGCTCTGAGGAGTGATACATAATGTAATGGATGGAGCCTTTGCAAACTGTAGAGGGCGGTGCCCCTCCTCCCACGCCTCCCCTTAACGGTGTCCTCTGCAGCCCTCCTCTCCCTTGCTCAACCCTGGCGGGAGGGCGGGTTTCGAGAGCTCGGGCCCCTGCCCTGCACCCTTCTGACCCCTCTTCCCCCTTGTCTTCTCCCTCCCTCAGGGACCTTCAAGCTACAGAAGACAGACCTGCGGAAGGAGGGCTTTGACCCAACAGTTGTGAAAGACCCACTGTTCTACCTGGATGTCCGGAAGGGCCGCTATGTCCCTCTGGACCGAGAGGCCTACACTCGCATCCAGGCAGGCGAGGAGAAGCTGTGATTTGCCCCGAGTCCCTCTGAGGGCCACCGGATGCTGGACCCAGAGCACCAGCTCCCACCCCAGAGGGTTCCTGGGCAAAGCCAGACCAAAGCAAGAAGGGCCTGGCCTCACAACCCCGAGGTGCCGACCCCCACCCGTCAAAACTGCCAAGGGACTCACTGCTGCCTCCCTCTCCCCCCGAGGCTTTCTGTGAAAGCCTCATCTCCATGTTGTATCTTCAGGGGGCCTCTGGGCCCCAGGCTGAGACTGAGACTGGGCCCCTCAGGATGATGTCTTAGGGCAGGACAGGGGAGGTGGAAGGTCACCAAGCACTCTCCAGAGAACAGGCAGCTTGTAAATGGGACCAGGGCAGAAGCCCCCAGACTCAGGTAGCCAGCAGAGTGGGCGGGGGCAGCGGTGGCCGTTGATCAGGTGTCCGAATAGGATCCAGGCCCTGGAGCTACTCAAGCGTCCTCAGCCCTGCTGGTGCCTCTAGGAGGGCAGGAGAGGGACTGACCTGTAGCAGGCAGCCTGGACGGGGCACCCCTCTCATCCCCCTCTCTCTGGGTGTCTGCCTGGCTCTCCCTCAGGCAGGGCCTCTCTGTCTTTGTGGGTCTGTCCTTGTCACCTCCTCCGTCTCCGTCCTGGCCTGGCTATGAAGGGAGAAGGGGTGGGGGGCGCTCAGGGGCCAATAAACTCTGCCTTCCTCCCCCCTGCCCGTGTGCATGCCACCTGAGCTCACCCCAGCCTGCTCAGGCCCTAACTTCTGCCCCATTCACTCCATTCATTCGTTCATTTGGACTGAGAGATATAGCAGGTTATCTTAGATGGGGGGCGGTTCCCACCTGAGCCTGGCAGGGTGTTTTAACAGCATGATCTTGAGAGTCTAAACCAGCTGTGTCACTTATGAGCTTGCGCGTTAGGCAAGTGACTTTGTCGTCTCTGTGACAAGGGAATGATCAGTTAGGATTCAGAGAGCTAAAAGGAGCCAGTATGAGGAAAGGGCTGTTCAGAGCCGTTGAGGGAGGAAACCCTAACCCAGCACAGGGTCCCATCTCCAGACCCTTGCCCATGCTGTTCCTTCTGCCAGGGGTGCATTTTCCCAGGGGTTTGGCAGGGGTGCTGTGCAAGGCAGAGCAGGGCTGCCTAACCAGCTGGGTAGAGTCTAGGAAAGCTTCCTGGAGCAGTCCTTGCAGAGCTGTCAGCAGTGCCAGCGGAGGGCCAGCTGTCCCCTAGGGCCCAACCCTGGAGTCACACGCAGGCTGGAAATGTGTGCAGCCCAATGGAAAGGGGGTCCACCCCAAGCCAGGGCAGCAGGCAGCGTGTGTGCCCCAGGGCGTCATCTTCACTATTTAACCCTCAGCACCGTCTGTCACTTGACTGAGGTCACACAGCAAGTAGTGGGGACTGGAATGCCAGCCCCAGCCCCTTGCCCTTCCCGCTGCTCCCTGGTGCAGAAGGCAACAGGAAAGCCAGATGAGCTTCCATTCCACGCATGCTTGTGGAGCCAACTGTGAGCCACACCCCAGGCCAGCAGCTGACTGGGTGGTGGGTGACCAGGGTGAGAAATCTGGGGTGCCTCCTGGGGGAGTGACCTTTGAAAGATAGTGGAGTCTGGTGCCACTCTTGGGAGAAGAGGGAGGCAGCGCTGGAGTTGGCCCCTGGAGCCCTAGGCTGATGCGGGTGGGGTTTGGGAGTGGCAGGCATGGCTGCAGTGCCCTAGTGTGACCAGCAGAGGGTGCACGGATCCTGCAGAATCCAGTCCAGCCTTTGGCGCTCAGCCAAGGGAAGATGGAAGGAGGCAGTGCAAGTCCCCACTTCACCCCCAGCGGTACTCACCCCAGAGGACTCTGTGGGCCTTTGATCAGGCTCCCAAGGGGCTGCACTTGGCTGACAGTGAAGCTTTGTGTCTTTAACCCTCAGCAGTGACTGCTCTCCGACGGGAAGGAGCCCCCCAGTGGTCCCTGTTCCTTTCCCCTGGTTGAACACAGTCACCCAGAAGCAGTAAGGAGTGGTGGTTAAAAGCTCCTGCTGAGGAGCCAGTCAGGCCTGAGTTCAAGTCCATTTGCCAGGCCAGGCCTCAGTTTCCTCTCCCATAAATGGTGGTCTAGGAATCCCTACCTCGGGACAATTGTGAACGTGTAATGAGATGGTGCTTGGAAGTCTCTCAGCACGGGGTCTGTTGCTGAGAGTTGTGCAGTACGTGGTAGTTAAAAGAAAAAATGAGCAGTGTTGAGGTGTTAAGACCCCAGACTAGGCCCGTTTCCCACTTCTGCACCAGCACCCGCCCCCAGCCCCTCCATGAAGGGACGGGGCTGGTGGGCCTCTGGGCCTTGCAGCTCTCCTGTCTGCCTATGGTCATCCCAAACCACGGCCGTGTGAGTCATCCCCCCGGGCCTGCAGTCGGTGCTCAATACGTGCTTGTGAAGTTAAGGATAGCTACTGTTTACTGGGCATTTCCTGACATTTACATAGCGCTTCACAGTTTACAAAGCACTGGATAAGTACATCAACGGAGCAGATGCTAAAGCCCTCCTCTGTGCAGGGGGGCGGGGCATGGTCAGATCTGCCCTCAGGGAGCCCACTATCTGGGGGCAGAGGAGAGGGTCCTAGCCAGTCGAGAAGCAAAGGTTGTGTGCTTAGCTGCACCCTAACCCAGAGCCCTGGTCGGCGTGTGGGGGGAGGTGAGGATGTCGTGTTTCATGGTCACAGAGGTTTTTCACGGAAGAGTCATCCAAGAATAGGGGAGGGAAGAATGGCCCAGACTAGGAGCCACAAAACATAAAGGCCTGGAGGTGAAGGGCAGGGAAGGGCGAGCAGGGCAGATGAAAGAAGGGCAGTGAGGCTGCCGCGGTGGGGCTGGGGGGAGAGTTGAGGCAAGGTATGCAGAGTGAATCCTTTGTGGCCGTTTCTTGTACACTTGAGGACTGGGAGCTCAGCTAGGAACTCCTTGTATCAGTCCAAACGCATTGCCTTCGACTTGCTGACAGCCACCACGTGTGGAGCACTTCCTATGTGCAGGATCTGAGGCCAAGCACTTAATGTGCGTTATTTCATTAAATCCGTCACACAGAGCAGCTACAATTTTTACCCGCACTCAACAGTTGAGGAATCTGAGGCTCAAAGAAGCTAAGTCTCTCCACAGACCACAGGGCCTGTGAATAGCAGTGCTGGGATGCAAGCCCCCTTCCCAGAGCCTCAGTGTTCCCATCTGCAGGCTGGGCCGGGGAGGCTGGAAGGGGCCTGCCTTGAGCGTCCCAGAGGTCCTACCACCCTTAGACAGGCGAGTGGCTGCCCAGGCCAGTGCCTGGTGTATCACTTTCAATCCCTGGGAAGAAGGCTAAATACCTCTGAGGGGCCTATTGAGGCGCTGGCGGCAAGGGAAGGGGCGACCGAGTGACTTTCAAAGGGGCCTGAATGCGTGGCCAGCCCCTCCCCTGGAGGAGGGGGCCCTGCTTCCTCCCGGCCTAATGATATTCTGGGCTCAGCCCTCATCTTTGGCGGCAGTTTAACCCGAGCCGGGGAGGATTTCTTTCTCACTGATCTCAGCTTGACACCCAATTAGCACAAGAATGGGAGGTGGAAGCCTGCAAGAGGCGCCTCCCAGCCTCCCGGGGCGCACGAGGGGAGCAGGCGGGGAGACAAAGGGCAGCGGGCAGGGGGGCCCCCGCGCCCTCGTCTCCCCTGCAGACCCCGCCTTTGTCTCCCTAGGAGCTTCAGAGGGGATGGAGGCCAACGCCCGGCTAGCCAGCCTGCTGGAGGGACGGGGTTGGGGCCCAAGACCCTCTTCTGCGTGGATCCCAGGGGAAGGCATTTGGGTGAGCCAAGCCCAACAGGACGCAGCGAGGGTCAGGGATCCTGAAGGCGCAACAACCTGGGGTCGAGGCCTGACACGTAGGGGTCCGTGAACGAGTCACCGGTTCTCAGCCTCAGTCTTCACATTTGAAAAATGGCGCTAATAGTAGCCCCTGTGAGGCATCAATCAGGTCATGCATGTGAAGCTCCTGGCAGAGGCAGCGTGGGGGTCAGTACTCGCTGAATGAGTATAACATGTTAAACTGTTATTGTTACTAATTAGGAGGTTGAGTAGGGTAGGCTTGGGGTCAGGAGAAAGGACTTTCTAAGAATGAGAGCCAGGCATTCAGGGTGGGCTGACTTACCGAGAAGTGAGCTCCCAGTCTCTGGGGCTTTGCCAGGAGAAGCTGGAGGCCCCCCTGCCTGTTGAAATGTGGGAAGGGTTCCCACTCCTCTGGCCTCCCTACATGCCCTCTCCTGCCCACCTCCACCTCCCACAATTCCTTGGGACTTGGGCTTCGCTGTGACTTCCTCTGGGAAGGCTTGCCTAACTCCAGGGCTGGACAGGGCCCTCCTCCAGCCCCCACAGGCCCCCGTGTTCCCCCTTCATGGTACTGATTGCACTGTGTCGTCTATTCTCACATCTCTGTCTTTTCCAAAACATCAGCCCTAGGAAGGCAGGGACCCCTTGGTTTTTGGGGGTTTTTTTTGGTTTTTGGTTTTTGGTTTTTTTTTTGCGGTACGCGGGCCTCTCACTGTTGTGGCCTCTCCCGTTGCGGGGCACAGGCTCTGGACATGCAGGCCCATCGGCCGTGGCTCACGGGCCCAGTCGCCCCGCGGCATGTGGGATCTTCCCGGACCGGGGCACGAACCCGTGTCCCCTGCATCGGCAGGCGGACTCTCAACCACTGCGCCACCAGGGAAGCCCGACCCCTTGGTTTTGTTCACCATTGTGTTCCCAGCACCAGCATTGGACCTGGCACTTAATAGGTGCTCAATGAATGTTTGTCAAATGGATGAAGCTTTTCAAAAGCTCCTTAGCTTTCCCATTCCAGCCTCAGGAGGCAGTGGTTCACAGGGTTAGAGGATATTCAACTCGTAGAGGTGGGCTAAAGTCATAGGCCTTTACCTTGTCAGCAAAGAGAAGACATTAAATGGCTTTGAGCAGGGGATTGATATGTGTTCGCTCATGCATTCATTCATTAACTCATTCAACAAGCACCTACCAGATCTCTACAATGTATGAAGCTCTTTAGTATGAGCTAAGGCTCTAGGATGAATCAGGCAAGGTTTCTAGAGCTCAGCCCTTGGAGGAGCCGGTGGAAATATCTTAGAATATGTGTGTGTGTGTGTGTGTGTGTGTGTGTGTGTGTGTGTGTTTCTAATGCCTCACTGTGCGGCTTGTGGGATCTTAGTTCCCCAACCAGGGATTGAACCCAGGCCCTTGGCAGTGAAAGTGCAGACTCCTAACCACTGGACCGCCAGGGAATTCCCTAGAATATTTTTGCTGAAAAGACCTTAAGAGATCATTTGGCCTCAAAACCTTCTTTACAGATTGGGGAAACTGAGTTCCACAGTTTCCACTGGGGCCTTTCCATTTACCACAGGATCCTTCTGTGCGTTTCGAGGACCAGAGCTGTCTCACTTGCCCTCACTTTGCCAGTGACCTGGAACCGTGCCTGATACTGAAGGCGCTCAGGCATGTCTGTGGAGTCGGATTGTACAAGGAAGCCAAGGCCAGAGGGAGGGAGTGGGAGGCAGGCAGGCCAGAGAAGCAGGTGCAGGTGAGAGGTGATGGGGGTGTCAGTGGTGGAAGAACGGAAGAATGTGGGGTTGCAAAATCAGCTTAGCAAGGAGACGAGTCCAAATGTGGTGACTGTCTGGGTGTGGAAGAGAATTAAGAACAATGCCCAAGGTGTCTTGCTGGGGTGTTTCCGTGGATGGCAGTGGTATCCTTGAGATGGGGAACACGGGGAGCCTGTTTTAGGATGCAAGGCACTGTGCCAAGAACTCACTTAGTTCTGACTACAACCCTATGGGGGCTGTTACTGTCTTCATTTTACAGATGAGGAAACTGAGACACAAAGACGTTAGGGACTTAACCAAAGACACAGTAGGAAGTGGTGGGACCTGGATGTAAAGCCGGCAGTTGAACTCCCAGCTCTTAGTGATGACTACATCCTTATATCCACCCTTAACCACCAGGCTACCCCACCTTCTCTACTAATGCTGGGTTCGATTTTGGAAGTGTGGTTTAGATGCCCTGGGAGATCCACTTCACCCCTTTTGTGGCCTGGGCTTTTGTAACAGGCTGCAGTGGTCTCCCTATCTCCTTCCCTGTTCCCCGCAAACGTTCTCCACACTGCAGCCGGGAAGGTTTTTCTTTTTTCTTTTTTTTTTTAATAAATTTATTTATTTGTTTGTTTATTTATTTTCGTTGCTGCGAGCAGGCTTTCTCTAGTTGCAGTGAGTGGGGGCTACTGTTCATTGCGGTGCGTGGGCTTCTCATTGCAGTGGCTTCTCTTGTTGCGGAGCATGGGCTCTAGGCGCGCAGGCTTCAGTAGTTGTGGCGTGTGGGCTCAGTAGTTGTGGGGCACGGGCTTAGTTGCTCTGACACATGTGGGATCTCAGACCAGGGATTGAACCCATGTCCCCTGCGTTGACAGGCGGATTCTTAACCACTGCGCCACCAGGGAAGCCCGGATATTTTTTAATATGTTTATGTATGTATGTATTTATTTATATGCCACGCCTCACAGTATGCAGGATCTTAATTCCCCGACCAGGGATTGAAACCGCACCCCCTGTAGTGGTAGCACAGAGTCTTTACCACTGGACCACTAGGGAAGTCCCAGGAAGGATAGGATATTTTAAAACACAGTTCTAATAATGTCACACACACACACACACACACACACACACACACACACACACACACACACCCCACACCCCAAACCAAAACCCTTCCAAGGTCTACCATTGCTTTTAGAATAGAGACTGAAATTCTTACCTGGCTCGCAAGGCATGATTTGGCCCCTGCCCACCTTTCTAGCCTCATCTCTTACCAGGCCCTCTGCTCTCCAATTTCCACTTTCTCTTGGTGTTCCAGCACGTTCTCCCACCCAGAGTCTTTGCACGGTCTGTTCTCGCTGGAATGCTCCCAGAGGTTTTTCTCCCCTCACGTCCACCTGGTTAGCTCTACTCAGGCTTTAGCGCTCAGCCCAAGTCCAGTCCAGTCCATTTTCATTTTGAAGTTCTTACAATTCCAGATCATTTTTCAGTTTGAGATTTTACATTTATTAGCATGACTCGTATGTTTATTTGATTAGTTTCCCCCACTAGACTGTGAGTGCCCTAAGGGCTGGAACCTTGCCTATCCCGTTCACCCCCCCATCCATTAGCACCAACCAAAATGCCAGGCACATGGAGGACGTGCAATAAATATCTGTTGAATGAGTGCGGTCCAAATCGACAGGGCGGTTGGATTGCGAGTCGATGGCTCAGGAGAGAGATTTCTGGGCCGGAAATAAAGACTTGGGGGGTCACTTATAATTCAAGACGAGTGGACGGGCTCGTCCAAGCGGTGTGCGGACTGAAGAGAACTGGTAACAAGTGCAAGATAAACTGTAACGTGGCTCACGGTCTCAGCACCAAGATGCCAGGGCTCTCCTCCGCTTATCTGTGGCTCATGCCAGTCGCTGCCCGCCCTGGTTGTTTGAGCCCCACCCCTAAACTGCACGAAAGGACCAACTCAAAGGCCCTCAACCGGGCCCACTATCCCCCAAGCTCAGCTCCCTGCTCCAGGCCTCCCTCCAATAGCTGAGCCGCAGCGTTTCACTGGCACCGCCTCTTCCGTCCGCAGCAACCGGAAACGAGGCAGTAGCGTCGGAAGTTGAAGAGAGTTTCCTGTGAGCTCGGCTTCCTCAACATGGCAGCGCCCTTGTCAGTGCAGGTGGAGTTCGGGTGAGTCACAGAGCTGGGGCGTCGTGGGGATGGATTGAAGTCGTCGGGCTCGGAACTCCCCTCCCTCTGCCTTGGGGTCTGTCACGACCGAATCGCCGAGGCTCCTGGCGACTTCCTTGAGCCACGGCACCCGCCTCGGAGAGCTTGAGAGGTTCGGTCCGCCTGGGCCACGAGGCCGTATGTCCGGAAATAGAGGCGCACGCCGGGGCGTGGAGGTGCGGTCTGGGCACTCGTCCGTACCCTGAGCCCTGCCAGACTCAAAAGGCTTGATGGTTATCGGGCGGCCTCTCTACCTTCTTTGCCAACCCCGTTTTGGAGCAGGCCCGTGTGTCTGGTATCTGAGTTCCTCGGATCGCGAAGGAGCACCTTCAGCCCCTGATTTCTTTCTTCTGGCAGCGATTTCTGTTTACACGGTTCTTGGAGCCTTGTTTCTCGTGGGGTGTGTGGCCAAGATGAGATTCCTTTCCTCCCTTTCCCAAGATTTGGGGGTGTTGAACAGACCTGAACCCCTTTCAGTACATTCAGGAAACCTGCTACTCACCAGTCATCTACTGAGTGCCTCCTGCAGCTCCTGAGTCAGGTGGCGGTACGGGGCTAAGTGAGGTAGTACAGTGGAGGAGACTAGCCCTGATGACAGTACAGTATATGCACAGGCTGAAAAGTGCAGGATTGGGGCACACACACCAATAACTGAAGAAACACAGAGGAGGGAGGAAGTCTCCTCAAGCCACTGTCTTCTGCCTCCTACAAACAGAAGGTTTTTCATCTGATTTCGGAGCTGAGAGAAACTGCAGAGGTTAGAGAGAAGGCAAAGAAGCTGAGACCCTAGGAGATGGGTGATATAATTTACAGAGTCCCATGGAAAAGCTGGGACTAGATTTGTCTTTGTGTGCGAAGATAAACAAGACAAGGCTTATGTGAAAGGAAAAGGCCGGGATGGGAATCTAAAACCTCTGCCCATAAATGCTTTTCCTTCCATTGGATGCCCCCAGTTTCTTTCATGTTTTTCCTTCATTGCATAGCCCATTCACCAGTCATTTATTGAGTGCCTACCATGTGCCAGGCGGTGAGCCAGGCACAGAGGATACAAAGATAAATAGAACTTTGTCCATGCCCTCCAGCGTTCAGCGTTTTTCTGGCCCTTGCAAGGGGGTAGTCTCATGAATGTTAACTGCATTTTAATTGATGATATTGTCTGGCCCCACGGGTCCGATTAGAACTATGTTTGTCTGGCCTCCTGACTATATTGCTTTTCTGACCCTTTGCCCGGCTGTGCCCCCCCATAGCCTGGGGGTTCTAGGAGGATCCCTGCTGCCATGACAGGCCTCAGCAGAGCTGAAGAGGGAGAAGCTGCAGATTGCCAGTGTTAAGGCTTATCTACAGCCGGCTTACCTGTCATGCTCACTGAGTCAGACATGGTGTTTGTTCCTCAGCAATGTCTTCTGTTTGGTAGGTTCTGTTCTGGCAGCAGTGGGGAATTCATATGAGGAAGATATGGTCTTTGCCTTCCAGAGCTTACAGACTAGCTTGAGCACCCGTTTTCTGGTTTGACCATCTCTCAGCCTCCCTTACTCCCAAGAGCAGTAGTGAACCCTGGCAAGGCAAGACAGCGTTCCCTTCACCCACCACCCCAGTGTCCCCTGAGAGCTGCAGCTTCTCGGGAAGCAAGAATGCCCAATATGTATGCCAAGCCCAGATTCCTTCCCTCTTGGTCTCTGTCTCAATGCATGTTTTTGCCCCGGCCTTTCTTTCATTTCCTACGTCTCTTAGCAGACTTCCTTCATCCTTTATTCTGAAGCTAAGTAGATTTGCAAAGAAGCTGCCTTGCCCATCATTCTCTCCCTTGTGTCCCTCAGTGCCACCCCAGTCCTTGAAGAGTCTGGGTTAGGCCTTTGCCTCTTTCCCCTGAGCAGATATGGTCCCCTCAGCCCCACCAGCTCTGATAGACGCTCTAGAAGACCTCGCCCACCTTTCTCCCTCTTGTCCTTGACCAGTTCTGCCATCCTCATCTTGCCTCCTGAACAGAGCATTTTCTCAGGTCACAGAGGATGCAGGGTACGTAGTACAGATGTGAGATGCCGTCTTCTCCCTTTTCTTCCTCCTTTAGTCTGGGAGGTATTGGCAAAGGGAGGGAATGCCATTGAGGTCCGAGAAGAAGTGAGGGAAATGGGCATTTTCATTCGTTCATCAAATATTTCTTGAGTGCCTGCTGTGTACCAGGCCAGCAGGTAGAGGGGAAATAAATAAAAATAAAAATATATAAGGTAAAAAGATGAAGATAAACTAGAAAAAATGAAGGCCATATTGGGAATGTCTGTACCAGTCACTGGTACCAACAGACACCTCCCACCGAGAACTGGGGAGTGGAGGAAAGACAGGTATCTTAGGTTGTAATGCCTTAATTGCGTTTGAATAGCAAATCCTGTAGAACATAAGAGTCTGGCTTTGGTTCTCTTCTGGGACCAAAACAGGCCCCTCCTGCCGCCCTGAATCACTCTAGAGGCTGGGCATGCACCTTCCTCCCCTCCAGATGTGCTGACAACAAAAATGCCAACCCCTCCCTCGAGGGCTAGTGAACCCAGCAGTGACAGGTCACTCTCTGAGCCAGACTGGTTCTTTATCCGCTTGTGAGGGGAAAAACAGCCCTGGCCTCTGAGCCTGGCACCACCAGGTTTGGCCAATCTGAGTTGTTTGCCTGGATCCCCGTGCTTCCAGTTCCCACTCCTCTGACCCCCAACTCCTGTCGCCCCTTGCCTGTCACCCTCCCCCACCCCAGCTGCTGCATGTGCCAGCCCCCACCCAGGAGAGAACGAGGCTCTTGGAAGGGGATAAATGGACGCTCTGTGCGGGCTTGCAGCTGAAACGGCCCTGTGCGCGACCACAGATGGGCCTCTTCTCCCCCTCCACATTTCTGCATCAACAAAGCATGACCTTGTTTGGATGACAGTCGCCCCATGTTTCCCCCATGACAATGCTTGCCTTGCCTTTGCCTCCCAGTGGACTGTCTCAGGACATCTCTGTTCTCTGAAATTGGGGAAGGGTGGTGGGGTGGGAGGCATCACATCCGTCAAAAGTCTGTTAAGGCCTTCTCAGTTAAGATCCATGTGAAGTCTGAGACGGGAATGGAGAGACCCAGGGGGAGGAGCAGTGTGGGGCACTGAAAGAGCCCAAGTGTCTGCGTCCTGAGCCCTGGCTTCTGCACTTGGCTTTGAGCATCTCTGCTGTCCCAGTCTTCCCTTGGCCAGGTGTTGGCACCCAGAAGTGAACCAGACTCTGCCCTCAAGGGGCTTCCTGACCTTTGGGGGAGTCTTGGTTGTTTCTGCGAGAAAGCAGTTAGAATTCAAATCCTAGTTCAGCCACTGCCTGTCTGGCCTTGGACAAGTCACTTCTGGCCCCAGTCTGCTTCTCCACTGGTTGGAGTTAATAATATCCGCCTCCCTCCCGCCTTCCCTGGGATTCCCTGAAGATGAAATGAGAGGAAGAATGTTGTAGCAAATGGCAGGGTTATTGCTAAGCCCAGTGGGGTCTCTTACCCTCCAGCACTGTGGTGCGCCCACCAGGCCAGCGGCGGGGGTGGGCGTGGGGCACAGGCCGGGAAATTTCAAAGCATCGCCAAGCCAGAGGAAACCTCTAGATACACAGGGTCTCTAGTGTGCCACATGGTAGCTTCTCAGCATTTTTGCAGGTGGAAAGACTAAGGCTTCAGAAGATGAAGTCATGTGCCCAGGGCCTCGGCGTCAGGCGCAGGTAGAGCCTGGTCTCCGTCTCAGGGCCCACAACTCCAGAGCCTGTGCTCTGCCCCTGTGTGCTAAGGCAGAGGAATAAAAACAAGAATCTGCAAATTTGGATACTTAAATATTAATAAAAATTGTTTCTCTCCTGCTTTACCACATCAGGAGGCCACATTTGAGACTTGATCGCTGGTACCCAGGGTGTTCCTGAACCTTGGTCTCTGCATCTGTTGGGCCTCTGGAGCCACCCTCCTCCTCAGTTTTCAGTCTCTGAGGCGTTTGCAGGAGCTCACCCAGCTCTTTCTCTGGCCCTCCTTTGCAGAGGCGGTGCGGAGCTCCTGTTTGACGGTGTGAAGAAGCATCAGGTCACCTTGCCTGGGCAGGAGGAACCCTGTGAGTATGGGCTTTCTGAGCCCCTCTCTGGGGGCCACTGGGCAGGAGCTGCTCCACAGGGTCACTCAGCCCTGTTCAAGTGAGAATGGGTGGAATTTCCCTGGCCAGTGGGGAGGAAGGGAGAGATCACCAAGTTGTCCCCGCATCCTCTCCGCAATCAGCCAGCTTTGTAGGAAGGAGATGGCCTAGCGTAGTCCTTACGAGCACGGGTTCTGTATTCAGACAGACTTGAGTTTGTTTTGGTTTGGGTTTTCTTGGCCGTGCCACGCAGCTTGTGGGATCTCAGTTCCCCAACCAGCGATTGAATGCAGGCCATGGCAGTGAAAGCCCGGAATCCTAACCACTAGGCCATCAGGGAACTCCCTGGACAGACTTGAGTTTGAATCCCCTTAGCCCCTTAGGCCAGTCACCTCACTTTTCTGAGCTTTAGTGTTCTTATCTGTGAAGTGGGGATAGTAATCCCTATCTCTCAGGGCTGCTAGAATGTGTCAGCCAGCTGTACCATGCACTGGATGGCAGCAGAGAGATGTCCTCATGAAGGAGGTAACCTTCGTCAAGAATGGAACAATGCAGACAGGCTTACATGGTGGGAACAGGATTTCGATGAGAAGAAAAGCATCCAGCCAGAAAGGAGGTTAGAGGAGGGAGGTTGACTAAGGGAGATGGGGGTTTTTCCATGTGTTCATTCAAATACCTGTTCACCTTTCTTTAGCGAATGTGCACTGAGCACCTCGCATGCTGCAGACCATGTACCAGGCACTGGGGAGACAGACCCTGCCTTCAGACAGGGGGAGGGAGTGAGGAGTTGATTTCCAGAGATCCAGCTGGGTAAATAGCAGTGTAACCTAGAGGCAGGGGCTGGACATTGCAACTGGGGAGGTGCTCTGCAGCCCTAGCAGTGGATCCTAGCAAGAGCAGAATGTTCAGGGACGAGAGCCCGTCTCACCTAGGGCTGAGATACTTCTGGGAAGAAGAGGAAATCAGTTCTATGAGGAGGCAGGGGAATGAGGTTCCTGGAGGTGAGCAGTAGAAAATGGTCAGGTGAGGTTTGACAGGAGTCTTCTGGGGCTGGACGTGCATCTGCCAAGAGTCAGACAGTTACTGCCCAGATTCACTGGCTACCAAGGCTGTTTCTGACCCTCCCTTGGGTTGGAGAGCAATGGCATAGGGCGGGTCTGTGTGCCACATTCAGAGGCCGGGGGACACTCACTAAGGGACAGGGCACTGCCCCCTGGAGCTGGGTGTGGGCATTAGGCTAGGGTTAAATGTCAGGACTGTGGGATTGTGTGCCTGGTGGGGGAAGACCCAAGATGATAAAGGCGATGGTTTCTTAGTTTGACAGATGGCTATGCAGCCTTGGTAGAGACCAAGGGGCTCTCAGAAGCCTCTCAAAGATTCAGCCATAAAGACTTATCTGGGAAGTTATTAAAACATCACAAGTTATGATTTATTTCCCCCTGCTTTTGCTTGGCATGCAAGTCCCCAGGTTTAATCATTCCGGCCCCTTTCAGTCATTCATTGGCACCAAGTGCCAGGCATGGAAGTGAGTACTTTATTCTTTCCTGTAATTGGCACGCGTGTTTTTGAATGTCTCCTTTGTGCCAGGCACTGTACTATTTGCTGGGTATTTGGTCGTAAGCAAAACAGATATGGTTCTTGCCCTAATGGAGCTTACATAGTAATGGAAGTGGAGTCAGGCAGTAAAGAAGTAAACACGCAAACGCGTAACTGAACAAGTGGTCATCACTGGCATGAGGAGAACAAAAGGGTGCTTTGAATGAAACAACAGGGTGGTAAGGGAAGGCGTCTTTACAAAGGTGACCTTGAGGCTAAGGCCTGAGGAACAGAAAGAAGCCACCCTAATAAATTGGAGGGAGAGTAGAGATGCAGGGGGCCCACTCCAAGTACAGAGAACGGCACTTGTGAAGCCCCTGGCCAGAAGGCCTTGGGGTGGTCAAGGACCTGAAGGAAGGCCAGTGTTGTAAGGGGCACAGGCTGAGTGTGACATGGTAGGCAAAGCCCCAGCTGGTTGTACCAATAATTGTCACAAATTCTTAGGTGGTAGCTATCATTATTATTCCCATTTTAAAAAGTGGAAACCCAAACCCAGAGATGTCAAAAGTCTTACCCCAGGTCATACTGTTATATAAATGGCAGAGCTGGGGTTCAGAAGCAGATGTCAGGGTCGCCGCCGTCCTTGCATGGTACCACTAACCCATTACCATTTTTGTGTGTGTGTGTATGTGTGTGTGCGGTACACGGGCCTCTCACTGTTGTGGCCTCTCCCGTTGCGGAGCACAGGCTCTGGACGCGCAGGCTCAGCGGCCATGGCTCACGGGCCCAGCCGCTCCGCGGCATGTGGGATCTTCCCGGACCGGGGCACAAACCCGTGTCCCCTGCATCGGCAGGCGGACTCTCAACCACTGCGCCACCAGGGAAGCCCCAACCCATTACCATTTATCCCAGAGGTTCCCTGAATCACATAACATCTCAAACGTGCAGTGTATTTTCCAGTTTTTACACTTTCTTTCATGCCTCCAACAGCTACTTATTTCAATTTTCATAATGAGCCCAGTATATATTATCTATCGACAAGGAAACCAAACCTCACAGAGAGAGAGAAAGAGAGTGACCTGTCCAGAGTTAGTCAAGCAGGGAGGCTGGGCTGAGACCCAGGTTTTGGATCCCCCGTCTACTGCTTAGGGGGCAGGTGGGGGCCTATCCTCCCCGCTCTGGAATAAAGAAAAGGAGGCGGGAGAGGCAAGCGGAAATGGCCCATGTGCTCAGTTTTGGACCCTTGGCTGTGGATCTCTACCTCTGGCTTCCATTTTTGCCCTTCTGTGCCCAGAGGTGTAAGTCACATCACAGTCGCAGAGCTGGTTGGCAGCTACCAGGCCTCACCCTGGCACACGGAGCCCAACAGGAGGGCAGGGGCCTGGTGCCACTGGGAAAGTAACACTCTTCCCCCCCAAGCCCGTGCCCAGATCTGCCATCTGGCAGCCTTCCCAGCCCAGGGGCTGCCACTTGGCCAAGCAGGTCTTGGAGACTCCAGCAGGGAAAATAGCAGCCATAAGATCATGGATTGTGACAAGGCTCACAAACAAGGGGACTAAACAGGGCCCTGGGTCCTGGGCCAGGGGAGAGCTTCCAACCCAGCCAACTTGGGAGAAGAGGCTGGGCAAGGCCAAAGTGGGTGAGATCGCAAGAGAGGAGCCCTGGCAGCGTGTGATGGCAAATTAGTTATTTCTGCAGGCCTCTTTTTTTCCACCTGTAAAATGGGAGGTTGGGCTAGATTTAGTCTGGAGTGAGCTGGTTATCTGTTTGACATCTGCAGTTTGGAAAAGTTGCTTCCAGATCTAAGTATATGGTTCTGGGAAACAGGGTGCACTGATCCAATGAGCAGTTGCGTGTGCAGGGGAAAAGGGGGTGGGTCTTAACCACCACCTCCATGGAATAGGCCTTGAGTGGCCAGGGTTGGGAGGCACCTACCAGCTTTGGGCACTGGCCACCGAGAGCTGGCTTTTATGCCTCAAGGATCCCTTCAACATAAGGCTCGCAGCCCATGGTCGGTCAGTGGCCTGAAGCAAACCCAAAACCTCGGCCATCCCAGTGTGGGCATTACCTGCTTTGGCCCCCAGGAAGAGACTCGTCTGCCTCACCTTTCCCTGCCCCTCTGCCCTGCCATTGTATTAAAGGGGGGCTGGCGCGGGAGGCAGGGGCGGCTAGGGAGCTCCCAGGCGCTTTAAACTGCTTAGCATGCATTTCACAGCCTCTCTGGGGCCAGCTGTTCCTTTCTCTGCTCTGGGGCCTGTTTGCTGATCCCCTCCCCACCACCCTCCTCTCCCCCCAACCACTCTCAGTCCCTGTGCAAAATTGCTTTTGAAAAGATCCACTTTCTGCTTAATTAAACAATGAGGAGCGTCCCCACGCACATCTGTAAACCTCCTTCTGAGGCCAGTTTAGCCCACAAACTGCTCCATTCTTACCCCCATTCACTTGTAAATGGACCCTCTGATGTTCCCTCTACCCTCTCTTGTCTTTTACTCCCCCCATCCCAGCTCTTTCTTCTCCCCTTTCAACTAAGTCCTGGGGTGGGCTCCCAGAAGAGCCCTGTCCTGGAGCCTCGTGGACTTGGTGGGGACAGGAGCGGCTTAACCTGTGGAAGAGAAGACGTAGGGGATCCATCTCTCCCAAGTCTGCCTGGTGTGGGGAAGTGGAGCCACATTTGTTGGCCTGGTCCCCAGGACTAGCCAGGCTCGGTGGGTGGGAGGGACAGGAAGCCAGATTTCTGGTTGGGAGAAAAGCTCTCCCCAGAGGCGGAGGCGCTCAAGAAGAGGCTGGATGAGGGTCCACCGCAGCCAGGATGCAATATCAGATGAGACCAGAGAGCTAGGGCACTGCGGGGGCCCTGCCACAGTGGGTGGCTGTTGTCCGCAGACAAGGACAAATCCACTGGGGCACAGGATTCTGCTGGGAGCCTTTGTAGGTGCTAAGAGGGGCATATGTGGTGCCCCTTTCCCAGCAGCCTTTAGGAGAAGGTTCTGGCAGCCCACAGGATAAGCAATCCTGAGTCACTGCGGGCAAATGTGCATTTGTCTGGTCTGTTTGACACTGCTGGGCCTGCTGCTGGCATTAGGAGTTTGGATTATTATCCCCATTTGTTAGAGGATAACCCTGAGACTTAGGTCAAGTGACATCCTACCCAGGGCCATCTAGTGCATGGCCCAGGGCCTTCCGCCTCCAGAACCCGAACTCTTAACCCCTCTGCCATGGGAGCAGTAGCTCCCATCACTTGCTCTTCCCCCAGTAGGCAGGCCAGGTCCCAAGGCTTCCTGCACTGGAAACCTTACATTGGGGTGCTCATCTCCCTGCCCTGGGCTGCCTGCCCTCAGAGAGATTCCTTTCACCTGGGTTGTCCAGGGAGCATCTTAGGAGTTTGAAAATCTAAAGTGGAGGGAAGGCCGGTGTTTGGGGCCCCCTCGCCACTCTCCCAATGCCCCCATTCTCTCATTCCCTCTCCAGGTCTGATAGAAAGTTAGTGGATCCCACAGAAAACCCCAGCCAGTCCCAGCAGTGTCTGTTCAATAGTTCACTGTACCGCACCCTCCAGAGCTTCCTAAGCATGTCGTCGAAGTGCCAGGCCCCTGGGCAGAGCACGTGGAAGCTCAGGGCAGCAAGAGAGATTAAAGGGTACAGGTTCTTCCTCCGGCTCGTAGAAGAATTGCAGCATCGCCATGCCAGGCACAGTGCCAAGAGCTTTATGTGGACCATCTTATTTGAGCCCCACAACAGCACTATGAGGCATTCTTACAGTTCCCATTTGACAAAGAAGGAAGCTCAAGAGAATTCCTTACCCAATGTCACATAACTAGGAAGTGATGGAGTCGAACTCAGACCCAGGGCGGAGTCCCATTCTTAACCAGTCCTCCTCCCCCGCTCCGCCCACAGTTGTCCGTGTGCGTCTCAGGGGCGTTTTGTGTGAGAGATTCCCTGCTGCATGCTGGGGCTCACACTCAGGAAAAACCCCTGGGGCTCCCAAGGAGGGAGAGGTCTCTTCCCAAGCAGCCCCTTCTCAAGGCCCACACATGCCCCCCATAGTCCAGCCCTGGCTACCTCTCTGGCCTTGTCTCAGGCTGATCTTCTGGCCTTCTCTGTTCTATTACCTTCAACCTGCCAACTCCAACCTGCCTCAGGTCTTTCCATATGTCCTTCCTTCTGTCTGGCACACTCCCGCATCCCACGCTTCTCATCCTTCAGGCCTCAGCTTCAGTGTTAATATCCTCAGGGGAGCCCTTCCTGATCCCACACAAAGGAGAGGGCGTTTGTCACGACTAATTAAGTAATGTCTGTCTCCCCTGCTGGCCTCTTAGCTCTATGAGGGTAGGCTCTGTGTCCGCCTTGCTCTCCGCCATCTCCCTGGCACCTGGCACGTAGTAGCTGCTCAGTAAATATTTGTCTTGTGAGTGATTGCATGGGATCCCATGAGGGAAGCCACCATCGGTAGCAATGGGAAGGCAGGAGGACACAGAGGGGGAAGGTGCAAGTGAGATTCCCCAGAGCCATCCCCGAGCCACCAGCCCCTGACTCTGCTTAACCCTTCCTCCTCCCCTGGGCGCCTTTGGAAGCCGACCATCTGGCTTGGAGTCTATTTGCATATTGTCTGGGCCTCGGCAAGCCTAGCATGATGTCCCTGGGGGTGTGTTTGAGGCTAGGCGGAGTGGCCCTTGCAGGCTGCAAAGGGAGTCGGGAGTTCCACCTCTCCCCACCCCCAAATCCAGGCATGGGGGAACAATACGGGTGGTGATGCGGTGGCCTCACCATGGTAACAGGCTATCAAGAATGTGGGCAGGCCTGGGGGGCGCAGAGGAGGGAGGGAATGACCTCAGCAAAGAGAAGCATCATGATAAATGAGCCAGCACCCACAGCAGACTCCCCCCAGGCCCACCCCTTGGGGCCTCCACGATGGTGCCATCACTTGGATGACCCCGACATGACCAGTAGTCCTCCCCACCACCCCCAGCCTACAGAGTGGAGCAGAAATCCCCTCTCGGAGGGAGCCAGGGCTGCCACCCAACTGGGTCCTGGTTCTGAATAGGCCAGTGGGGGCTGTGGAGGTGCAGCTGGTGACCCTCAGGCCAGGCACTGCCCAGTCCCTCAGTGCCTCTGCGCACACAGGCACAACCCCGCCTGCCGGGGCTGGTTGATGGATGCATCAGACCCCGGTGGCTCTATCGAGCGGCCACAAGATGTATGGCCTGGCGGCCCACCAGACAGTGCCAAGATGGAGGCCAAGGGGAAACCTCTGAAATCCAGGCCTCTGGGAGGAACCCAGCCAGGAGTCTAAATGGACTGCAGCTAGTTGGAGGCAACACTCCCTGTCCCCTGCCCGCTCCAGGGACCATGAAGGCTCCCATCTGCTTTGTTTAAAAATAGGAATTAAAACTGAAAGGCGCAGTCTCAGTCCGTGGACACTTTGCCCATGGCCCTGTGCTCTACTGGCGTACAATCCAGGGAAGCTGGCACAGAGCAGAGTGAACCAGTCCATCCAGGGTGCAGCCTGCCTGAGTGCCTTAAAACCCTGCCCAAGGCTGGTGCTGTGTGTGACACGCGCTGGGCCTCTCCTTAATTGGCAGCCTTTCCCTCGCCTGCGTGCCAGGAGTCCACCTCCAGTCAGGGAAACCAAGGCACTGCTTGGGCCCTTCTCCAGCTTAGTCCCTGAGCTTTGTCTCAGGCACGGACCTAGGACAGAGACCCCTCTGAGACGTTGACTCAGGATGGGGATGGCTAACCTCCAGCCCTCTGCTGGCTTCTCAGAGACTAGCTATCATCTCAGCTAGTCTCTGAGAAGGCTACTCCTGCAGCCTCAGGGATGCTCTGTTTGAGCCGTAGATCGTTGAGAGCCATAGCCTTCGAGGAGATGATAGAGCCAGGTTTCAGTGTGCTGTGGCCTGGGACCTGGCTCCCAGAAAAGGAGAGAAGGCCTGGGAGACAGGTGGCTCTGAGCCTCCAGATGATGTACCGAGCTTGGTGGCTGTCCCAGAACCACAGAGGCAGATCGCAGTGTCCAGCTGAGCAGGAGAGGCCCTTTCGACCCTGAACCTCTTGCCTCTTCAGGGTGGCCGCCCCTGGCCTGGAGGGCTTTGTGAAGGGGGAGTAGAGGGGCAGTGATTTGTCAGCGTCTCCGGCTGGTGAAGGATCCTTCTCTCCTCCTGTCAGAGGAAATTAAATGATGTTATCGGCGCAGCAATTGTTTTTCTTCCCTGACAAAGGGAAATATATGCAGACCTTCCAAGAGCAAAGCCGAATGCTTCCCATGTGGGACTGGCTGGGGAGCTAAAGGTGGAGGGGCTCTCCCAGAAGCCTGCCCATGGCGGTGTCAGACCATCTTCAAGGGCTAGTGGGTGGGGGTCAACCCTTTCGGACGTGACCATTCCTCTTGCTGTCTGCCTTGCATCCCCATTGCCTCTTCTTCAAGTTTTCAGCAGTGCCAGATGCCACTTTTCTCTGAAAACCTCTCCAGGTCCATTTCCTCACCTTGGGAATCCACTAGTTCAGGGGCCATGACAGCCTGGTCCAAAAGAGGCCCTCTCAGCCCCATATTCACTTCCTCCTGGTCCAGGCAAGGCCCTGAGGGCCAGGAATCATTAGGATGTGACATTAGTTTGTTTTGTGCCTTCTTCTCCAGGGGACATCCGGAACCTCCTTGTCTGGATCAAGAAGAACTTGCTAAAAGAGCGGCCGGAGTTGTTCATCCAGGGAGACAGCGTGTGAGTCCCTTTCTCCCTTCCCTGAGGAGGGCAGGTGAAGGGAAGGAGGTTTGAGCCCCTGTCCTTGGTTCAAACACTCAAGCCTTCTCTGGGTCCTGTTTTCCCTTTATCCTCCTCTTTGCCCTCCAAGGAAAAGGCTGCCTCTGTCCAGCTCTGTTGAAGTTTATTTTCAGTTTTCTTGTTACCACATTGGACTGTTGGGGACTTTTTTCAAAACCTGGGTCAGGAGACTGGTAAATTTATCAAAAAACTGAGATTCCACCTTCTGCTTGCCACAAACTTGCTGTGGAACCTTGGGCAAGTTACTTCACTTCTTTGGGCCTCAGCTACTTTCTCCATACAGACATTACTGAGGAAAAGATGCTACCCAAGGTCTCTCTCATCACTTGACAACCTAGGACAGTGTTCTCCCATGGAACTTTCTGTGATGATAGAAATGTTCTCTCTCTGTGCTGTCCAGTACGGTAGCTGCTAGGCACATGAGGATATTGAACCCTTGAAATGTGGCTAGTGTGACTGAGGAACTAAGTGTTCAGTGTTACTTAAATGGAATTTAAATTTAAATGTGGCTCATAGATACCAGGCTGGACAGCGCAGGTCTAGGATTACAGGGAGTCACTGCATGCGTGTGCACACACATGCACATTCATGCTCACTGGGGACACCCCTAGCCCAGCCCAAAGCTTCTGTATCTGTCCCAGGCCCAGCTTAGCCTCCTAGGAAAAGATCCAGATTCCATGTGCCATGAAGTCACTATACTCCTACAACAAGGCCAGCCTGATATGTCACAGAAGTGGCCAGGGCATTTGTGGGACTTGTTCATCTGCCTCGAAGCAGAGGTTCACCAGCAGGCCCTGGGGGCTAGGGCTGCCATCCAGCCTGTGGCTCAGGTCATGGTCCAACAGTCGTGGAGGTCACCCCCAAGGACAGCAATGCTCTTTGGGTCATTGCCAGCAGGAACCAGGCTAAGGTACCTGTCCAAATATTGGCCTACCCTGCCTTACTCCAGGCAGGACTGCTCTCAGGCCTGCAGGGGCTCGGGGCCACTAGCAGGTTTCCCTGATTCAGAAAAGCCAAGGTAGCCTCCTCTCCAGGACGCGCATGCAGGAGGCCTAGGACAGTGAGGTTAGACCCCTGGAAAGATAGGCTGCTACCAGTGGTTCCCATGCTAGACCCTGGCAAGCAAGCACCTCACACGCATCATCCCACTTCATCCTCCCGCAGAGCTCGTGAGGAAGGCACTGTGATTTACCCTGTTTTCAGATGAAGAAACTGATGCTCAGGGCAACAAAATGACCTGCCCAAGGTCTGGGAGGTGGCAGTGGAATTTGCACCTGTGTTGCATCTGGCCCTCAGACTTTCCTGTCGCCTCCACTCCCTGGGAGAGCTTTAATGGGGACCCTCAAGAGAAAAGGCTCCCACCACACTCCTGCGGCCCAAATGTCTAAGCCTCTGCCCCTGTCCCAGCCAGCTCCCGCCCTTCACGCCCTGCTACTCACCACCATCTTTCCCACAGGCGGCCAGGGATTCTGGTGCTGATTAACGATGCCGACTGGGAACTGCTGGTCAGTACCTCGGGGGACAGCCCTCCCTCAACCACTCCCCTCACTGCTTTGGTAGGAAAGCCTTGGGCCTCTCATGAGACACAAATAGGGTGGCTGCATAATCCTCTGTCCCAATCTGGCCTCCAGACTGAGGCTGCTTGAGTCTCCCACCCCAAGTGAGGAAGGAATGGGTAGCTGGGGGAAGTGATGAGCTGTCCTCCACCCTGGAGATTTGCTAGTAGTTAATGTATAGGGTACCCGTTTTTTCCTGGTAGATCCTATCTTTTTCTCCCAGAGCAGCCAGGCTCCCCCTCTTTCCCTCTCAACACCTGGGGAGAAACTGGAAAAGTGCCCTTGACGGTCTTCTTATTTCTCTTCTGGACCAGGGTGAGCTGGACTACCAGCTTCAGGACCAGGACAGCATCCTCTTCATATCCACGCTGCACGGCGGCTAAGGGCCCTTCTCTGTGCCTGGGCCCCCTTGGGGTGGGGAGAACAGAACAATCAGACATCCCCTTGGGCCCTGCTTCCAGATCTCCCTGTCTCCCTTGGCTGCTTTCTTCCCTACTCTGTCCCCTGAGCTCCCTCCAGGCAGGGAAAAGAGGCCAGGTGCTAAAAATGAGCCTTGCTCAGGCACGTGAGCAGGGGAAGGCAGGCAGGCGGGCAGGCGCCCGAGCCCGGCACTCCCTCTCCCAGCAGCTGAGGTGGGGGAGGGTGCCCCTCAGTTTGTCAGGAGTGGAGGGGTCTGTGCGGCCAGGTGACCCGGCAGCTCTCTACTCCTGTGTCTCAGTCTAAACATTGAGTGGCCGCTGACGAGGCACTCCAGCTCCTGGGCTGTGGTGTCTTCCTGGGGGAAGATGAATGAACCTGAATAGCTGATGGCAGGCCCCTCCCTTCTCAAAGATTGGAGGGGTCTCCGCCTCAGTTTCCCCATCTGGACAGCAGAGGGCTCTGCCTGTCCCCCACTGGTATCATTGTGGAGCCCCAGCTGGGGTCCCCTATTCAGTGCTGCCCCCCCCACAGCAGCTGCTCTTCCAGCCTCACCCTTCCTCCTGCTCCCCCACCCACAGTGCTTGACCCTGGCTGGCCTCCCCCCACACAGGCCACCAGATGGGCTCCTGAGACACTCCTCCCGGCAAAAGGCTGCCAGCATGCAGCTCATTCTGCTGAGGGGGGAGAGAAGGAGGGTGTCGGCTAAACCTTGGACTGGCAGATAGAGGCTTGAGGGGGTCAATGTGCCTCAGTTTCCTCCTCAACAACAACTGAATTTTTATAGTATCTGAAAACCGGGGAGATACTTGATGGCACAAATGTACACTTGATCTCCTCTCTCTCCTCCGGCAGGAAGCAGGATGGGGGCAGGCAGCACCTGGTAGGCAGGATGGTTCACCCCTTCTCCCTCCATCCCTTCTGGAAGTCTTGGGGCCTCAGTGCCTGCAACAGCTGGCCTTGGGCAAATAAAAGACTAGGTTGTTTACTGGCCTTGCCTGGAACTTCGTCCTTAGAAACCGGTGGCATCCCACATTTCCCCCAGCCGTGGTCTCTGGTCCAACCTCTGTCTTCAGCCTAGGGCTTTCAGAACTTCCCTTCACCCGGAAAGAGAGCAGGGGTTGAAAGCCAGACTATCGAGACTCCGAGAAAGGGTGATATGATAGGGCCGTCTGGAGAAGGGGTGGCAGAGCCAGTCTATGCTGACCAGTCTGGGTCCCAAGATACTTCCCTACCCGTCTGTCCGAGGCCAGGCTTTGTCCCACCAGCTGCAGCCAGCGGCCTCAGGACGGAGGAGGCATAGATAAGACTGCAGAGCCCCACTTCCCATGACCTGGAGGAAAAGCTTTGTTTGCTGGAGGGAGACCTCAAAAAAAAAAAAAAAAAATAAGGGCATTAACATCATCCCGCCCCCAAACTTTGCTTTCCATTAAATGTTAATAATTTAAGGTGGAATTTCTCTCACTCTGGAGGTGAAAGTGCCAAATGGTTGTCCTAACAGTGTTGTTGGTGGTGTGTGCACATCATTCTCAAGGATTTGTGGGCAGACGACCCCCGGGCTGGTGAGCTGCTCTCCAGCACTGCTGCAGGTGGAGCAGTGGGTATTTGGTATGTGTGTGTGTGGGAGTGGCCATGTTGAGGTTACGGGTGCAGGTGCTGTCTAGGGAGAGGCTGTATGACCAGCCTGCACTAGGTGCTGAGGTCAGGGTCTGCATGTTAGGGAACAGGGTAAGGGACAGCCTCACTTGAAGGATCCACCTGTCCCGATTCTTGTAACCTGGAAGTGCCTTCCTGCCTCCAGCCCCGCTGAGCTTCGGAGTGCCCCTGTATCCACCCCCGCAGGATTCCAAGTCCTGGGAACTGGGCGAGAGGAATCCTTTCCTGCCTGCACTGGGGAGAGGAGGGGTGAAAATGGGATATCCCTTCCTCCACAGCGTGCCAGTTAATGCTGAGGAGCAGGGCAGGAGGACGTGCTGGGGAAGCCAGGTTCTCCACCGCAACAGGGATGCCAGCATCACGGCTGAAATTGGCCAGGGCCACACTCCAAGCATTTTGGGTCATTTTCAGCTTGAGCGTGAAAGGGGTCAGGGATAGATGACCTGGGCTCAGACCCGATGACACCCAACTGCCCCCCCCACCCCGCAACTCCTGAACCCACTTTTGAGGAAATAAATAAATAAACCCCACTATCTCCAAAAATTTGTCTTTAATGAAAAGAATTCGTTTGTCCAAGTTCTATTTCCAAAGCCGAGGCGATTGCCCCGCTGGGGCAATGAGCGCATCATTCCCGACGCTTCTCCCACTCCCACTCCAGCCGCGGCTGGAGGAGGCTCAGCCCATGGGTCGGTCTGGAGGGGCTGGCGGGAGGGGTCGGTTTATTTGGGATTTAGGGGTCGGTTTAGGCTTGCTTAGGGGATACTGGTGGGGGAGGATGGGTTAGAATCAATTCAAAACGAGTTAGCAAGCGCAGTCCGCCGTCATCTTCTTTCGTCCCGGACTTTCTGCGGCTCGGGCCGAGGGCGAGCTCCCCGGACCGCATTTGGGCCGCGCCGCGGCGTGCCAGCTTCGTTCCCGGCCGAAATTTGAAAAAGGGAAAAACGACGCTATCGTCTGGAGGACCCCGCCAGCCAGGACTGGTCACCCGCAGAGGAGGAGGAGGACGGGGACGACGACGAGGGGAGGAGGATGGCGGCGCTGGTGACAGGGACCGCTGTCCCTCCTTCGCGCGCCTGGCCAGGGCCGCGATCCTCGCGCTGGGTCCAGCCAGCCGCCACCCCGAGGAGTCTCGCCCGCGTTGAGCTCGGTCCCTGCGGCTCCCGCCCCTGTCGTGCCCGGAGCTCAGCCACAGATGTCCAGCCACAATTCTCGGTTGGCCGCAGACTCGTACAAGAATTGCGTTTGGACAATCAGTGGCGAAGCCCCTGAGTTCAGGGCCCCGGTCTCCTGCGGGGTTCCGCCTCGCTCCTTAAAAGCGCCGGACCAGATCGCCGGAGATTCGCGGACCTCGCAGATGCTCGGCAGTCGCGGCCCATCCCGCGGTAAGGTAGACGAGCAAGCACGCGGATCCCGACCCTGCGTGGGGATCCCGGTCGCCCCTGGCGCGTGTCTCCTTCGATCGCGGCCCGGGGTCCCTAGAGTAGCCCGCGTTGGGTCTCTGCGCCGCCCCAGGTCGGGGGACTCTCCTCTGTCAGTCCCGGGGAACCCCCGACTCCCCTCTCCCCGCCCCCAGCCTGGGCTCCCCGGGTTCGCCGGGAATCCGGAAAACAGGGACCCGAGGCCGGGTCGCGTTTCCGAACCCGGGGTCCGGGCTGCTGGACTCGTGGGTCTCCCGCCCCCGCCCAGCCCCGCGCACGCACCGGCTCGGGCGCTCTCCGCTTCCCTGTGGCTGAGTCGCGGCCGGGGCGCCGGCGGTAGCAGTGGCGGCAGTGGCTGGGACGGCGGGGAGCGCTGGAATGCGCCGCCGGGTCACCTGCAGCACCCGGGGAGCCGGGCTGGGAGCCGGCGAGCTGGCGAGGCGCAGGGCTGAGCCCGAGCGGGCGCCTCTGGCGGCTCGGGGCCGGGGCGGGCTTTTAGTGGGCCGCTCCAACAATACGGGCCTGGCGCGGAGAAAGGGGCTCGGCTGCAATTGGTACTGGATTTGAATAACGCCACGGGGCCATCAATGGTCATTGTGTCGGCGGGTAATGAATCTCCGCTGTCTCTCGGGCTGGCCAGGCAGCTGCAACCTGCGCTCAGGCAGCTCTTAAAGACATAGCGTGCCCCTCCCTGGGGGCCGCCCCCCCCTGCACCGGCCGGACCCCTCGCCCTCCCACCCCCACCCAGCATCCTAGACTCCCAGTGCCCCGCCAGCTCCTTCGCCTGAACCCTTTGCACATCGCCCCCTCCCTCCCCTTGGGCCAGGCACCCGCATCTCGGCCCTGCACTCCCATGGACCCAACTTAGGCCCCTGGCCTTGGCTGAGCTCCCCAGGAGAGCCCAGGGGACTCCAGAATCTTTTAAGGCTCAACTCTGGCCTTCCATCTGCATCTAAACCTGAGGCCTCTGGAGCCTTCCTGCCTTAAGCTCCTGCCCCAGGGGCTTCTAGCTGGAGGGTGAGAGGGACCGGTCTAGAGGTCAGAGGGTCACCCCCTTAAAAGGCTGTGCCGCAGGATAAGGGAGAAGGGGATGCAGTCCCAACCCCCAGGCTGAAGATGCCATCTCGAGAGACCGTGCTCCCACTAGAGATCTGGAGACTGCCCTCTCTGCGGCCAAGGACAAGGGCTTATTCCCAGGATACCTCCTGCAGGCTCCTGGATGCCTCAGCTCTAGCAGGGTTGTGGGGATGGGGGTGGGGGAGCAGGAGGGTGTGAGAGGGACATGGAATCTGTTAATTCTTGTCATTGTCTCTTTCACTGGACAGCCACACCGGTCCAGGAGGGCAGGGGCTCTGTCTAGGTCTGGTATGCCCCCAGCCCACCCCAGCCGGGTCTGGCACAAAGAAGGTTCTCAGTCTACTGGGAGATACAGACCCAATTCCTCACCTGCAGAGCTCACTCAGCCTATCTTTCCCAATGAATCTCACACCCTGGAGGGGACTTTGTGGCCATTCTTCCCGTGCATTCTGCTCTCCATTTACCCCAGGGTTCCCCAGGCGCCCCAAGCGTCCCTGCTCATGCCCTGAAATCCTCTCCTCTCCCCACAGTCTGTGGGCCACCGCCACGTGCCCCACTGAATTGTGATTATTGCTTGATCTATTTTCCTCCCTGGGATGGGAAGTGGGTCTTACTGATGATCTTTGTGCGTCCAGAGCCTAGTACAGTGCCCTCCCCCCAACCCATCGTTGAAAAGCCATTGCTGACTTAAAAACGAGCCACGTGAACTTCTTGGAGTTTCTTACGGAAGTTGAAAAAATAAGGCTTCTGGGGAGTAATACTTGAAGTCAAGGTTTTATAGAGAGGGAACCCCGGCTATCCAGGTCCTAACTCCTGTGAATGCTCCATCTGATAAAAATAATAACAACAATAACTGTGACAAGTACCGTAAGTACCAAGCACTAAGTGCCTTAAAGGTAGGAGCCTTTTGACTCCTCACAACAACCCTGGGAAGTAGGCACTGTTATCAGCCCCATTTTACAGATGAAGAAACCGAGATTGGTGGCAGTTAAGTCCCTAGTCCCCAGCTGGAAGGTGATGGAGCCAGAGTTGGAACCCGCCGCACACTACAGCTTCCCAGCCTTTACGTGGCAGATATGGAGGGGGACTGGCATAAATGCGCACTCAAAACGGTGAAACCCAGGAGGCACCCCGTGTCTGTTTATAAATTATAATCCAGTTCCAGCCCCACCCCAGCCTGGCAGAAACACAGCCTTGACAGAGAGGACGAGAGTGGTCTCTGCACGAGTGGGTCGCGAGGAAGGCTTCTCCGTGCATGTGAGAGCTACTTAAAGCCATCAACCCCCGGCAGAAAAGGGTCAGTTCCCCTCACCCTCATCCTCAGGGAAACTGAGGCGCCTAGAAGGGTCCTCCTGCTAGTCACTGAACAGATATTTATAGCATGCCTACTGTGTGCTAGTCGGGGACTCGGCATGGGCAAATGTCCCCAAAGGAGATGCACAACAGAGCACCAGGGAAGGAGAGCCGCCCCGAGGAGCTGCCAGCAAGGTGAAGGCGGCGGAGCGCGGAGGTGGGCACTGTTCCAGGAGGAGGGAAGGGCACCTCCAAAGCTAACACGCAGAAAACAACTTGGTGAGTTTTGGGAAGGAAGGAGGTTTGGCGTGGCTGGAGCACGAAGGGAAAGTGGAGTTGGAGCTGGGGTTGACCCCACCGGGCCCTGTAGGACACTGGAAGGATTTGTGATTTTACCCTAAACGCAGTGGGGATCCTGAAAGGTTTGACAAGTTCAGATTTACATGTTTAAAGGTGTGCTGGCCCTGGAGTGTAGCAAATGGGAGGCAGGGGGGCGGGATAAAGGCTAGCTGGTCAACGACGGAGACCAGTTAGGCTACTGCTAGTTTGCAGGTGAGAGCTGGTGGGGGGACCTGGACTTAGGTGATGGCAGAGCAGAGTCCCCAGCTGTGTTTTTGACAGTCTTGTTACTAATGAGTAACATTTAGTGAGCACCTGTGGTGTACTGTGTGTATGCTGGAGCCTGGGGGGAGGGGGAAGGGAAAGATGAATAGAGTCTGATGTTGCCTGTCCAGAAGTATCCATCCAGTGGACCAGTGGACAGACAGACACACAGCAAAGGGAGACAGCCCCAGTGAAAGGAGTGGAGCCAGGGGAAAACCCTTTAACTGAAGCATTAGCAAAATTCTCTGGGATTATAGAAGACTGAGTGATTCATTCCGACGGGGAGGATGTGGGAAAACAGCTGGGAGAGGCAGCGTTGCCTCGGGCTTCCAGGCATGTGAATCCCAGTAGACTGAACCTTAGTTATTGCTTCTGTGAAATGGGGCCATCCCTGTCCTGTGTTCCTAGAGATGGTTATTAGATGCTCGTGGTGTTGGGAAGGTCCAAACACGCCTTGCATTTGCTTGCAGTCAGGTTTTATCATTATCTTCCAACATATACAGACACATATATACACGTTCAGGCTCAGGCATGCACTCAACTCTTCCTAGCCTCTGCTCTCTCCCTTCTCCCTTGTTAAGAAAGACCAGCTCTCAGGAAGAAGGTGGCAAAGTCTCCCACACTGCCAGTTAGGCATGCCGTTCCTACCAGGACTGGCATCTGACCAGGAACTAGACCAAACACTGCCCGGCACAAAGGATATGCTCAGTAATTGTCTGTTGAATGAATGAATGAATGCTGTATGGGAGTCATAATTCAATGAATGGGTGGATGGATAGACAGATGGATGAAAAAGCAGACATTGGGACAGCTGAATAGAAGAGAAAATGAATAAAGAATTGACTGTGGGTGCCTAATGTAGCCACTCAGCTGAGGTTCTAGGTATGGAGCTGGACGCATCGCTGTGAGGTGCTCACTAAAGGGGCTTCCTTCATGCCGCAGCCTCGATTCTGTGCTTCAGAGGCAGGCCCATGACCAGAGCTTGGCAGGCAGGTGCACAGGAAACAGCTGTGGCAACAGGTCGGTCAGGCTGCATCTCTGATCCAGATATATCCAACCCTGGAGTCCTGTCCCCGAATGCTCCCGTTCATCCGGTTTCACCGTGGCCCGGGAGAGAGGAAAGAGCCCTGCTATGACTCAGTGTGTCTCCCCAGGCCAGGCCCTTGCCTGCTTGTGGCTCCCACTGCCCCACCCGTGCAGAGTTCTCTAAGAGCAGCCAGTGCTCTAACATGGTGACGAGCTGAGCAACCTGCCTTGGAAATGAATTGACAACCTGATACATCCCCAGTCTCAGAAGATGACAAAGCCAGGCCACTGACCCCACTCAGAGGGGATCCTAAGAACCCCTACACCCTGCATAGTATATTTCCATTTACAAAAGATGTTCCTCTCCATGAGATGAGTGAAGGAAGGGCAGGGAAGCCTTCCTTCCCAACCTGGGATGCTTCATCCCATCATGCTGTGCCGTTGTCTTTATTACACGTATCGCTCTCTGAAAGCCTGATATTTACCCACTGTCGAATTTGTCTCTCCACTAGAATGTAAGCCCTCCATGGACAGAGATCATGTCCTATTCATTGCTACATCCCCAGCACCTAGAAGAATGCCAGACCCTTAGAAGGTGCTAACTTTTATTAAATGCCTGGGTAAACGGATAGCTAGATGGGCGGATGCATGGGTCATTGTAATCCAGTTCAAAACGACCATATATTAAGTCCTGGGCACTGGGCTAAGCACTTCTCATGGATTATGACAGCTTTGTGAGGAACGCTGTTACTGTTCCCATCGTACAGACCAAGAACCCGGGGCCCAGAGAGAGGAAGTGACTGCCCCCAGGTGCAGAGCCCAGGTTTTATTGATATTTTTTAAAAATTTTTGGCTGTGTTGGGTCTTCGTTGCTGCACGCGGGCTTTCTCTAGTTGTGGCAAGCGGGGGCTACTCTTCGTTGCGGTGTGTGGGCTTCTCATTGCGGTGGCTTCTCTTGTTGCAGAGCACGGGCTCTGGGCATGCGGGCTTCGGTAGTTGCAGCACGTGGGCTCAGTAGTTGCAACATGCAGGCTCCAGGAGACCCCAGGTTTTAGATCCAAGTCTGCCTATCAGCAAAGGCCATGTTCGTACCCAAGCCACCATCTGACACGTCTATTTTCCCAGCACCCGGTGATGTTGGAGCCATTGGAAGTTAAGAGCTGGGACTCAGACATATTGTCTGATTCCAGTTATGGAAATATTCAGAATAGGTAAATCTATAGAAACAGAAAGCAAAAAATGGTAGCTTAGGGATGAAGGGAGGAGACGTGTGGGGGGAACAGGGAGTGAAAACTAATGGGTATGGGGTTTCTTTTGGGGGTGATGTAAAGGTTCGAAAGTTGATTGCGGCGATGGTTGCGCAACTCTGGATACACTAGAAACCATTAGATTGTACATTTTAAATGGGCGAATTGTATGGTATGTGGATTACATCTCAGTAAAGCTGGTATTAAGAAAATGGTCGGGGCTCAAGAATCTCACCTCTGCTGCTTACCTGCGAGGCACATCACGTTGCATCTCTGAGCCTCAGGTTCCTAAACCCGTAAAATGGGGAAAATAAACGTCTCATGGGGTTAATGTAAGCACTAACTGAGATAATACATGTTACTATCCTCATTTTATCGAAGGGGAGCCTTAGGCCCAGAAAAGGGAAGTGACGGCCTAGGACGCACAGCTGGTGGGTGACAGGTGAGGGGCTCTTGGCCTGGGTCTCTGAGCACCGCTGCTTCTTCTAGCATGCTGTAGACTGGGTCAACATTTGTGCATCCATCCAGCCCACCACCACCACTCCCTTCCATCTTCCCCATCTTCCCCCTTCTCTTGGGCTCTGAGGCCCTGTCTCCCCGCTGCCCATGCCCATGAGCAGACTGAGGTAGCGAGATTCCCCCAGAGCGCAAGATGCTCTCTCCCCCAGCCCCTACCCTGCTCCCCTCCTGGAGCCATGATGCTGTCTTGCCTTTGCTTGTAATAAAGAAAATATCTCAGCTACCCTTCCACAGTTGCTTGGCAACCCCAAAGGGGGGTGGGGGGAGCAAAGGGGAGGAGGAAAGGGGGAGGACTCTGGAGCCAATCTGGAGACAAAGAGTAGGATTTGGGTGACATGGAGCCGGTTCTTAGTGCTAACCTGGCCTGGCCGGGGCGACGGGTGGGGGCAGGGGGCTTCCTCTCACCCCACTGTCTCACACCAATAAATATGGATTAGGGAAATGGGCAGAGTTTTTCCCACGGGCCTGAAAGACCACATCTGACCTTTCTACCCCCTTTATGTACCAACATGACAGTCAGAGAGAGCAAAGAGCAGGACCCCCTGAGATGCCTCCCCCGGGGCCTTCTGACTTGGGGAAACTTTTCACCCTCCTCCTTCCCCGGGCCCCAGAGACAGGAGGAGGCTGCTCTTCAGGGGGCAGCCAGGAGCTCCCAGCCTCGACGGCACAGAGCCCAGGCGGGCGGCTCTGGGGCAGCCTGTAAAGGTGCTCCCTGCCTCCCGTGCCAGCCCCCTGGCCTGTGGCTCGGGCTCCGTGTCCCCCGTCCCGCCCACCTCTGCCTGGGCCTCCTGCGTTAGGAGCCCTGCTCTCCCCACCGGCCTCGTTTCCATTTGGTCGCCCTCTTTTCCTCTTCTCCAGGGTGGGCCCCCCTGCCGCAGTCCCCCACAAACCGGGAAGCTCTTGAGGCTGACGTTCCTGAAGTGAAGATGGCAGAAGGGGTTGCAAAGGCGGGAGGGTGGGGTGGTGATCTCTCTCCCTGGTGCCCCGGCTCCCTGGCCGCTGGCCCGGGGTGGAGAAAGGCCTCTCTGAATGGAGTCAGTGTGGAGACAGGAAAAGCAAACACCTCAGCCTGGGCTGTGCTGGCCTGCTGGGATGGGGGGCAGGATGGGGCAGGGGACTGGGCTCGTCTCAACCTCGCCCCGCCAACCCTCCCCTGGTTCCCGAGGGCCCATGGCTTCCTGGACCCTCAGCCCACGGTGTCCAGAAAAGGAGTGGGTTTAGGGACTGGGGACAAGCCCTCCAGGAGACACCTTCGCCCCAATCTTTCCCTGCCCCCCTGCCCAAACCCCAGCCAGTGCCCTTCCTGCCCAGCAGATGCCAGGAAAATCTGTGCTCAGGAAGGGTGGGCTAGCACCTGAGGGCCTGCCTGACCAGCCCTTCTCAGCATCAGGAACTGGGTAGGGCCAGAGACGGCCCCAGCAGTGCCATCTACCTCCTGGGCCGAGGGGACCCCAAGATGCTCTGCCCAGGTGAGTGCTCCTCTGGCCGGGCAGTGAGGGAGCGGGAGGCTTTGTCGGGGCTCCCTAAGCGTCCCCAGAAATCTGTGACATTTTCTGTCCGACTGTCTCGCCCTCTGTCTGCGGTGCATGTGGCACTTGTAGTTTGGTGAGAGGAGCCAAAAGGCTGATTAGAAGAGCTGGAGGTGATCTGGGGATGGAGGGAGACAGAAGGGGCTGGAGTCTGGGGAGCGGGACTTCGGGATTCCAAGCCAGCCTTTTGCTTAAGACCATGGAGTCACAGAGGCTCCTGTGATGGTCTCCTTTGAACACTTTGGATCCTAAAAGACTTTTGGAATGAGCTCAGAGAGGGGTAGCAACTCATCCTGGGTGACACAGCGAGTTGGTGGAACTGGAACTCAAACCCACCAGGCCCCCTTATGACGATGCCAAGGGCAGTACTGTTTGTGCTCTGGGCGCTGTGCTCGGCCATCTTGCCTTCGCCCTCCGCATACAGTTTGGTCCCTCTGGATTTCAGGGGCAGCTGGGGGAGGGCAGACTCTGGATAGCACCTCCCAGGGCATCCTTCCCTTTCTATCCTCTTTCCAGGCACCACGCCCAGGGCCAAGCAACCCCTGCCCAGGCATCAGAGAAGCCACAATCTCTTCTGATGAGAAGGCATGGTTTGGCCTCGACCTTACAGTTCCCAGAGAATGTGGCCCCCTTAGATCTCAGGGTCTAACTGTATGTGGTCCCTTATGCTGTAATCAAAGCCCAACCACTCCTTGGAAAGCAAGGCCAACAGCTGACTGCCTGCTACGGGGTCCCCAAAGTGCCCACCTTGAGGTGCCCTGGCCATGGCACCTTCCTGAATAGAAACAGGCAGCCCTCACTGAGTCAGATGCTCTTCTAAGGCCTTGCATGTACTTTGCTGAATGGTCTCCACACTCCTAAAAGGTGGGTTCAGTTTTACAGATTGGAAAACTGAGGCACAGAAAGTAGAAGTAACTGCCCGTGGACCCACTGCCAGGAAAAGTCAGAGCTGGGATTCGAACTCACAGCCTGGCTCCAGTGCCCTGAGCCCTTAAATGTTCTCCTATCCTGCCTCTAATTGCTAGGAGGTCTCCACTAGAGGTCATTGTGTCCAGTCCCCGCATCTGGGTGTCTCCCCAAGCCAAGCTCTGCTCACAGGCAAGAATCATTCTAGTTTTTAAAGGCACCTGCTCCAAGGGTGGAGTTCCCCCTGGGGGTAATCAGACATTTATTTATTCATAGCCTTCTGGCTGGGAGGACAGGCCTTCCCACCCAGGACTCAGCAGGGTCCAGCTGCCTCGTTGTCCCTCTCTCCTTCCCACTGCAGTATAATCTATAATCAGAAGAGAACCAGCCTTGCCTTGTGTCTCGGCTCCATAACCTCCAAGCTGTGTGTCCTTGGACAAGTGACCCAACTTCTCTGAGCTTCAGTTATCAACTGTAAACCAGGGTTAATGGTACACCCGCTTTGTGCGGTTGGTGAGGATTAAATGATAAAAGCGGATGAAAAACTCTACTTTCAGGAATCATGTCTGTAGTTTGTTACTAGAAAAGTTTCTCTGAACGTGTTGAGCCCAGAAACCGTGAGGAGGAGGCACAGCATTCTCTCCTGAGTGTGAAACCTGCTCTTGGTGTTGCTTCTGCAGCTGCCATTTGCCATTGATAATCGCTCTTCTCTTGGGAGAGTAAGAGGCAGAGGATGCAGCCTGAGGGTTCGCCATCGTTAAAAAAAAAAAAAGAAAAGAAAAAGAAAAAGTGGGGGGGAGGTGGCTTAAGGCAGAAAGGGGTCAGTGATCACAGTGCCTGGCACCTGTGATGTGCCCAGAATGAAGTGGTAAATCCTTATCATCACCATCATCATCGTCGTCACTGAGGCCCTTCTGCCCGCAGGATCGGAGCCTCTTGCTTTCAGCCTTATCGTTTAGCCTCCTCGTTACAGAGAGAGAAACTGAGGCCCAGAGTGGGGAAGGGCTTTCTCAGCAGGA
>NW_006799611.1:2269314-2290555 GCF_000442215.2 Lipotes vexillifer
GAAAGCTCTCAGGTCCCCTCATTCCCAGTTGGATCCCCTGTCTCTTCTCCTTCACTCCTTCCCACCTTGAGTCCTGCCCTGGCTTTCCGTGCCCAGGGTCGGGCCCTGGCCCCCAGTCCTGCCCAGGCAGTGCCCAAGAGAGAAGCGAGCAGCGGTTGGAAGAGTAGACGCAGAGGCCCGGCGCGTTCTCAGCCCTGGCTCTTTGTCTGTCGCTTTGTGATGGTAAGTGCTGCTCCTAAATCAGTCCTGTGACACTGTTATTGTTGCCCAGGGCGCAAAGAGTCTAAACTTTTCCCCTGAGGTCAAGAATGTGGCCGGTCCCCAAGCCGCCCAGAGCAGGGGCCTGGGTGGCTGGGGGTGGGGCTGGGGCCTCACCCCGAGCTGGGGCGAGATGTTGGGGGGAGGGGGTCAGCGGGAACAAAACGCTTTGAAATGCCTCCTCTCCATCACTGCCAACATTGTCCGCTGCCCACGGGGGGCCTGGCACCGCCTTGCCGGGGCTCCGGCCCCCAGCCCTGGCCAGGCCCGGCCCGGCATCTGAAAATGGACAGAAGGTTATTGTCCCTCCTCGCAGCCCTTTGTCTGCCCCAGTTCCAGATGTCTAGGCTGGGACCAGGGAGCTGACCCATGGTGGGCAGGGGGGAGGGGACAAAGGGGGAGAGCACGGGTCACTGCATCCTGAGAGGTCATTCCCAGACCCTGAGATCCCACCCAGCCACAGCCCAGTCACCTTCTGGGCCGTCTCAGCCCTGGGATTGTCCCTGTTCCCTTGTCTCTCCTCCCCTTCCCGGCAGACCAGGTTCCGGGCTCAGGAAGAGTTAAGAGCAGGGCGCTTTGGGATTCCCACTGCTCTACCCCGCTAACTGTGTGATCTGGATAAGCTGTGCCCCTTCTCGCAGCCTTCGCTCTCGCGTGGGTATCACTGGACCAGGGTGCATTCATTCACAAGAAATGACAGCGCCCTCCTATGTGCCTGCTCCGTGCTGGGCATGGGGGCGCACAGTGGTGGGTGGGCCACTCAGATCCTTCTGGATTGTCGTTTATAGTCGTGATAGTAAAGGGGCAACATTTCCCACCGACTCTCTCTGTGTCAGGTACCTGCATTACCTGCAGGTAAATCTCATTTACCTGCATTATCTCATCCTTTTCACAACAAAATCAAGGACGCAGTAGATATTGTTCTTCTATCCATTTTCTAACTTTGGATACTGAGATTCCAAGAGGTAAAGTCTCTTGCCCAAAATTAGGCTGCCAGGAAGCAGCAGAGCTGGGATCTTAGCCCAGGCTGACCGCCGCCACCGAGAGGAATGATCCACTAATAAATACTTGGAAGGTGCTGAGCGCAGCCTGGCACTGCTCCGGACTCAGCCCACGGAGTGGGTGGTGGTGGTAATTCCACCCGTGAGCTTCCCATTTCACAGATGGTGCTACTGAGGCCCAGATCAGAGAGAGAGAAGGTCGGGGAAACTTAAACAGCAACACCAACAGGGATTCCAGGACCACCAGGGTCGGCCAGAGAGAGGCAGGCAGCCCGGTTTTGGTTTCAAACCCCAGTTCCGTGTGGGCTTGGGCAAGTGATTTAGCTTCGTCATGCCTCCATTTTCTCATCTATAAGATGAAGATATTCCCTACTTCACAGGGTTGTTGTGAAAACTAAGTTAGGTAATACATTTCAAGCACTTAGCACAATGCCTGGCACACAGCAGACAGTTAATGATAGCTGTTACTGTTATTATTCTGAATGGGGTAACATCTATCCTTTTGAATCTTCCTCTCACCTGGGGTCACCTGAGGACAAGGCTCTGTTAAGAGGAGGGAGGGGCTGCGGGTTAGCAGTTGCTGAGTGGGGGTGGGGATAGCAATGCTTGGTCTGCTTGGGGGTTTCTAGAAGTGTTGCGACACGCTACTCCTGCAGGTGAGAGGAAGGCAGAAGGGGTCAGGCTGGGAGGGGAAGGGGCTGCCTGGCCCCAGAGGAGTTAACAGCTCCCGGGCCCTGGCGCAGCGGGACTGCCACGATTTTAGCAGAGGAGCCAGGGCTGCTTCCTGATGGGCAAAACAGCTGGCTGCGCAAGGAAAACAGCTGGCCTGGACCCAGCCTCCTGAGGACAGAGGCAGATTCTCAGAGGAGGACAGCTCCACATCTGGGCTCCTGGGAGAGGAGGGCATAGCCAAGAGCGAGAGGGTGGTCCTTTGGGGGTGGGGTGAGCATTGGGTGGGACCCTGGAAGATGAGGGGGCATGGGCAGATTCCTCGACCAGAGACCAAGATACGCTAGGTCTAAGCGGAGTGGTGACTCCAGCTGGAATTTGGGGGTCTCAGTCTCCCCTCAGATAGGAAAGATGAGGGTCAGGGGAGCAGATGGGGGGCAAGACTTTGGTGCTCAGCCCTGGGTCCGCTTGGAACCGGGCTTGGAACTTCATGTAGGAGGGAGCCTACTGGAGCTCCTGGACCCCCATCTGCCGAGCTGCACCAGGACCAGGAGCAGGGTGTGGACTCCTGCTCTGGCCAGGATCTTGGGCTCCCTTGGCCACAAAGCAGGACAGGGGCCCAGAGAGCCCCCATCCCAGGAGACGTGACGCTCGCAGCTGGTAAGAGCTCCATCCATGCATCCCCTCTGCCGTGGGGCCCCCGTTCCCATCCTGCTTGGCTGCCAGGCTGTGAGGACCCGCAACCCTGGGGCTCTGTGTGGGCCCTGGGGTACTTTTAGGCTGCCCCCACCCATTGGCAGGGAAGCAGCACCTGAGACCTCGCGTTAGGTTGGGCAGGGAAGGCGGAGGGTTAATGGGGGTGTGACCAGGGTCCACTGGACCACAGCCACCTGCCAGGGCTCCTGACCTCCAGGCCCCACAGGCCAGACACCCCTAATTTCTCTCTGACCTAGGGGGCTCCTCTAACCCACCTTCCTAACCTCCAGGAGGAGGGGGTTGGCCTTCACCTTGGGTGTGCCAACCTCAGCGCCCCTCTGCCTGATGAAGGTCACTCTGCAGGGTCCTTGCCTGTAGGCAGACCTTGGAGCTGAGGCTCCCAGAGGGGAGAAGAAGGTGCCGGGGACGGGGATAATTCTTCCAGGGTCTCTGTTTCCGGAAGCCAGGGTGGAGCCTGAGGCACTGGCGCCACCACCTGGCTTTGGCCAGAACTACAATGGCTGAGGGACGGGAGTGAAGATGCTGCGGGGAGGAGAATCCAGAGCCCAACTCTGGATTGGTCCAGGGTGGTCTGGGTCCTATTCAGCCAGATGGACCCAAGACAATCATTTTCAGGGTCCTACGTGACCCCGAGAATGAGGCCTTAGGCCCATAGAATAGCAGCTTCAAACTTGAGCTGGCATCAAAATCACCTGAAAGGCTTGTTGGTTTAACTTCCACTCCCAGAGTTTCTGATTCAGTAGATATGGGGAGGGGCTTAGGAATCTGCATTTCTAACAATTTCCAGGTGAGGCTGCTGCTGGCTCTGGTCCAGGGACCATGTTTTGAGAACCACTGCTTTAGAATTTCGGCGGGTTTGGCGCAATATTACCTTTGCAGAGTATACCGTATTTATTATATGTGAGGGCAAAAAAATGAGTGTAAGTAGGAGCACAGGTGCTTGGTCAGCCCACCCTAGTCAGTAACCCCATAATATTTCTTTTTTTAAATTAATTTTTATTGAAGTATTGTTGATTTACAATGTTGTTAGTTTCTGCTGTGCAGCAAAGTGATTCAGCTATACATATACATATATCCACTCCTTTTTAGATTCTGTTCCCATATAGGTCATTACAGAGCATTGAGTGGAGTTCCCTGTGCCATACAGTAGGTCCTTATGACCTCATCATGTTTCTATTGAGAGCCCACCCAATGCCCGGCTGGCCCTGCTCTAGGGCTGGTATAAAATGGTGAAGGTGGCGGACGGGTCCCTGCCTCAGAACTCACAGCTGGGCAGGCGTGGCATGTGATCTTTCCACTTGCGAGTCTAAAAGGCAGCTCAAAATAAGGTCCAACGCAGAACCTGATTTCACACTCTACCTGCTGCTTCTCAGGTCTTCCCCATTCAGAACCTATCCCACCACCCAGCCCACTTCAAACCCTGTGAGTCATCCTGACTCCTCGCTCCATCTCTCACATCTAATCCCATAAGGCTGTGGGCTCTGCCTCCATTACATCTCAGCCCTGCCCACCGTCATCTCTCCCAGTACCAGGCTCTCCTGGGCTTTCATCGTTGCCCCCGTGGTCCACCCTCTGAGCTGCAGCCAGAGCGATCTTTTTAAGAGGAATCCTGTCACTCCTCTGCTTACCCCCTCCAATGTCTTTCTGTTGCGCTTTTTAAAAGAATCCAAAATCCTGCCATAGTTTTAAGGCCCTAAGTGGTCCTCACCTCTTACCACACCCCCCTTGCTCACTTTGCTCCAGCTACCCTGGCCTCCTTGCTTGTTCCCACCTGTTCCCTCCATCTGGAACACTCTTCCCCAGATATGCTTTTGGCTGGCTCCCCTTTGCTCTGAAATGTCTTCACTGACCCCTCTATTCAATGTTGCCTCCCACCCTCAGCTACTCTCTGTTCTCATTACCTTGTTTTATTTTGTTCATAGCATTTACTGTTCTTCGAAGTTATCTATTAATTTATCAGTTTGCTTGTTTCCTGTCTGTCTTCCCTCATCAGAATGTGAGCACCTTAGGAACAGAGACCGTCTGTACCCCTGTATCCCCAGTACCTAGAATTCTTCCTGCACATAGCGTGTGCTCAATAAATATTTGCTGAATGAATGGGATTATATAGGATTCCCTGTAGGAGTAGGTCCCCCTGACATGACATCAGGGAAGGCTTTCCAGAGGGCCTGTAGTAGTTGGCCCAGTTCAAGCAGAGGAATTAAAAAAAAAAAAGGGACGTGGGAAGGTCTTCAAGCATGAAGTGTTCTGGAAACTGTACATAGTCCAATTTGGCTGGAGCAGGAGATAGGGGAAGGGAGGTCAGAGGAGTTGGAGAAGCAGCAGGCAGGCCACGAAGGGCCTCCTTGTCCCTTGAGGGGTTTGAGCTCTATGCTGAGGGCAATGGCAGCCCCCAAAGGGTGGAACACCATGCAGTTGAGAAAGCACCACTGCGTGAAGAAGAGTTTCCAGGGAGAAAGCCTCGGGCGCGGGGGTGAGTACTGGGAGGTGCTGTAGCCCAGGTGAGTGGTGCTGATGCCCTGAGCCGCGCAAGTGGCCACATGCAGGAGACATTGAGGTGGTGTAGCCAGGATGAGGAGGTGGAGTGGGCTGAGAGAGAGGCACTTGTCATCAGGTCCCCAGCTTGTGGGAGGCCACCGGAGTGGGAACAGGTCTGGGGGAAAGACTGGGGTTCTGTTTTAGACAGATGGAATGTGGGTCCAGGTGAGAAGCAGAGACACATGTCAGTTTTGCAGAAAGAGGGAGTGGTCCATGAGGTCACCTGCTGGAGGGAGTCCTCTTGGATGAGGGGCCAGGAGGATGCCGGTCTTGACGGGAGCAGTTTGGCTGGAGCAGCCTTGGTGTGTGTCAGTCAGCGAATGAAGGTGAGGAAGTGAGACCGGGAGCAAAGCACAGGCAGGCAGCTGACTGTATTCATATATTTTTTTAAATAGTTATTTATTTATTTGGCTGCACCAGGTCTTAGCTGCGGCATGTGGGGTCTTCGTTGCAGCATGCAGGATCTTTAGTTGCGGCATGAGGGATCTTAGTTGTGGCATGTGGGATTTAGTTCCCTGACCAGGGATCAAACCACGGGCCCCTGCATTAGGAGCATGGAGTCTTAACCACTGGACCACCAGGGAAGTCCCTGTATTCACATTTTAAGTTGGGGGAGATTTAAGTCCTTTGGAATGTTGAAGGAAGGATCCAGAAGAGATGGATGTTGGTGATCCAGGAAGGGCAAGGGAATGGCTTTTGGAGTCCAAGGATGGTTCTGTTATGAGGAAGGGGTGCCTATTCCATGGTAATAGGCCGTGAGAGCAGAGGCCAGCTTGGTCGCAGGGCGTGGAAGGTTTGGAGGCTGGAAATAAGAGTTCTCAGGTGATGGGTTCTCTTTTTCCAAAGAAGGGAGGAAAATTTTCACTGGGGGAGAGGGAGTGGAGTGAGGGCTTCAGAAGACCCGGGCGTGTGAAATGCCACAGAGGAAGGGGGGCAGGAGCACAGGGAAACTGGATTGTTGGGCTCAGTGAAAGTCCAGTGGAGGGTGGAGATCAGGAGTGTGCAGCAGTCTTAACGTGCCCCAAAGCAAGATGGTTGTAGGGTTTTTTCAGGCAGGAGTGATGGGAGAACCCTGGGGCAAGGGACTCAGTGACAGGCTGGACCACTGGGTGGACTGGGGAGGGAGAGAGGTGAAGATGGGAGGGGTCAGTGCATTGGGAGGAGGAGGATGACTGAGGTGAGAGAAGAATCTGGAAGCCCCATGACTAATAGCATGGACAGAGGCTCTGGGATGATCCTGGGATGGGTGAGGTGGGGGACATTGCTTTGGTATCCCCAGGACTTCCCTGGCGGTCCAGTGGTTGAGCCTCCACGCTTCCACTTCAGGGGGCACGGGTTCAATCCCTGGTCAGGGAACTAAGATCCTGCATGTTGCTCAGCATGACAGAAAAAAAAAAAAAAGGATATCCCCTTTCTGGGGCTGGGGGTGCCTTCCAGCAGAGGTAGCCATGCAAGGGAAGGGACTCATTATTTCCCCAGGATGCTTCAGGGGGCCTCAGGCCTTCCATTGCAGGGCACTGGCTGTGAAGCAGCCCCACCTGGAAGCTGTTGGAGGCTTTGGAGCTGGGCTGGAGACCAGGACTCTGGGGTCTGATGCCTCCACATGCTGCCCCATCACCAGGCTGTTCCTTACTGGGACCCCACCCCTTTTCTTGCAGTGGAGATAGTGTGCACAGGCTTAGCCCCCCTCCCTGACCCTGGGAAGAACCTGAAGGGAGACCCAAAGGTGCCATAGGAGAGTAGGTTCCCATGGGTGAGGGGCTGAATGGAAGGACAGGCTGGCTTCTCCAGTTCTGTCTTCCAGCCCCAGGAACTCTTCCCGCCTGCCAGGCCCCATGCATAGAATTCAAGCGCATTCAGGCTCTCAAGGAATCCTTGCAAACCCTCCTAGGTGGGTGCTGTTAGCAGCCTGATTCTACCCAGGAGGCCCTGAGGCTCCAGGAAAGCGGCCCGCCTGAGGTTGGTGGTAGAGAGGAGCTAGAACCCACTACTGGTGCCTCCAGACCCCTCCCCTCCCCTCCCCTGCCCGAAGAGAGTCTGGGGACCTTCTTCCATCTCAGCAGGGGCCTTAGGACCCCGACTCTGACCAGACACAGGAGTCACCCTGCTTTGGAGGGGGCTGGGTCACCATGAGGGGCTGAGTGGTGCCCCATGTTCTACACTCAATCTAAGAGTAGGCCTTGCTCTCCTAAAGGGCCGGAGCAGTGCCGGTGCTGGCGACGGAGGCGAGGATGATGACGCGCTGGGGACGCCAGGCTCGGACCGCGGCGGGATGACGTCTGCAGGTCAGGGGGACCCCCTCCCCGCCCCCCAAGCCTGTCTTTCTGTCCGCCCACGCGTTGGCTGGCTGGTCTGAGAAGTTCCGTCTGGGCCCGCCAGAGGGCGCCCGAGGGGTGGTGGAGCGGGCTGGAGAGGGGGAACCCGGAAAGGCCGCGGCCCAGTGGGTCCCGCCCCGCGGGGTCTGCGGCTCAGGTCAGAGGGTCAGATGGATGGCCAGGGAATCCGGATTCAGGGGCGCTCAGTGGAGTCGGATTCTGGCGATTGCACGCCCAGGGATTTGTAGTCGAGCATTCTGAGATGCCCGGACGGCTCAGATGCCGTCCCCCACGACTCTCCAGCCGGGAGGGAGCTGCTCCTGGATCGCGTCCGGGGTGGGTGTCCGGGCCCTGGCCCTGCGATGCCCCTGGTCGAGGAGAGGACACTTGAGAATCCACGAATAGGGGTTGGGAGTGGGAGTCCACTCTTTGGGGGGTGCGCCCCCCACAACATCTTCCGGGCCCGCCTCGGCCGCGCCCCGGCCCCAGGCCCCGCCCCGGCCGGGCCGCACCGCACCGCCCACTACCCTCGGCTGGGCTGGGAGCCCCGGGGGCCGCCGCAGCTGCCAGAGCGCCCGCCATGCGCGCTGCCCCCGCCGCCTCGCTGCTCCAGCTGCTGCTCCTGCTGGGGCCGCGGCTCGAGGCTGCGGGCGTCGCAGAGCCGCCGCTGCCCGCCGTGGTCCTTGCCATCCTGGCCCGCAATGCCGAGCACTCTCTTCCCCACTACCTGGGCGCGCTGGAGCGGCTGGACTACCCCCGGGCCAGGCTGGCCCTCTGGTGAGAGAGACCCGGGCATCGGCATCCACCGGGCATCTATCCCCCAACCCCACCGACAGTCCAGGCTCCAGATGGCCCCATCTGCTCGCTGTCCAGACACCACCCAGACAGGCCCCTCCCTCGCAGATAGGCCCTCCGCAATCCGTGTCCCCGGACGGGACCCCTTATGCCCCTGGCCCTGCAGACTGACCTCTGAGGCCTTAGGTTTACACAGGGACACCATTCCCTAATTCTGGCCCCTATTCCTCCTCTTGGGACCTCCTCTGGGTGTAAGTTGGGCCCAGTCCCCCTTGCCCTAGCCCTCAGAGCTGAAACTGAACCCGTGGGACCTGTGGTTGGCCTGATTTGGAGCAGAGCAGACAGGAGCAGCTGGTGTCCCCTGGGGCCCGATGTGGCACAGACCAGCAGGCCTCCGGGTTCCTGGGGAGCCCGTGAGGGTGCTCTCAGCCCTGGGCTCCATGCTGCCCTCTGGGGGAGTCACACGCGTTCCCCCTTCCCCTGGGCTGGTTCCAGCCTTTGTCAGGAGAGGGGCTGGGTCCTCCGGCCAAGGGCAAAGCCCCCTTCCTGCAGTCTCTCCCCCTAGGCGTCCCCGCAGGGCACTGGAATCAGAGGCCAGTCTGTGGAAGCCAGAGCAGGGAGGAGTCCCAAGCTGAGGTTGGGGATAAACTGAGAGAAATGACCAAACTACCCTCCCTCCCCAAAACACCAAAGCTGGGCTGGGGTTGGAGCCAGTGGCCTGGGGAGGCTGCCCACAATTACCAGTTTGGGAGTTACTTAGTTCCCACCCATAGAAGACTTGACACGTAGTTAATCTTCACTTCTGGGGAATTGACTTAAAGGGGCAGTATCACCTAAAATCTGGGCTCTTGGCTAAGCCCCCTGCAGCCCCCTCTGTCATGAGAGCCCCTTCAGAGAGACTACTCATGGTGGCAATGGAGCTCGGGCCCATCAGCATTTCTCAGGGACGCTCAGGGTGTGGTTTGGTCGTTATTACAACTATCTGGTGGAGGGAAGCAGCAGCTCCTCTGTCCAGTCCTGACTCAGAGAGGGGAGGGGGCTGACCTGTGGTCACAAAGCAGGGAAGGAAGGTAACCAGAGAATGTGGCAGGTATGTTCCTCAAAGTTGAGGTACTTTTCATCCTTCAAAATGCATTCGAGTTCTGTCATCTCAGCCCCTGAGCATGCCAGGGCAGCTTAAAGTTACAGGGAGAAAGTGAAGCCCAGAGAGGGTCAGAACCTGCCTGAGGTCACACAGTGGATCACAGACCTATGATTGGGACCTGGCTTCCTGCCTTCCTCTGGAGCACACCTGCCTCCTCTGCTCCCAAGAGAGGCCAGCCCTGCAAGTGTTGGTGCTCTGGGGGTCAAGGCTGCCTCAGGGTTTGGTCCTTCGCTGGCTGTGCCCCCTCACCCTTCTTCCTCCTGTGTCCTCAGGTGTGCCACAGACCACAACGTGGACAACACCACAGAGATGCTGCAGGAGTGGCTGGCTGCTGTGGGCGATGACTATGCCGCTGTGGTCTGGAGGCCTGAGGGAGAGCCCAGGTGGTGACCTGAGGGGAACGTTCTGGGGAAGATGGACAACAGCTGCAGCCCAGAGAAGGAAAGGGACAGCCCCGAGCCACAGCCTCCAGACCAGGGCTCTGTCCACTGCCCTGCAGAGAGGGACACCACATGCACCTACCCCATGGGAACCTCATCGTTTTACCCCCTCAGGTCCTACCCAGACGAAGAGGGCCCTAAGCACTGGACCAAAGAAAGGCACCAGTTTCTGATGGAGCTGAAACAGGAAGCCCTGACCTTTGCCAGGGGCTGGGGTGCCGACTATATCCTGGTAAGAAAGCCTGGCCTACAGTTCGGCTTCCCACAGGTGGTGGCACCTGTCCTTGACAGAAATCTTGGCATGACTTAACCACCTGTAGGCTGGCTCCTTCAGCTAGCAACCTGGGTCAGAACCCAGATCAGATATTGAGCTTGGATCCCTATGCTTGAGCTCAGACTTGGTACTAAACCGGGATCCCTGAGTCAGAGTGCAGGGTATATACTGAGACTCGATCCCTGGGCTAGAGCCCAGAGTATAAACTGAGCCTAGTTCCCTGGACTAGAGCTTAGAGTAGGTCTTTGGATTTACTTCCTAAAACTTCAGATAAAGTTCTTAGATCAGCAACTCGGGTATAATCTCTGGACCCAATCCCCGAGCCAGTGCCCCAGACTAGATTCTTGGTCCAGAAATGGATCTACTGGTTTATAGGTTAGACCTCTCTGAGGGAACCCCATTGGGTCCTGGGAGACTTTCTGGGTTTCTGGAAATCTGGAGGGATCCCACTCAGTGAATCCTTGGGGGACTGCAGCCCAGACAATGCTGGGGCCTGTGACGCCCACCTCCCCACAGTTTGCAGATACGGACAACATTCTGACCAACAACCAGACGCTGCGGCTTCTGATCGAGCAGGGGCTGCCCGTGGTGGCCCCGATGCTGGACTCTCAGACCTACTACTCCAATTTCTGGTGTGGGATCACCCCCCAGGTAACGCTGGGTTCGGGGGCCTCAGGAGGCTTGAGGTCTGAGAGGAGGGACGTGGAGAGACTGAAGGCCTTAGGGTCTGTGGGCCCTGGCAGGGGAGCAGTGTGCTGGGGATGGAGGGGCACCCTCTCACAGCCCGGAGCCACCCCTTCCCCAGGGCTACTACCGCCGCACAGCCGACTACCTCCCTACCAAGAACCGCCAGCGCCGGGGCTGCTTCCGCGTCCCCATGGTCCACTCCACCTTCCTGGTATCCCTGCGGGCGGAGGGGACAGAACAGCTGGGCTTCTACCCCCCTCACCCCAACTATACCTGGCCCTTCGACGACATCATCATCTTCGCCTACGCCTGTCAGGCTGCTGGTGAGGACAGCTCTCCTTGAGCCTTTCTCCCAGGCCTCTAGGCCTTTGCACATGCTATTCCCTCTGCTTGGCATGCTCTTCCCCACTCTGCAATTAATCTTTTTAATTCCTGTGTGTCCTTCAGGTCGTAGCCTTTCTTGGGCACACTGCCCCAGTAGGTTAGATGTCCTTCTGGCCGTCCCCACCATGGCACTTTCATGTATTCCTTCATTAGGCAAATATTTATGGGACACCTACCAGGTGCCAGGCACTGGGGAGACAGTGGTGAGTAAAATCAGGCAGTCTCTGACCTCCTGGATCCTCCAGTCCAGTCAATCAAAGGATCACACAAATCAATGTCCAATCACAATGACAGGAAGAAGAGCTTTTTGATTATAGGTGTTTGGGGAGCTTAGACTAGAGTTAACCTGTCAGGGAAGGCTTCCTGGAGGATGTAAACTTTGGGGCTGAGATCTAATGTATGGGCAGACATTAACAAGGTAGACAGAGCAGGACAGAGCGTTTTAAGCAGTGGGACCAGCAGGTGCAAAGGCCCTGTGGTGGCAGAGGATGCAAGAAGGCAGGCAGCTGGAGCACAGTAAGCAAAGGGGGCATGGTGCAGGCTGAGGCAGGAAAGGTAGGCAGGGGCCAGCTTGTGTGGACCTGATGGGCAAGCATCTGGTCTTTAGCCTGTGGGTGTCAGGCAGCCATCAGAGGATCACGTGATTGGATCTGAACACTAGAAAATATCATTCTGTTGTCGGTGGTTATTTTTAAGATGAAGGTTACTAGAAAGTGTTTGGGTTTGGGGAATTCCCTGGCGGTCCAGTGGTTAGGACTCTGTGCTTTCTCTGCTGAGGACTCAGGTTTGATCCCTGGTCAGGGAACGAAGATCCCACAAGCTGTGCAGCGCAGCCAAAAAAAAAAGAAAAAAAGAAAAAAAAGTGTTTGCGTTTGGATGGGATAAACCCAGTTCTGAGGAAGAGTCGAAGTTGCGAGTGAGACAGAGATACTGCTGTTGGAATAAAGATCTTGAGAAGGCTACAGAGAACGTATCTCACGGTGTGCACTCACGGGTGGCAAAGACATGAAGGCTGTCTGGTGGGTGGAGAACTCTGCTCATGGTCAAGGTGAATTAGAAGTGATGATTTAATCAAGAAGTGTTGCACTTGGGCAAGCAGTGTGTGAGAAGTGTCCAGGGAGAATTTGAGTGTCATCTTTTCTGTGTGTGTGCATGAGGTGCTTCAAGTGCAGAGAGTGAAGGTGAAACAAATACATGGGGAAAAAAATGAGAAGAAGCAAAAGTATTTCCTTTTTTTTTTTTTTGGCCACACCGGGCGGCTTGTGGGATCTCAGTTCCTCAACCAGGGATTGAACCCAGGCTCAGAATCCTAACCACTAGACCACCAGGGAATTCCCTATTTCCTTATTTTTTCATTCTTACCTCTACTTTGAGTATCAGCCGCTCTTTATTGGTCAGCGGTTTGTAGGAATTTCGTGAACAGGGGTTCTGTCTCCATCATTCAGGCTTCCACCACCTGCACTGGGCCAGGCTCTGTGCTCAATGCTGGGCCTGGGGTTAACTTTTTAATAGGTACCATGTGCCTGCCCTGGAGGACTCACAGTCTATAGAAGACAAAGGCCAAGTAAATAATTATAATAAAGATGATAAACATTGAAGGAATAAAAAAGGCCACTCTGGTTGCCAGGTGGAGGACAGCATGGTGGGGGCAGGCGAGGGGGTGGGGTTAAGTGTAGGGATCCAGGCAAGAGGTGATGGTGCTGGATTGGCGAGGGGGGTTGGGCAGAGGTGGGAAAGATTTAGGGGGTGGAGCAACGCCCGGTGGCATCAGGTGGCTGTAGCCGGGTGTGAGTTTGCCTGCTCCTTCCTCACCTTGATCCCCCGAGGGAAGGGACTGTCTGTCTTTCTCACCACCAGCAGCCAGCTGGTGCTCTAGACTCGTCTATTGCGTGAATAAACCATTTCGGCAGGAAGATCCCTTAGATATTGTTTGAGCCAAGCCGTTTCTCCCTCCAAGCCCAGGTGGGGACGCCGGGTCCCAGACAGGACGCATGTGGTGGGTCACTGGCAGGACGGGGCCTAGGACCTCCCATCTGGGTTCTGAGAGCCCTACCCTGCACTCCAGTGCTCACTCGGCCTCTCTCCGCAGGGGTCTCGGCCCACGTGTGCAACGAGCACCGTTATGGGTACATGAACGTGCCTGTGAAATCCCACCAGGGGCTGGAGGATGAGAGAGTCAACTTCATCCACCTGATCTTGGAAGCGCTGGGTGAGGGCTGTGAGCCGGTGTGTCCCCCCTCCCCACCGCTGGGGTTGAAGCCTCTCCCCAACTCATTCCCTGACTCTGGGCAAGTCCCTTTTCCCTCTGGGCCTCAGTCTGCCCATCCGTACAATGGAGGCAGGTGGATTCTGTGATCTCCTGCTGGGTATTCTGCCAGGGGGCAGGAACGAGGGGGGCTAGGACTCCAGGGCTGCCGCTGACTAGAGCCAGTAGGAACTCATGATGGGGGGGGTGCTTTCCTCTGCAGTGGATGGGCCCCCCATGTGGGCCTCAGCTCATGTGTTCCGGCCCCCAAAGAGGCCCAGCAAGATGGGGTTTGATGAGGTAAGTCCTCCCGGCCTGCAGGATTGGGGCCAGGAGGTGGGTGGGCTCTCCCCTCCCCCTGCACTCACTCCCCTGCCTCCCCTCCTCTTCCAGGTGTTTGTCATCAGCCTGGCCCGCCGGCCCGACCGCCGAGAACGCATGCTGAGTTCGCTCTGGGAGATGGAGATCTCTGGGCATTTGGTGGATGCCGTGGACGGCCGGTGAGGCTTCCTGGGTGGGGACAGGACCCTGTGCAGCCGGTGGGGACCGGGTGGTCCATCACGGCTCCATGGGGGTGGGAAAAGCAGACAATGAGCTGAATGAGTTTGCTGTTCTAGGAGGTATTCAAACAGGGCCTGAGTAATTCTGTCTCGGGGAGTCCCAGGGCAGACAGAACAGGACAGGGTGCCCTCCCTCAGCCCTCCTGAGGGAGGGGAGTACAGTGGTTAAGGCCCAGGGTCTGGAGCTTCTGGGCGTGGTCACCAGCTGCGTGACCTCCATCTCTCAGCCCTACTGTGTAAACGGCGAGTGAGTGCCTTCCTCTTAGGGGGTTGTAAGGGTTCAGTGAAGGTTTAGCCAGGGCCTGAAATGTAGTAAGTATCCCAAAGGTTAATAATGTCTTCATTACGATTATCAGGGTTATTCTTTTCCATCCTGAACTTAGGTCCCTGATGGGCGGGACGGGGGTGGGAGCAGGCCAGTCGTGTTCCCCCGGCAACCAGGGGTCACAGGACCCCATGTGCCCACTGCTGTTTGCTGCATACGCCCCAGCCCGGTGGACGGCAGGATGTCCATCCTTTGCTTGGGCCGCTGCCAAAGAAGTATCTGCCACGTTCCCCGCATTCATCCTGGGGTGTGTCCCCCTCAGACTGCTGCCCCCTCCCCTTAGGATCCCCCCCGCCCTAGGTGGCAGTGGCTTTCCAGGTCCAGTCACTGACGGCTTCAGGCCACACAAAGCAGTAACAAGACTGAAGCCTCCTTCCAACCAGACTCCAGTGTGACTGTCCCCAACTTGCATAGGCCAGTTCCCCCTGGACAGGACCCTGGCGGGCACCCCTGACCCCCTTATACCATCTGCCTCAGGACACTCAACAGCAGTGTCATGAGGAGCCTCGGCGTGGACCTGCTTCCCGGCTACCAGGACCCCTACTCGGGCCGCACACTGACCAAGGGCGAGGTGGGCTGCTTCCTCAGCCACTACTCCATCTGGGAGGAGGTGAGGACCCCCATCCACTGCTCTGTGCCAGCACTCGTGTGACCGGGGGTTGACCGAACACACTAACAATGACCCGGCCAGCAGCTTTCAGCCTCCTAAGGGCCCAGCCCTATACCTTATTCACCCTGCGGTCTCCACTGAGCACCTGCTGTGTGCTAGGAGAGCTTCTGCTCTGAGAACACAGAGGTGAACAAGAAGAATGCAGCCGGTCCCTCCTGGGGCAAAGGGACCAGAGCAAGGCACAGAAATCAAGAAAGAACTAAGCTTGCCACGGAGGGGGGATACACAGGCCGTTCGAGAGTGCAGACTGGCCCAGCCTCCTGGCCTCCTGTGGGGTCAGGGTGGGCCTCGCCATTGAGGGGCAGGGAGAGGAGGCTTCTCAGCAGAGGAAGGCAGTGCGGGCACAGGCCCTGGGGCTGAAGGAGTTCGGTGTGTTCTGTGTGGGAAGAAGAAAGGCCTAAGGCTTGGCCAAGCAGCCTCAGCCCAGGGCTGGGGTGTGAGTGCCTGGGAGAGGTCACTGCCTGGACACGGCAGGAGAGGACCCGGGCCTGGCCCTCCAAGGGGCGCCCCCTCCAGGAGGTGGAGCACAGACTCACTCCTTGTTTTTATTTTCTACTGTAGCCAGAATATGGGCGTGTGAGCTTATATTTCTGCTTTTCTGCTACCTCTGAACAGCTTGAAGGATGATGTATGTTTCACCACTTACTGAGCTGATCTCATGCTCTTTTCACATTTCCAACAGTTACAAAAAGTATTTTTTCTCAGGGTTGTGGGGGGCTAGGGCCTTCCTCCACGCCCCACCCCCACCCCCCAGCCTAGCTTCCTCGAGGAAAGCCCAAGAGGCGGAAGTGAGGAGCCAGGCCCTGGAGTCCAGCAGATGCGGTTCAGATCCCAGTTCTGCCACTTCCTGGCTGTGTGTCCTTGGACGAGTGGGTTCATCTCCCTGTGTCTCCATCTCCTTGCTGCAGTACGGGGACATCGTACCTCCTGAGGGTCCCTGGAGATGAACACTGTGGCCCCGGTGCTCAGTGACTGCAGCAAGGGTTCTGATTGCCATTGTGATCTGCTTGGAGAGCAAGACTGCCCTCCGGACCCGTCTTCCATCGGGAGAAACCACTCAGAGACGGGTCCCCTTCCCCGAAGGTCACGTAGCACAAGGGCAGGGCTCGCAGGCCCCCTTACTTTGCCGGCCTGATTCACGGCCAGGGGTGGAGGGAAGAAGGGAGCCCCCCCCCGCCCCCCACCCCAGCCTTCAGCAGCTGAGCAACGCAGCCAGGGCTGAGCATTCGGCCTGTAACTGAGGCCAGGAGTGTCTGTCAGAGTCAGCCAGGTGGGAGGGGACAGCCCGAGTCTAAAGAGCCTCCCCCACCGTGTACCACAGGTGGTTGCCCGGGGCCTGGCCCAGGTCGTGGTGTTTGAGGACGACGTGCGTTTTGAGAGCGATTTCAAGATGCGGCTGGAGCGGCTGATGAAGGAGGTGGAGGCGGAGAAACTTCCTTGGGACCTGATGTAGGCAGCCTGTGCCCCCAGGGGCCAGGGAGAGGGGTGGGCCTCCAGGGGTCTGCCTCCTCCTGAGGGGTCCTGGGACATCTACAGTGACTCCTGGGACCCTTGGTGTCACCTGCAGCTACCTCGGCCGGAAGCAGGTGAACCCTGAGGAGGAGGCAGCCGTGGAGGGGCTGCCACACCTGGTGGTGGCCAGCTACTCGTACTGGACACTGGCGTACGTCCTGAGCCTGGCCGGCGCCCGCAAGCTGCTGGCCTCCCAGCCCCTGCACCGAATGCTGCCCGTGGATGAGTTCCTGCCCATCATGTTTGACCAGCACCCCAAGTGAGCCTCAGATGGGGGCAGGGCAGGGTCAGCCTGTCCCGAGAGCCCACCTCAGCAAGTAGTAAGTCCCCTCACTGGGCAGGTGGAGAGACTGAGGCTGGCAGGGCTGAGTCACTTCCTTCTGGTCACCAAGGAATAGCCCAGCTTAGCCTTGGAGTCAGACCAATCTATGTGTGAATTCTGTGATGCCCTGTGGTTTTCAGTCAAGCGATTTTCCTGTTCTGTGCCTCAGTTTCCCCATCCGGAAAATGGGGATAAGAGAAATCCTGCCTCAGGAGTAGATGGGGAGGACGGTCAGCTGCTCTGAGGGTGAGGTGCCTGGCTCCGGGCTGGCATGGATCTGGGTGGAGGGGCCTACCCCATCCCCCCTGAGCCAGCCTCCCGTCTCCCAGTGAGCAGTACAAGGCACACTTCTGGCCGCGGGACCTGCGGGCCTTCTCAGCCCGGCCCCTGCTCGCTGCTCCCACCCACTACGCGGGGGACGCTGAGTGGCTCAGCGACACAGAGACGTCCTCGCCCTGGGACGATGACAGCGGCCGCCTCATCAGCTGGAGTGGCTCTTATAAGACCCTGCGGGACCCCCACCTGGACATGGCCGGCAGCAGTGGGCACAGCCTCCATCCCCACCCCCAGGATGAGCTCTAGGTGGGCCTCGGTTTTCTCTCGCCTTCAATGACTGACTCTGTGTTTGGGTCTCCCTTTCCTCTTCTCAGCTGTCTTCTCTCTCTCACTCTCTGTCTCGGGCTTTCTCTCTCTCTGTCTCTGTTTGTATCTTTGACTGTGTCTGCATTTCTCTGTCCACCTCTAACTCCCTCTCTCTCGCTCTCTTTCTCTCTGCCCATCTCTATCTCTTTGTGTCTCTCACTATCTCTGTGTCTGTTTCTGTCTCTGTCTCTCACTGTCCAACTCTAGTTCTTTCTACTTCTCTCCTCTTACCTCTCTTGTCCCACCAGGTCAGGGTGGTGACTCCAGAGAAGTACCCGGGAATAGGCCATAGCTGTCCAGGGAGCAGAGCAAGAGCCGCCACCAGGAACCATAGACCCAGTAGAGACCTGGCTGCCACCTTGGGCATGGCCACTCTGCCCTCTTGACCCGCCTTCCACTGGGAGAAACCACTCAGAGATGGGTCCCCTTCCCCAAAGGTCACGTAGCACAAGGGCAGGGCTCGCAGGCCCTCTTACTTTGCCAGCCTGATTCCGGGCCTGGGGTGGAGGGAAGAAGGGAGGGCCCCCAGCCTTCAGTTTCAAGCTGGGCGGACACAGGAGCCCTGCCCCCAGCTGAAGACCCAGCTGCTGGGGCCCCTCTGCCACCTTCTACCTCCACCTCAGTTCCCTACCCAGCTTGACACATGGGTCTCACGTGCCACCCTCTTCCCTGGCCAGTGGGAAGTGCAGGGAGGTGGGAGGAGGACCCAGCACACAGTAGGCCCTCAATAAAAGCTGGCTGGTATTGCACTTTATACTTTTTAACTCATGGTTGAGCCTCTTTGCGTGTCCTGAGGGCTGGGAGGGAGGCGTTCCTGATCTGTGGATGAGCAGGTGGAGAGACAGAGAGGGGAGGGCAGCCTAGAGAAGGAGTCAGGCGATCGATCTGGCATCACCTCCTTAGTCTGCTCATTGGTAAAGTGGAGATGGGAGCAGTACCTCACGGGCCAGGTGGGTATAAAGTAGCCAGGCCTGGGGCCCAGCCCACAGTGAGTGCTTACCCACTGCGGCTGTCATGGTCATCACCGGCCTCACCTTGCTGGCCAGGGTGGGCCCAGGCCAGACCGAGGGCTGCTGAGGCCTCCTTGCCTTTGGATCTTCACTTGTGCAGTTGGAACCCCTCCCCTGGAAGTGGCTGGGGAGATCCAGGGCTCCCCTCCTGCCCTAACTAGTGTGGCAGCCAGAGGGCGCAAGGTGGCAGAACCTGGACCTTGTGGGCCAGGGCGCCCTCTGCTGGTTTGGGGCCAGCAACGGGAAGGGAGCCTGGGGCATTTGGAATCTGCCCCCTGTGCTCTGGGTTACTTGCAGCAGTTTCACCTTCTGCTCTCCTGCTTGGGAACTGCCGGCCTTCCTCCCTCCCCGCCGCTGTGAGGCCCAGCAACTGTCTCCACTGCCTGCACTCAGGCAGCCGGAGGGGATGGGGAGGCGACTCCTTGTCTTGCCCGTAGCTGCTGTGGCTCCACCAGCGCAGGACCTGCCATCTCCAGGTTTCCTCCTTCAGAGGAGCCCCTCCCCCATGCAGCCCCTTGACTTGGTCTTGTAAGCACCTGGGTCCTGGCAGAGTCAGTCAGGAACCCCCTGGGGCTGGGCTTTCCCTCCTTGTGTACCAGGGATGAGGTCCCGCTGGCCTGCCTTTGGTTCCAGAGCCTGGCATGGCTCTGAGAAGGACTTTGGGCCAGAGCTGTGGAATTGGTGCTTTGTTCATTCCAAGACCAAAAGCCATTGATTCTGGATGGCTATGACCTTGAGTAAGTCACTTCTCCCTTCCAGGCTCCAGGTGTCCCTTTCATTCATTAAAATGAACATTTATTGAGCACCCTCTATGGGCCATGTTTAGATACTAGGGATACAGCAGTGAATAAAACCGTCCCTCAAAAATCCCTGACCTCATAGAGCTGACGTTCTAGTGAGGGAGACAGACAAAAACAGAGAAACAGAAAATATTGGAGGTTGGTAAGTCCTACAGAACAAAATGAGGGAGGAAATATCAAGTATGAGCTGAGAAGTTAACACATGAACAAAGACTTCAAGGAAGTGAGGGGACAAGCTATGGGGATATGGGGAAGAAGACCATTCTAGGCCAAGGGGGCAGCATATGCAAAGGTCCTGAGGCAGGAACAGGACTGGCAGTTTCAAAAGACAGGGAAGATGCCACTGTGGCTGGAGCAGAACGAGCAAGGAGGAGCCAAGTTCTGGAGGTGAGGGAGCCAAGGTCAGGGCCAGAGCACGGAGGGCCTTGGAGGTCATTTTGGCTTTTACTCTGAGACAAGGAGCCCCTGGAGGGTTTGAGGCAGACAAATGACACAATCTAATTTTTATTTTAACATGATTACCCTGGCTGCTGTAATGAACTGTAGTTGGATCCAGGGTAAAAGTAGGGAGATGGGTTAGGAACCCATTGTAATAATCCAAGTGAGACATGATGGTGCCCCAGACCAGGGTGTTAACAGTGGGGGTGGTGAGAGGCAGCAGCAGCATTTCAGGAGGAGACACCGACACGCCACCGCTGGGAGCTGCTCCCTGCGCTGCCTAGCAACGGTCAACCCCTCTGTGTTCTTCCACATTGTCAGCGAGCCCTTGGGCTGCATCTCCTTCAGGCTGTTTGCAGACAAAGTTCCAAAGACAGCAGAAAACTTGCGTCCTCTGAGCACTGGGGAGAAAGGATTTGGTTATGAGGGTCCTCCTTTCACAGAAGTATTCCGGGATTTATGTGCCAGGGTGGTGCCATCATGGCACTGGTGGCATCCAGCTACAAGGAGAAATTTGATGACGAGAATTTCACCCTGAAACACACAGGTCCTGGCACCTTGTCCGTGGCAAATGCTGGACCCAACACAAGTGGTTCCCAGTTTCTCATCTGCACTGCCAAGACTGAGTGGCTGGATGGCAGATGTGTGGTCTTCGGCAAGGTAGAAAAGGGCATGAACGGTGTGGCAGCCGTGGACCACTCTGGTTCCAGGAATGCAAGACCAGCAAGAAGCTCACCATTGCTGTCTGTGAACAAATCTAATAAATCTGACTCGTGCTTTATCTTAAACATCAGCCCATTCCTTCCGTAGCTCAGTAGAGCATCCCTCACCCTCATCTGCTCGTGACATCCTGTGATCTTTGTGCTTTTGCTGCAGTTCTTTGGGTTTCACATTTTCCATCCCCCGCTCCAAGTCTAGCTGAATTGCAGAGTTAAGTTTATGATTATGAAATAAAAGCTAAACAACAACAGAGAGAGACCTAGACAGATTGAGGATGATGTCAAAGTTTTGGACCCAAATTACTAAAAGAATAGAACTGCCATCAACAGAATTGGAGAAAACTACAGAGCGTGGGCAGGGGACTGGCTTGGGGGCGGGTCAGGAGATCATTTTCAGATGTGCTACATTTGAGATTCAGGTGCAGGTGTCAATCAGGAGTTAGATACACGAGCCTGGGATTCAGGGGTCGAGCCTGGGATTCAGGGGTCGGGTCTGGGCTGGAGAGAGAAGCTTGGCATCCCCTGTCCTGACCCAGAAGTCCTGGCCCCAAACCATACACTCCACCACCTGTTACCTGGGGAGCTGGTTGAAATGCAGATTCCTGGCCCCTCCTAATTCTCCTGCCCAGGGTTCTGATTCAGTAGGTTGTGGGTGATGCCTGACTGTTTTTGAACAAAACTATCGCAGGTGATCCTGAGGAGCTGACAGGTTTGGGTACTGTAGCTAAATCTACATACAGTAAAATTTACTTTGATTTTTTTTTTTTTTTTTTTTT
>NW_006799611.1:2291043-2362816 GCF_000442215.2 Lipotes vexillifer
CTCTCAACCACTATGCCACCAGGGAAGCCCTGATTTTTTTTTTTTTTTTGAATGAATGATTCTTTAAATTCTATAGTGCTTTACAATTTTCAAAAGCTTCACACACATGATTTCATATAATTCCATAATAACCCTGTTTTTCCCCTAACCCTCTACTGCACCTCCCCCTTCCCTGTCCCCACTGGTAACCCCTAGTTTGTCCTCTGTATCTAGGAGTCTGTTTCTTTTTTGTTTTATTCACCAGTTGTATTTTTTTTTTAGATCCCACATATAAGTGATATCATACAGTATTTGTCTTTCTCTGTACTTTGATGATTTTTGACAAATGTAAAGTCATGCCACCAGTACTACAGTGAAGATATGGAATATATACATCCCCCCAAAAAGTTCTCCTCTGCCTCTCTGCAGTCAATTCCCTTTTCCCACCCCAGTCCCTGGAAACCACTGATCTGTTTGCTGTCCCTGACTTTGCCTTTTCCAAACTGTCACCTGGATGGAATCATGTAGTACCTGGCCTTTTGTGTCTGTCTTCTTTTATCCAGTATAATGTTTTATTTGGAAGTTTTATACAAAACTGAGCTTTAAAGTCTTCCCTAATATTTTATACCACAGTTTCTAATCCTAATATATATTATGAAGAATGAAGTATGAAATTTTCATCAAAACTTCCCAACGTCCCCCAATAACCACCAGACTACTCAGATGCTATATAAATGTTTTGGTTTTCTGTGGGTGCCCTGCTCCGAAAAAAGGCTGGGAAGTCTTTCTCCAAGGCACACCCACTGCTTGGGGGAGGCATGGGGAACTGCGAGAAAGTGAGAGTGGGGATGGGTCGGGGCAAGAACCAGGTCTCCTTCTCGCTCCTGCTGGACCACTTCTAATCTGCTCTTCCCCCAACCCCGCTACTGCCACAATAGTGTGCAAACCAAGAGACAAGGGGCTTTGCTATTATTAAATGGCAGCTTTGGGGCATTGGCTGTTTGCCAACTGTTTTGCCTGCTTGGGGAGCTCTTTTTTCCTTTGGTTTCTTAGCCGAATTGTAGATGCTGGAGAATTCCCTGGCGGTCCAGTGGTTAGGACTCTGCACTTTCATTGCCAAGGGCCCTTGTTCAATCCCTGGTGGGGGGAACTAAGATCGCTTAAACAGCAGGGCGACCAAAAAAAAAAAAAAATGAAGGGATGCTGGAGAAGAGCCCTCCCTGCAAACCTACTAGTCACAGCATAGGCCCTGCGGGCAGAGAAAACTGGCTTGAGTTGTCTCAGCCCCTTCTAGCTCTATGACCATGGGCAAGTGTCCTGACCTCTCTCTAGGCTCAGTTTTCTGCTCTGTAAAATGGGATTACACTCAAGCCAACCTCACCGGATGTTGTGAGGATTCATTGAGCTAATGCAGGTGAGCGCGGTGCGTGGCACAGAGGGAGTGCTGCACTGAGGGTCACTGGTATCACAGTGACCCTCCAGACGATGACCGTGAATCAGGATGGACTTGGGTGGTCTGCCTGAGTCAGAGGAAAAAGTGGGGCAGGGAGAAGGAGGGTGTCTCTGTAAACAGGTAATCTAATTTCCAATTTGACCTCTGCCACTTAATTATCTGTACCCCTTGAGCCAGGTCCTTCTCTCTGTAAAATGTCTGTTTCCCTTTCATTAAAATCAAGGGACATGACTAGATTTGCCCTCCAAGATCACTCCCGGATGGTCCAGGAAGTGGTTCTCAAACTTTAGAGTCCAAACTTGACAGTGCATCCGAATCACCTGGAGAACTTGTTAAAACACAGATTGCTGCTCCCCCCGCCCCCCAGCTTCTGATTTGGTAAGTGGGGTGGAGCCTAAACAATGTGTATTTCTAACAAGTTCCCTGGTGATGATGATGCTGCTGGTACAGGGACCCCACTTTGAGAACCGCTGCTTTGGGCCACCGTAGAACCAGGACTCTCTTCTCAACTGAGTCCAGCGTCCATCCAATCTCAGAGGCCCAGGGTCGGTGAGGGGCTGGTTAAAGGTCCAAGAGGAACCAAGCCTTGATAGGGCCTGGGAGAATTTTCTCTCCCTACTCCACCCAGGACTTGAAATCTCTCAAGTCACCTGAAAGGAAAAGCTAGACCCTGTTTGGAGCACGGATTCCTTCTCCCCAGGGTTATGCTGTGGCCATTGCATCAGGGCCCTGGAGGAAGTGCTCTAAGATGGAAACAACTGGTAATCAGGCCCTAGGGCAAATGGAGAGTCTGCTCCAGAGCCTAAGGACTCGGGCCATCCCCCTGCCGGGAGCTGCACACAGGGCTGGAGTCCAGCGCTGGAGCTGACAGCTCCTCCTTCATCTGTGGTTATTTCCAACGAACAAGAAAAGCCCACGTTCATTGTTGAAATTCAGAGAAACAGAATGAGGAAACTAAAATCGTCAGTGTTAACATTCTGAGATAGTGTCTTCCGGTTAAAAATTTTAAAAAAAATCTTTTATTACTTAAGCTGGGTGGCTGGGTGGTGCTCCATTAGTGTTTATTTTATTGTTATTATTATTATTATTATTTTTGGCCACACCGCACAGCATGCAGGAATCTTTATACATCTTATACATCTTTAAATGGAACATATGCATTATGTTTGGGTTGAATTGTGTCCCCCAAAAGTTAATATGTTGAAGTCCTAACACCAGTACCTCAGAATGCAACTTTATTTGGAAATAGATTTGCTATAGTTGTAATTAGTTAGGATGAGGTCATACTGGAGAAGTATGGGTCCCTAATATCTACTACAGCTGATATCCTTATAAAAAGGGGAAATTTGGATGCAGACACACACACGTGGAGAAGGCCATTGGTAGACTGGAGTTCCGCTACCAAGGAACTACCAAAAGCTAGGACCAAGGCCTGGACCAGATCCTTCCCAAGCACCTTCAGAGGGAGCATGACCCTGCCAACACCTTGATCTCAGACTCCTGGCCTCCAGAACTGTTTAGTTCTGTTTAGTTTCTGTTGTTTCATTCACCCAGTTTGTGGTACTTTGTCAAGGCAGCCCTAGGAATCTAATACACATTACATACCCTCTTTTGTTCACAGTTTTATTCATTTATTTATTTTATTTAGTTTTAAATTTTTGGCCGCCTCTCACGATATGAGGGATCTTAGTTACCCGACCAGGGATCGAACCCATACGCTGTGCAGTGGAAGTGCAGAATCTTAACCACTGGACCACCGGGAAGTCCCCGTTCACAGTTTTAAAAAGTGGATATATAAGTGTAATACAAGAAACACCCATGTATCCTCCACCCCAAATTTGTAGTTTTTTTCTCTGTGAATATATATCTACATCTCTCCTCAGCCTCCCAAACAAATACATGGTCTTATACTGAGCTTGCTGTTCCTACAATCTATTTTTTCAACCAATAGATCACGATTACCTTCTCCAACAAGTTTTTTTTTTTTTTAACACAAAGTTTTCTTTTTTTTATCATAATTTATTTATTTTTGGCTGTGTTGGGTCTTCATTGCTGCGCGTGGGCTTTCTCTAGTTGTGGTGAGCGGGGTCTACTCTTCGTTGCCAGTGTGCGGGCTTCTCATTGTGGTGGCTTCTCTTGTTGTGGAGCACGGTCTCTAGGCACGTGGGCTTCAGTAGTTGTGGCTCGCGGGCTCTAGAGTGCAGGTTCAGTAGTTGTGGCGCACGCGCTTAGTTGCTTCGTGGCAGGTGGGGTCTTCCTGGACCAGGGCTCGAACCCGTGTCCCCTGCTTTGGCAGGCAGATTCTTAACCACTGCGCCACCAGGAAAGTCCCTTTTTTAAAATATTTATTTATTTGGCTGCTCTGGGTCTTAGTTGCAGCCTGCAGGATATAGTTCCCTGACCAGGGATCATACCCACACTCCCCCTCCAGGGAACGTGGAGTCTTAACCACTGGACAACCAGGGAAGTCCCTCCAACAAGTTTTTTTTTTTTTTTCCAACAAGTTTTTAATCTGCTGATTTTTCTTCTGACTGAAAACATATTCCTTTGCAAAAATAATTAAACATTACAGAAATTTACACTTTACAAGTGAAAAATCTCTGACTCCACCTTCCAGAAATAAACACTCCTAAGTGTTCAGTGTCTAGTCCTCCAGATTTTTTTACATGTACGTATTAACATACACAGGTTATTTTCCTACAGAAATGGCATCATGGTTGACTTACAGCTTTGCACCTTGCCTTTTACTTTTCTCAGCTATATGTTTTGGAAACCTTTCCACATTCAACAATTGATCTGTTTTATTATCTATTTTATTATTATTGTTTGGCTGCATTGGGTCTTCATTGCAGTGCGCGGACTTCTCACTGTGGTGGCTTCTCTTGTTACAGAGCACGGGCTCTAGATGTGTAGGCTTCAGTAGTTGCAGCACACAGCCTCACTAGTTGTGGCCAACAGGCTCTAGAGTGTAGGCTCAGTAATTGTGGTGCACAGTAATTGTGGTGTACTTGCTCTGTGGCATGTGGGATCTTCCCGGACCAGGGCTCGAACCCATGTCCCCTGCATTGGCAGGCGGATTCTGAACCACTGCGCCACCAGGGAAGTCTGGTTACATCAATTTTTAAACCTACCAGTAATGTGTGAGACTGCTTATTTCGCAATGTCCTCATCAGCTCTAGGTAGTGCTCTTAAAAAAAAAAAGTGGCCAGTGCTGGCCAGGCTTGGAGTGGCTTGAATTCAGAAAACACGGTCCAGAAATCCAAAGTGATATCAGGGAATTCCCTGGCGGTCCAGTGGTTAGGACTCCATGCTTCCACTGCAGGGGGCACGGGTTTGATCCCTGGTCAGGGAACTAGATCTCACAACTAAAAGATCCTGCACGCTGCAATGATCCCGCAAGCCGCAACTAAGGCTCGGCGCAGCCAAATAAATAATATATTTTTTAAAATTCCTGTTCTCTTTCCCATCGCATGTCCTTACTGCAAGCTGCAACTAAGGCTCGGCGCAGCCAAATAAATAACATTTTTTAAAAAATTCCTGTTCTCTTTCCCATCGCACGTCCTTCCTGCAAGCTGCTTGATGCAGCCAAAACAATAACAACAACAACAAAAACCCACAAAAAACAAAGTGATATCAGAATAGCTCAAGTTCGTTACCTGCATTTCTCAAACACCACAAAAGGGGCAGATAACAGACCACAGCTATGCTTTAAAAATTCCTCTTCTCTGGGACTTCCCTGGTGGTCCAGTGGTTAAGACTCCGAGCTCCCAATGGAGGGGGCCCGGGTTCGATCCCTGGTCAGGGAACTAGATCTCACAACTAGAAGATCCTGCAAGCTGCAACTAAGACTCGGCGCAGACAAATAAATAAATAAATAATATTTAAAGAAAAATTCCTGTTCTCTTTCCCATCGCACGTCCTTCACCCACTAGAGGTGTCCCTGTGCCCCTGTCTTCAGCACCCCTTCCTCCCTGTTGCCTGTCTCTAAGATTTTCCCCCTCCTCCTTCCTGTCACTCGCTTCCAGTGTATGCATGTGTGTGTATGTGTGTGTGTGTTGAGGGTGGTGACATCTCAGTCCTGTCCATTCTCAGATTCTCCATCACAAAAGCCGCGAAGAACTGCACTGGCAGAGAAAAACCCTCCTCAGATGGTGGGTAGGGGACAAAACCACAGAGGCAAAATCCTTCAGTGGGTGGGGAGGGGAAAGCTTTAATCATTTCATTTGGTCACGTCAGAGGGGTTGGCTGTGTACTCCTTGAAGACTGAGTGGGATGTGTTGGTTTGGTGTCCCTCACCCTGGGCTTAGCACACAGTAGGGACATAATAAATGTTGGTTCATTGAATGTGGGAGCACTGAGAAATGATCAACAACTCTGCGTTGGGGCTGGCAAGAGATGTTTTACAGAGATGTTTGACCTAGGCCTGGAAACAAGAAGGTTATCTTGGGCAGCAAAAAGGACATCACTTCTGAAGTGGGGGGGATAAGGTGGGGGAAGTTAAAGGTGAGGGAAGGTGGGAGAAGGTGGAGAGAATTCCACTGGATGAATTTATGTTTCTGTATGAAAAAGGAGAGTTGTCATATGGGATGGGGAAGAAGCAAAGATTTGGAAAAGCCAACGTGGCGGGCTTCCCTGGTGGCACAGTCGTTAAGAATCTGCCTGCCAATGCAGGGGACACGGGTTCAAGCCCTGGTCCGGGAAGATCCCACATGCCGCGAAGCAACTAAGCCCGTGCGCCACAACTACTGAGCCTGCGCTCTACAACCCACGAGCCACAACTACTGAAGCCTTTGCGCCTCGAGCCCGTGCTCCGCAACAAGAGAAGCCACTGCAGTGAGAAGCCCGCGCACCACAAAAAAGAGCAGCCCCTACTCACAGCAACTAGAGAAAACCCACGCACAGCAACAAAGACCCAACTCAGCCAAAAATACATAAATAAATAGATAGACAGATAAATAAAAAGCCAACGTGGGGAGGCGGAGGGGGTCCAGGGATAAATTAAACCATTGCTGGGCAGTGGTGAGGGCTCAGCTGAGGGTGGAGGAAATGATTTGTGCATTTGATCTTTGCAGAGACTCAGGTGGTTGGATTACAATAGGGATTGGGGATCCATCATTTCTTCAACAGGGAGAAAATGAATGGGGCAAGGTAGTGGAGGGCTCCCTAACACTGAGGAATGAACGCCATAAGCATTAGACAGTAGGCGGGAAGGCAGAAGAATGAATTCTGTTTGGAGAGGGGGGAGCTGGAACTTAAGATTTCAGGTGGACCAGTTGTGTGACCCTGGGAGTACATGGCTGAGGTGGAGGGAAGGTCATGGAGATGAGGATGTCAAGGAACTGAGGCCAGGATGGCCCTGAGGATGTTAAAGTCTCCCAGAATCCAGGGCGGCTGCGTGAGCCACGTGACAGCCCCCCATGATTGGCTGACAGTGAAACATAGTTGAGAAGATGGAGACTCAGCGAGAACTTCAACAGAGTAGGTGTGTACACACAGCAGCATACGGTGTGCAGGAGGGCAGTGAGGAGCAAGGGGAACGCGGACACTTCCTCCCCCCTGGACAAAGACAGGCGATGTGGGAGGGGGAGAGAGTCTGCGTGGTGTGCAGAAGCGGGCTCCATCTCTGCACCAACAGGGGAGGAGAGACAGGGCTGTATTTCCAGAAGCAGCGCGCAGCTCCGGACAGTAACATGTTTCCTGACCCCTGAGCCCAGTGGCCTAATATGTATCAGAGGGAGTAGGCTAGAAGTTGGGCGCTCCTCTGAGTTAGGGGAACCGATGAGGGCTGAAGGCAGGGTAAAAATGGCGGAGGGGGGAAAGCTAGGTCTTGAATGGGGAGGCAAGCCCGGGCGACGCAAGCCCGGGCCAGGCCCGACAGTGGCGTCGCGCGTCTCCCTGGCGACGCTACGCGTGGCCCGGAAGAGGGAGGAGCTTCTGGTGGGGCGGGGCATCTCTGTGACGCCAGGGGCTGGGCCTAAATGGCGAAACCCGAGAGGCTCCCGGGGGGGTTTGAACTGGCCAATGGGCGAGCTGCCGACCGGTTGTCGGAAAAGGAGGAGAAAGCGGGGAGGAGTCGCTGCCAGAGCTGGATTGAATCCGCCGCGGCGTCTCCATGGCAAGACCCTGGCCTCCGACTTCAACGACTTCATAAGGAGGCGTTTCTGGGCGCAGCCGTGTCGCTCCTGGTGAGAGGCCGCCGGCAGGCGGGAGCCAGGGCGCTCCGGGGCGTCCCGCGGCGGCCGCCGGGCCTGGTCCCCACGGGCGGGGTGGCCCCCACCGAGGTCGCCGGGTCCCGCTGCCCCCCCGGGCCGCCCCCGCCGGCACCCTCCGGCGCGCTCGTCCAGTTCCCGTCAGAATCTCGCCCCCCGCCCCGCCCACCGGCGCGGGCCTTCTCCTCCTCCCGCTAACGGGCGGGCCTTTCCTCACCTGGCCACCGGCAAGGTTCTGCTCCCTCCGGGCTTCGGCCTTCTCTCTTTGGGCAGAAACTGGTCCCCTCCTGCCCGCTGGTGGGTGGTCGTCCCTTCTTTCCGCCGACAGAGACTGGCCCCGCGCCCTCTTGCCCGCCGGTGGGCGTCGCCCCGTCCGCCTTGCCCACCCTGAGGGCCTCGGCCCGGCAGTTATTTGCCGGCTCCTCGTAGGTCGCCGGGTCCCGCTGCCCCCCCGGTCCGCCCCCGCCGGCACCCTCCGGCGCGCTCGTCCAGTTCCCGTCAGAATCTCGCCCCCCGCCCCGCCCACCGGCGCGGGCCTTCTCCTCCTCCCGCTAACGGGCGGGCCTTTCCTCACCTGGCCACCGGCAAGGTTCTGCTCCCTCCGGGCTTCGGCCTTCTCTCTTTGGGCAGAAACTGGTCCCCTCCTGCCCGCTGGTGGGTGGTCGTCCCTTCTTTCCGCCGACAGAGACTGGCCCCGCGCCCTCTTGCCCGCCGGTGGGCGTCGCCCCGTCCGCCTTGCCCACCCTGAGGGCCTCGGCCCGGCAGTTATTTGCCGGCTCCTCGTAGGCAGCGCAGTCCCCGGGAACCGCCTCCGGGCCGCCCTATCCCGTTGGGTGGGTTCACCTGTCCAGCAGGCCTCCCGGGGATCCCGCCGCGCTCCCTGCACAACCCGACGTCGAACCCGCTCTAACTCGGATACTAAATCTCAGCGGCCGCTTCTTCGCCCTGGAGGATTTTCCCTCTGCCGTCGGGGCACTCACTCGCTGCTTAGCGCCCCTTTTCCCCTGAAGCCTCCGCTCATTCCTCCTTCAAATACTATTGGTCTTCTCGGGTGTCTATTCTGCCGGGAACGCCCTTCTCCTAGGAGACAGTTGCCCTGGCTCCGCCCCGAATATCCCTCCCGCTCCCTACGCAGGTTCCGGCCCTTTGGGGCCCACTTGGAGCCTAGCGCTTCTCTCCCGCCCTCTTCGCACGCGAGCCAGCATCTCAGGTTTCCCCCCTGGTGGCCACCCACCTTCCCTCCCCCTTGGGGCCTGGGTGTGGTGGTCCTTTACTTCGAAGTTCCGCCCCCTGGCCCTCCCTGGGGAGGGGAGCTCTCACCGCCCCGCCCACCGGGTCGCTCAGCCTCTCCTATCTCCCCCCACTTTGGTAGGACAGTTAGTTGCTGTGCGACTTGGACAGCAGAGGAGCACCTCCCAAGTTTTCATCCAACTGTCACCCCCAAAGCTTACAATCTCCTCCCCTCAGGACGTTTGATGCCCGGCCCCTGAGATTCTCACTGACACGCCCCTCTGGGTCCCCCTGAGCAGAGCCTGCTGACCCAATTGCCCACCTTTGCGGCTTTGATGCCTAACCATGTCTGCGTCATCCTCAGGCGGCTCCCCCAGGTACTGCCATTGTGGGGGGCGCCTCCGCCATGGGGCAGGGAAAAGCGGGCAGGGGCTCCCAGGCCAGGCTCACTGGAGGATTCTCTTTTCAGCTCTCTGTTCTGTGTACTGAAAGCCTGGACCAAAACATTTAAAAATAATTTTTAAGAGGAAAGAGGAAAATGCACGCATGTAATTCCAGCTCTGCCTCCCTCTGGCCCTCCCTCCTCAGGTGCCCCAGTTCCTGGTAGCAAACAGGATCACCATCGTTGTCATTGGAGTACTAGGTTCAGATCCTTTTTGAAAGGAGGCTAGGTGTAAATAAATAACAACCACGTAAGAGGTGGACGCGGCAGTTAGATGTTGGTGGAATCCAGGTAGTTTGATGGAAAACCCGCTGAGGGTGAGAGCTTTCCCAAATCTATTGGCTTCAAATAAACAGAAATGTTCTAAGTGAGGAAGGAAAAAAAAAACCCATCTGCACAGATTTGGTATTCCTTGGCTAAATGATTAGTAGGACTCAAAAAATTTTTTTCTTTTATATCAAGGTGTGATATACATACAGCAAGATGTATGCTAAAGTGCTAAAGAATTTTTATGTTGCATTATTTTTTCCAAAATAATGGAGGGCGAGGGCAAGGTCATATTTTGGGGGCTGTCATCAGGCAGTGGGATGGATCAAATGTACTTTCCAAGTCCCTTCCCGTCCTGGAATTCTTGGATTGACTGCTGCCAGATTTTGGAGATTAAACTTTTGCTTTATTTGCAAATTTGGTGATGGGGCTGTTTAATGTATAAGATGAATTACACGTGGTATTAAAAAAAAATCCGTAAAAGCAAAAATAACCCTGCCTCTTAGGTGCTTAAAGGGTAGCAAGTGGAATATTTTGGGAAATGGTCATTTTTCATCCTCTTATTTGAATATTTGACTATTAATTTTATGAAACTGAGTCACAGAGACCTTGTTCCTGAGCTTATGCCTCTGTCTTTTCATGGCAGTCATTCACTGAGCATTGCTCCAGCTAGTGTCCTGGGCACTTTCGCCCTCCGCCAGACTAGCATGTTGGCTGTTGCCCACGTGCTGCCTGCTTTTTTTGTCTCCTGACAGACAGGATGACAGCTGGGCTTTTCAGTAAAAGGTCACAATACGTGTGATGCGATGGCAGGTTAAAAGGCCAGCCCTGCAAATGCCCATCACCCCCTGCTTCCATCCCCCTGCCAGGCACACCATGAGAGTTTGGTGCTTGTGTAAAGGGAGCCAAATGATTCCACACTGGTTCTCCTAGCTGTGGACTCGTTAGACACCATATGTAGTATATAACTTTGGGAGATCTAAGAAATAGAAGACCCCTAATTTTCTGCTTATAATCTGCTTCTTGTGCCTGGGTACAGGTTTCCATCGTGTGAGAAGAACAGAGTAACGAGTCTCAAGCAGAAAAAGGTCTTGAGGACACCTTGTGGCTCACCCAGTGTGACTGTGACGGTAGGTGACATGTGCGCGGAGCAGCCCCGTGGTCTGTGGCCCCGCCAGAAGAAACGCTTCTGCTGGCAGCCCGGTGGCCAGGTGCTCTGTTAGGTGCCTTCATGCATAGCCTGCTGATTGATTGGATTTGGTTTTGCCTGTGGCAAGGCCGCCAGGTGTGAGGAGGTTGTGTTAACCTCATCCTTCCAGACAAACTTCAAAAATCTGAAAACAGAATTTCCAAAAAAATGACAAGAAGGAAAAAAGAAAAAAGTAAAAAAAAAAAAAAAAAAAAAAAAAAATGGGGATTGACGGGAGCTGGTGGTAGGCGAGGGGTATGTGTTTAGCCCTGCATAAGTGGCCTTTAGAATCCATACAACCTTCTCATCTCGGCATTTCCTCCAGCTTTCTGTCTTCACCGTCTTTTATCTACCTGCTGCTTGAAGTATTTTGCACCGTAACCGTTCTGTGCGTGTCTCGTACTAATCCGCATGCCCCATTCAGATTCCGGTGTAGGAGGACTCACCTGCTTTCCATCTGTGCTGCGCTGAATCTCAGGAGGAGTTGTGCATTCCAGCAGGCTTGGAAAGAGATGCAGCTCTGAGGACCCCGGGGCCTGGGTTTGGGCTCTTTTGTAGAACTTGTGGGTCTCACAGACCCTTCTCTTGAATGGACCTGCATCTCCCCGGTGGTCTTCAGCTGGGATCTCTGCAGGAGCCTGCTGAATGGCACGCCCGCCTTGCTTCCTGCCCGCATGCCAGTAGTGCTGGTTGCTGTCCTGCTCGCTTGGTGGCTAGGCTTTCAGTGGCCCCCAGAGGCTGTGAGCTCAGTTTTTCACGCCCAGTTTACTCATCCACAGATCAACCTTTTTTGTGTTGTCCTCCCCCACCTGCCAGAAGCGAACCATGAAGGACCCTTACATGTTCACGTGGGATGAGAACACCCTGTCCACGTCCACATAAAAAAACTCCCGAAAGCATCAGCGACCAACAGCCAGGTAGGAGCATGCCAGGGGGGCAAGGCCAAGGCTGTGGAGCAAGGCGACACCTCCCAGCTGGGCCTCCTCACACTTCTAACTCCAGAGATTTGAGAGACAGACACATTCGCTTTCAGAGCTCAGTTGCCTGGTTAGAAGGTAGGACGGTCACCTGGAAGTGGCAGCAGTAGCCTTAGTCAGAAGCGGCTCCCCAGCAGAGTTGGAAGCAGATGCCACCAGAGTGATGCCATGGCCAGCTGCCTGGGGAAGTGACCCTGGGTTTGTCCCTTTCCACAGAAATCTCATAAGCATGGAATGAAAGGGGACACCGTGAACGTGCGGCGGAGTGTCCGGGTGAAAACCAAGGTACCTTGGATGCCCCCTGGAAAATCATCCACCCGGCATGTGGGATGCAAGTGGGAGGTAGGCTCATTCTCGTTCAGGCTTTTCTTCTCCAACTGGTCGGGTTCTAGCAGGCCTCACACTCTGTATGGTTCAGGGTTGGCGGGAGCTCTCAGAGACATCCCAGTAGGTCCCGCTTACTGAGCGCCTTGCTAAACCCTGAAAGTGTGGGAATCTTCTTGAGTCCTGCCAACACTGCAATGCGGTAGGTCCCGCTCTCCCAAGGTGCAGATGAGGAAAACAAGGCTCAGAGAGGTGAAGTCTCACAGAGAGAGTAGCAGAGGTGGAGTTAGGACTCAGGGATGCCTCATTCTAGAGGCGGCACTCGTAGGCTCTCTGGTTTGTATGTGAGGAGCTACATGTCTTGCCCCATGTAACTTTGCTAGTGCCGAAGCATAATTTTAAAATATATACCAGAACGTACATATTCAAGAAAGCATCTTCACTTTTACGGTCACCCCCATAAGAGACCGTGCACATATTCCAAAGATGTCATCAAAACAACTGGAATAATCTCCTGAGGAATAACTGCCTTCCGTGTGGGTTGCCAAGGTTCCAAGAGAACTGTTGTCCTTTTTTTTTTTCTTTTTTTTTTTTTTTTGCGGTACGCGGGTCTCTCCCTGTTGTGGCCTCCCCCGTTGTGGAGCACAGGCTCCGGACGCGCAGGCTCAGCGGCCATGGCTCACAGGCTCAGCCGCCCCGCGGCATGTGGGATCTTCCCGGACCAGGGCATGAACCCGTGTCCCCTGCATCGGCAGGCGGACTCTCAACCACTGCGCCACCAGGGAAGCCCCTGATCTATTTTGAAAGATTCTCTTTCTGAGAGCTTATTACTTTTAAAATTAGAAATAATAGTAATTACTCTGAAGTTTAGAGTCATACTTCACTCTCTTGACTCCCTGATTTACCATGTTATCCCTAAGAGGCAAAGGGAGTTTGGTATTCTAGGGAATAAATGAAAAGTGTTCTGACATATCTCTCTATATAAAGTGCAAGGAAGATTGGAATTAAAATGCTTTTTAGATTTTTTTTCCTATGTGTACCTCACTAATAATCAGTGAAATGTAAATTAGAAACAACTACATTTTAGAAAAAACAAGCTATCATTTTTATTGAATGGAAAAAAGTTGAAAAGATTATGAATATCTTGTGTTGGCAAGCATATGGGAGGTATCAATGACTCTTTTTAGATGGTTTTTTGTTTGTGTTTTTTTTTTGGGCCGTGCAGCGTGGCATGTGGGATCTTAATTCCCCGACCAGGGATCGAATCTGTGCCCCCTGCAGTGGAAGCGCGGAGTCTTAACCACTGGACCACCAGGGAAGTCCCTGGACAGTTTTTTTGTTTGTTTGTTTAATATATATATTTTAATTTATTTGTTTTATTTATTTATTTTTGGTTGCATTGGATCTTCGTTGCGGTACACGGGCTTCTCATTGCAGTGGCTTCTCTTGTTGCAGATCACGGGCTGTAGGCACACGGGCTTCAGTAGTTGTGGCGCACGGGTTTCAGTAGTTGGGGCTCGCGGGCTCTAGAGCACAGGCTCAGTAGTTGTGGCGCACAGGCTTCGTTGCTCTGCGGCATGTGGGATCTTCCTGGACCAGGGCCCGAACCCGTGTCCCCTGCATTGGCAGGCGGATTCTTAACCACTGCGCCACCAAGGAAGCCCCCCTGGACAGTTTTGAGTGGATTGTGAAACTGATTCAGCCGTTCTGGAGGCAGTTTGGCAGCATCCATCCAAACATGGATTCTATAGTTCTACACTTGGGAATTGATGCTAAAAGTCACACAAGAGTACAGGGATCTGTGTGTGTATCAGGATGCTTACTAAAGCATTGTTTGCAATAGAGAAAAATTAGAAGCAACCTAAATGTCTGTCAGGAGGGTATTGGTTAAATTATGATGCATCCATACAGTGGAATGCCATGCAACCACTAGAAGATTGAGGTAGATATTTCTACATGATAATGAAGCACCAAGTGGCACAGCACGGAGAGTTTGGCCCTATTTGTGCAGAAAAGTGCATCTGTGTGTCTGTGTGTTATGGATATGTTTATATGTGGAAACCTGTTTCGGGGAGGAAATATAAGAAGTGGTAAGCAGTGATTACCTCTGGGGTGGGAGGCTTTAATGCTTTATCTTTTCATGGTTTGCTTGAATTTCTTTATAACAAACATACAATATTTTATTTAAAATGCTGTTTTTCTTTTTTTTTTAATGAAGAGACTTAGTAGTTCTCAAATTATATATCAAAGTCAAGCCGCTATGGAAATGGACTTCCTGTTGACATGGGTTGCTAGGACTATGGTCCCCCCTGGAAAGCTCAGTGCCCCTTCCAGTCCTGGGGCCACAGAATCCTAGAAACGGAGGGGCCCAGAGATGTGACTTACCATCTCTCAAGCAGTAGCTGTCTTTCATGCTGTCCTCTTGGTTCAGCCCCTTTCCATTTTTCAGTGGCCTTCCATGTTCCTGGGAGGCCCCAGCCTGCCCTTACCATTATGGACAAGAGAGAAAAGACCACAGGAGGAAAAGTTTGTGGTGGAGCTGGACGTGGCCCCCGGAAGCTGCTATGTGCTTGTGGGGATTCATGTTTCTTTTCTTTCTTTTTTTTTTTAAATTAATTAATTAATTAATTTTTGGCTGTGTTGAGTCTTCGTTGCTAAGCGCGGGCTTTCTCTAGTTGTGGCGAGTGGGGGCTACTCTTCGTTGCGGTGCATGGGCTTCTCATTGCGGTGACTTCTCTTATTGCGGAGCACGGGCTCTAGGCACGTGGGCTCAGTAGTTGTGGCTCGCGGGCTCTAGAGTGCAGGCTCAGTAGTTGTGGCGCACGGGCTTAGTTGCTCCGCGGCATGTGGGATTTTCCTGGAGCAGAGCTCGAACCCGTGTCCCCTGCATTGGCAGGCGGATTCTTAACCACTGTGCCACCAGGGAAGTCCCCGTGTTTCATTTTTAAAACCCCTCCTGGTACACAAGATAAGATCTTTGGGAGAAAGCAGGTCTGGGTTTTTTCTCTACCCTATTACTAAGTAAGTCATCTATTTTTATGACAGAAAGCTGAAAATACAGAAAACTAGACAATCACTGTAATTCTACTACTCTAATTTGGCTGCTGTTAAGTTTTAAAACCTTTTCATTGGAAAGTGCAGGATAGTACATGCATCAGAAGCGTGTTGATGAATTTTTACAAAGACCCAGCTCAAGAAACAACATCACCAGCTTCCCCAGAAGCTCCTCTCTGGTCCTGTTTTGTCACTGCCACCCCCAAGAGTGGCACTGCCACCCTAAAACTATTAATATTTCGGTACATTTATTATCACTTTTTCCCATGTGGAGTTTTTTTTTCAAATTGTAATCATACTGTCTATACATTTTCCTCTTGTCCTTCTTTTATATATTAAAATAACTCTTTCTTATAAAAGCAATGCACAGTCATTGTTGAAAATTAGAAAAAATTAGAAAATCTAAATCAGCACAAGGAAGAAAGTAAAAACCACCTGTAATTCCACCACCCTGAGAAGAGACCCATGTAACTTCTAGGTGCAAGACTTCTGGATCTCTTCTTGTGAATAGACTCGTTCTTTTGATTTTTGTAACAATGGGATTATATTTTACTTATTGTTGTAATGTTCTTTTTTCCACATATTTTGACTATATTTATATCGCATATTATTTTTTAAGGCATTATTCCATTGTGTGTACCTTTGTGTACTGTTAAGTATTTAACCAATACTATCTTGCTGTATATTTATCTATATCCTAGGCTTGAATTTAAATATTAATTCACATTCTTAGATATTCTTGATAAATCCCTCAAAAATAGAATTGCTGGGACAAAGGGCACATACATTTTTAAAATTGCACCCTATGAGTCCTACTTGTTTGACATAACAGTTTAGACCCTTATAAAACACTTCCTTTGGGAGGGGGAAGGGTAAGCTGGGACGAAGTGAGAGAGTGGCATGGACTTATATATACTACTGAATGTAAAATAGATAGCTAGTGGGAAGCAGCCATGTATCACAGGGAGATCAGCTCAGTGCTTTGTGACCACCTAGATGGGTGGGATGGGGAGGGTGGGAGGGAGACGCAAGAGGGAGGAGATATGGGGATATATGTATATGTATAGCTGATTCACTTTGTTATAAAGCAGAAACTAACACACCATGGTAACGCAATTATACTCCAATAAAGATGTTAAAAAAATAAAAATTGAAAAAATAAAACACTTCCTTTTATTCCTGATAGCCATCATCTTTCCCTGGAAATTAGCACAGAAATTTAGCCACCTCAGCTTACGAGAAGGAAAAAATGGTGCAAACAATGAGAAATAGCAATTACTTAATACAACGGAATAAATGTATAGAATGAGAGAGTCAAATTCAATATACCAAAATCCCATGGAGGGACTTACCTGGTGGTGCAGTGGATAAGACTCTGCACTGCAAATGCAGGGGGCCTCGGTTTGATCCCTGGTCAGGGAACTAGATGCCACATGCGTGCCACAACTAAGAGTTCACATGCCACAACTCAGGAGCCTGTGAGCTGCAACTAAGGAGCCTGCCTGCCACAACAAAGGAGCCCGCCTGCTGCACCTAAGACCCGGTGCAACCAAATAAATAAGTTAATTAATTAAAAGACAGTTAAAAAAACAACAACAACAAAAACATGGAAACACTCGCCCCCAGATTAGAATATCTTTTTGAAGTCTTGAAAGTATTATACAGCTTTGCATAAACTTCTCTGAGGGGCACATGCATTTTAAAAAATATTTTTTTATGCTGTTGTGTTTAGGTAAATATTTTCCAGAAATACCATTTTAACCCTAAATAATTCAGTATGCGTTTCTAATAACATTTTCTCCATAACCAAAATAACAGTGATTAGTCCTAAAAACTTCATTGTTTTTTAAACTTAATTTCTTAATCATATAACATCTGGTTAATATTTAAATTTCTCCACTTGTCCTTAAAATACCTGTTATAGAAGATTTGTTTGCCTTTGCAACTATCCACTATCATGTATTCATATTCATTTAAAAGACTTTTGACACATTTCATGTCTACCCTAGGTGTATGAAAATATTTACTGCCCCCAACTTTTGCCAACTTTGGGAATCACAGTTTTTGCCCATTTGTTATATCCTTCATTTTAAACTTGACACTGGGGACGTCCCTGGTGGTGCAGTGGTTAAGAATCGACCTGCCAATTCAGGGGACACGGGTTTGAGCCCCGGTCTGGGAAGATCCCACATGCTGTGGAGCAACTAAACCCATGCGCCACAACTACTGAGCCTGTGCTCTGGAGCCTGCGAGCCACAGCTACTGAGCCCGTGTGCCGCAATTGCTGAAGCCCACGCGCCTAGAGCCCATGCTCCACAACAAGAGAAGCCACCGCAATGAGAAGCCTGCACACCGCAGTGAAGAGTAGCTCCTGCTCTTCGTTGCAGTGCGCGGGCTTCTCATTGCGGTGGCTTCTCTTGTTGCGGACCACGGGCTGTAGGCATGCAGGCTTCAGTAGTTGTGTAACACACGCTTTTTATTTCTATGTTAGAAGAGCTTCAGAAACAACATTTAAACAAGGGTAGGGGGCTTCCTTGGTGGCGCAGTGGTTGCGGGTCCGCCCGATCCAGGGGACACGGGTTCGTGCCCCGGTCCGGGAGGATCCCACATGCCGTGGAGCAGCTGGGCCTGTGAGCCGTGGCTGCTGAGCCTGCGCATCCGGAGCCTGTGCTCCGTGGCGGGAGAGGCCACAGCAGTGAAAGGCTCGCATACCGCAAAGAAAAAAAAGACAAAAAAAAAAAAAAAACAAGGGTAGGTAATGAGGCAGTGTTCCACCAAGAAGGTCGGTGTGCCCTTCCCCTTGGGGTCTCTGTGGTTTTTCCCTTTAGCAGTTTTAGCTCTTCCTGCTCAGTGGACAGCCAGGGATGGTGGGACCAATGGTTGCAGTTCTGCCTTATGAGTTCATGTGTGTCTCCCTCCTCTACATCAGAATCCACCTCACTGCCTGGAGATCACGCCACCATCTTCAGAAAAGCTGGTCTCAGTGATGCGGTTAAGTGACCTCTCTACTGAAGATGACGACTCGGGTCGCTGTAAAATGAACCGTCATGATAAGAAGATTGACAGTCTAATGAACGCGGTTGGTTGTCTCAAGTCTGAGGTGAGGGGGGTAGGGGGCTGGGCTGGCCAGTGTCCCGAGGACACTTGGGACTGCCAGGTGAGTTCCTGGTGGACACCTCCTTCCACCTGCCTCTGCAGGCCTCCCAGGGTTTCAGGTGCCCCTGGGGAGGTAGTCGGGGCAACCTGGGATCCCTTTCCATCAAGCACTTAGCCCAGGCCTGGCCCTGACCTTGCCTGGTGCTCTGTATGGATGGCCTGGCTTGATTTTTTACTACGGTAAACGAAGCCGGTGGTATTATTGTCCCTGTCTTGGAGATGAAGTGACTGGGACACTGGGGCCTCTGTTTTCCATTTTATACAAAAGTTAAAAAAAAAAAACCAGAAAACAATGCCCCAAACAGGCAGAGGAAGTTTGTCCTCAGTTGCTGGGCTGTGTCTTTGGGTGGGACGTGGCAATGAAATTGGAAACAACCTGGAAGTCCAAGGCCCCCAACTAAGAAGTCGGTGGAGCTGCCGTGGAATCCTCATTGCTGCTGCTGACGGGGCCTGTGTCTTTAGTCCTCCCCTGCGACCGGGGCCCAGGGCCCTCTTGGAGAACCTGTGGCTGGTGGCTGCCTGGCAACAGGCCCGCCTTTCTCCACAGCCCGAGGGGCAGGGGCCTTTTTGTGACATCTCTTCTCCCGTGGTGTGCCAGCTGAACAACCGTTTGTATCCTGGCTCTGTCCCCAACCGGAAAGTCACTCAGGCTCCCTTTGCTCCCTTTCCTCAGTGATGAGGAAATGAGAGGAATCGTGTCTGTCCAGAGTCTTTGTGACGATTGACTGAGCTTGCGCCCAAAGGGCCTCAGTAGTATGGAGCGCTCAATCGGAGGTGCCCCTCGCTTTGTCCAAAGCAGCGGGCCTTGAGATGAGGTGGAGAGGAGCTCCTCCCCTCAGTGGCCCCTGCCTGCATGCCCCTGCACAGGTCAAGATGCAGAAGGGAGAACGCCAGATGGCCAAAAGATTCCTGGAGGAACGCAAGGAGGAGCTGGAGGAGGTGGCCCAAGAGCTGGCCGAGACCGAGCACGAGAACACGGTGCTGCGGCACAGCATCGAGCGCATCAAGGAGGAGAAAGACTTCACCATGTAAGGCGGCGCTGCCCTGGGCACCTTCCCTCTTGCGGGGCTGCCCGAGCACCAGCCTAGCCCGGGTTACAGTGTTCAACAGAGTCACTAACGCACTCATGATTCCCGGTCAGGGAAGAGGGCCCCGCAGAGTTCCGGGGGAGGGCATCAGGGAGGCCTTTCTGGAAACAACGGGAGTCCGGCAGGATGGCCAGGGGCTAGGCAGGTGAGTGTGGGGGAGGAAAACACGCCAGGTAGCAGGAACATCTTGCAGGAAGGCCCCAGGGCGGGAGGAGTTTGCGACTGAGAAATGAAAAGCAGGGCAGAGCAAGGGGAGAGGGTGGGCCGAGGGGAAGGGGGGCCACGGAGGTTGGCAGGGGCCGGCTCTTGGTGGCCACTTCGGGGCGTTTGCATCGAGGGCGGTTGGGAGCCACAGAAGGGTTTTCGAAGCAGGAAGTGGTGTGACCAGACTTGGCTCCAATGGGGAGAGTGGAGGGGAGGGCTCAAAAGCGGATCTGAAGATGGTAGTTAGGTGGCCATGGCAGTGGCTGGGGGACCAGGTGACACTGGTTTCTGTCTGAGAGACAAGCAGGTGGGGGCTACTCTTCGTTGCGGTGCATGGGCTTCTCATTGCGGTGACTTCTCTTATTGCGGAGCACGGGCTCTAGGCACGTGGGCTCAGTAGTTGTGGCTCGCGGGCTCTAGAGTGCAGGCTCAGTAGTTGTGGCGCACGGGCTTAGTTGCTCCGCGGCATGTGGGATTTTCCTGGAGCAGAGCTCGAACCCGTGTCCCCTGCATTGGCAGGCGGATTCTTAACCACTGTGCCACCAGGGAAGTCCCCGTGTTTCATTTTTAAAACCCCTCCTGGTACACAAGATAAGATCTTTGGGAGAAAGCAGGTCTGGGTTTTTTCTCTACCCTATTACTAAGTAAGTCATCTATTTTTATGACAGAAAGCTGAAAATACAGAAAACTAGACAATCACTGTAATTCTACTACTCTAATTTGGCTGCTGTTAAGTTTTAAAACCTTTTCATTGGAAAGTGCAGGATAGTACATGCATCAGAAGCGTGTTGATGAATTTTTACAAAGACCCAGCTCAAGAAACAACATCACCAGCTTCCCCAGAAGCTCCTCTCTGGTCCTGTTTTGTCACTGCCACCCCCAAGAGTGGCACTGCCACCCTAAAACTATTAATATTTCGGTACATTTATTATCACTTTTTCCCATGTGGAGTTTTTTTTTCAAATTGTAATCATACTGTCTATACATTTTCCTCTTGTCCTTCTTTTATATATTAAAATAACTCTTTCTTATAAAAGCAATGCACAGTCATTGTTGAAAATTAGAAAAAATTAGAAAATCTAAATCAGCACAAGGAAGAAAGTAAAAACCACCTGTAATTCCACCACCCTGAGAAGAGACCCATGTAACTTCTAGGTGCAAGACTTCTGGATCTCTTCTTGTGAATAGACTCGTTCTTTTGATTTTTGTAACAATGGGATTATATTTTACTTATTGTTGTAATGTTCTTTTTTCCACATATTTTGACTATATTTATATCGCATATTATTTTTTAAGGCATTATTCCATTGTGTGTACCTTTGTGTACTGTTAAGTATTTAACCAATACTATCTTGCTGTATATTTATCTATATCCTAGGCTTGAATTTAAATATTAATTCACATTCTTAGATATTCTTGATAAATCCCTCAAAAATAGAATTGCTGGGACAAAGGGCACATACATTTTTAAAATTGCACCCTATGAGTCCTACTTGTTTGACATAACAGTTTAGACCCTTATAAAACACTTCCTTTGGGAGGGGGAAGGGTAAGCTGGGACGAAGTGAGAGAGTGGCATGGACTTATATATACTACTGAATGTAAAATAGATAGCTAGTGGGAAGCAGCCATGTATCACAGGGAGATCAGCTCAGTGCTTTGTGACCACCTAGATGGGTGGGATGGGGAGGGTGGGAGGGAGACGCAAGAGGGAGGAGATATGGGGATATATGTATATGTATAGCTGATTCACTTTGTTATAAAGCAGAAACTAACACACCATGGTAACGCAATTATACTCCAATAAAGATGTTAAAAAAATAAAAATTGAAAAAATAAAACACTTCCTTTTATTCCTGATAGCCATCATCTTTCCCTGGAAATTAGCACAGAAATTTAGCCACCTCAGCTTACGAGAAGGAAAAAATGGTGCAAACAATGAGAAATAGCAATTACTTAATACAACGGAATAAATGTATAGAATGAGAGAGTCAAATTCAATATACCAAAATCCCATGGAGGGACTTACCTGGTGGTGCAGTGGATAAGACTCTGCACTGCAAATGCAGGGGGCCTCGGTTTGATCCCTGGTCAGGGAACTAGATGCCACATGCGTGCCACAACTAAGAGTTCACATGCCACAACTCAGGAGCCTGTGAGCTGCAACTAAGGAGCCTGCCTGCCACAACAAAGGAGCCCGCCTGCTGCACCTAAGACCCGGTGCAACCAAATAAATAAGTTAATTAATTAAAAGACAGTTAAAAAAACAACAACAACAAAAACATGGAAACACTCGCCCCCAGATTAGAATATCTTTTTGAAGTCTTGAAAGTATTATACAGCTTTGCATAAACTTCTCTGAGGGGCACATGCATTTTAAAAAATATTTTTTTATGCTGTTGTGTTTAGGTAAATATTTTCCAGAAATACCATTTTAACCCTAAATAATTCAGTATGCGTTTCTAATAACATTTTCTCCATAACCAAAATAACAGTGATTAGTCCTAAAAACTTCATTGTTTTTTAAACTTAATTTCTTAATCATATAACATCTGGTTAATATTTAAATTTCTCCACTTGTCCTTAAAATACCTGTTATAGAAGATTTGTTTGCCTTTGCAACTATCCACTATCATGTATTCATATTCATTTAAAAGACTTTTGACACATTTCATGTCTACCCTAGGTGTATGAAAATATTTACTGCCCCCAACTTTTGCCAACTTTGGGAATCACAGTTTTTGCCCATTTGTTATATCCTTCATTTTAAACTTGACACTGGGGACGTCCCTGGTGGTGCAGTGGTTAAGAATCGACCTGCCAATTCAGGGGACACGGGTTTGAGCCCCGGTCTGGGAAGATCCCACATGCTGTGGAGCAACTAAACCCATGCGCCACAACTACTGAGCCTGTGCTCTGGAGCCTGCGAGCCACAGCTACTGAGCCCGTGTGCCGCAATTGCTGAAGCCCACGCGCCTAGAGCCCATGCTCCACAACAAGAGAAGCCACCGCAATGAGAAGCCTGCACACCGCAGTGAAGAGTAGCTCCTGCTCTTCGTTGCAGTGCGCGGGCTTCTCATTGCGGTGGCTTCTCTTGTTGCGGACCACGGGCTGTAGGCATGCAGGCTTCAGTAGTTGTGTAACACACGCTTTTTATTTCTATGTTAGAAGAGCTTCAGAAACAACATTTAAACAAGGGTAGGGGGCTTCCTTGGTGGCGCAGTGGTTGCGGGTCCGCCCGATCCAGGGGACACGGGTTCGTGCCCCGGTCCGGGAGGATCCCACATGCCGTGGAGCAGCTGGGCCTGTGAGCCGTGGCTGCTGAGCCTGCGCATCCGGAGCCTGTGCTCCGTGGCGGGAGAGGCCACAGCAAAAAAAAAAAACAAGGGTAGGTAATGAGGCAGTGTTCCACCAAGAAGGTCGGTGTGCCCTTCCCCTTGGGGTCTCTGTGGTTTTTCCCTTTAGCAGTTTTAGCTCTTCCTGCTCAGTGGACAGCCAGGGATGGTGGGACCAATGGTTGCAGTTCTGCCTTATGAGTTCATGTGTGTCTCCCTCCTCTACATCAGAATCCACCTCACTGCCTGGAGATCACGCCACCATCTTCAGAAAAGCTGGTCTCAGTGATGCGGTTAAGTGACCTCTCTACTGAAGATGACGACTCGGGTCGCTGTAAAATGAACCGTCATGATAAGAAGATTGACAGTCTAATGAACGCGGTTGGTTGTCTCAAGTCTGAGGTGAGGGGGGTAGGGGGCTGGGCTGGCCAGTGTCCCGAGGACACTTGGGACTGCCAGGTGAGTTCCTGGTGGACACCTCCTTCCACCTGCCTCTGCAGGCCTCCCAGGGTTTCAGGTGCCCCTGGGGAGGTAGTCGGGGCAACCTGGGATCCCTTTCCATCAAGCACTTAGCCCAGGCCTGGCCCTGACCTTGCCTGGTGCTCTGTATGGATGGCCTGGCTTGATTTTTTACTACGGTAAACGAAGCCGGTGGTATTATTGTCCCTGTCTTGGAGATGAAGTGACTGGGACACTGGGGCCTCTGTTTTCCATTTTATACAAAAGTTAAAAAAAAAAAACCAGAAAACAATGCCCCAAACAGGCAGAGGAAGTTTGTCCTCAGTTGCTGGGCTGTGTCTTTGGGTGGGACGTGGCAATGAAATTGGAAACAACCTGGAAGTCCAAGGCCCCCAACTAAGAAGTCGGTGGAGCTGCCGTGGAATCCTCATTGCTGCTGCTGACGGGGCCTGTGTCTTTAGTCCTCCCCTGCGACCGGGGCCCAGGGCCCTCTTGGAGAACCTGTGGCTGGTGGCTGCCTGGCAACAGGCCCGCCTTTCTCCACAGCCCGAGGGGCAGGGGCCTTTTTGTGACATCTCTTCTCCCGTGGTGTGCCAGCTGAACAACCGTTTGTATCCTGGCTCTGTCCCCAACCGGAAAGTCACTCAGGCTCCCTTTGCTCCCTTTCCTCAGTGATGAGGAAATGAGAGGAATCGTGTCTGTCCAGAGTCTTTGTGACGATTGACTGAGCTTGCGCCCAAAGGGCCTCAGTAGTATGGAGCGCTCAATCGGAGGTGCCCCTCGCTTTGTCCAAAGCAGCGGGCCTTGAGATGAGGTGGAGAGGAGCTCCTCCCCTCAGTGGCCCCTGCCTGCATGCCCCTGCACAGGTCAAGATGCAGAAGGGAGAACGCCAGATGGCCAAAAGATTCCTGGAGGAACGCAAGGAGGAGCTGGAGGAGGTGGCCCAAGAGCTGGCCGAGACCGAGCACGAGAACACGGTGCTGCGGCACAGCATCGAGCGCATCAAGGAGGAGAAAGACTTCACCATGTAAGGCGGCGCTGCCCTGGGCACCTTCCCTCTTGCGGGGCTGCCCGAGCACCAGCCTAGCCCGGGTTACAGTGTTCAACAGAGTCACTAACGCACTCATGATTCCCGGTCAGGGAAGAGGGCCCCGCAGAGTTCCGGGGGAGGGCATCAGGGAGGCCTTTCTGGAAACAACGGGAGTCCGGCAGGATGGCCAGGGGCTAGGCAGGTGAGTGTGGGGGAGGAAAACACGCCAGGTAGCAGGAACATCTTGCAGGAAGGCCCCAGGGCGGGAGGAGTTTGCGACTGAGAAATGAAAAGCAGGGCAGAGCAAGGGGAGAGGGTGGGCCGAGGGGAAGGGGGGCCACGGAGGTTGGCAGGGGCCGGCTCTTGGTGGCCACTTCGGGGCGTTTGCATCGAGGGCGGTTGGGAGCCACAGAAGGGTTTTCGAAGCAGGAAGTGGTGTGACCAGACTTGGCTCCAATGGGGAGAGTGGAGGGGAGGGCTCAAAAGCGGATCTGAAGATGGTAGTTAGGTGGCCATGGCAGTGGCTGGGGGACCAGGTGACACTGGTTTCTGTCTGAGAGACAAGCAGGTGGCACAGTGTCCCCCCGTGTGGAGGCCCTGCTCTGGTGACCAGGTGTCCTTCCAGAAGGCCACTCAGGCCAGAAGGGCCATCTCTGCCCCCTCCCCCACTGTTCCCTGTCCAGGAGATGAGCCTCACAGGGCATTGTGAGGTGAGCCTCGGAGCTCTGGGTGGGCAGGGGCCTGGGAGGGCTCACAGAGCCCTATTCTTTCTGGGCCCAGGCTTCAGAAGAAACACCTCCAGCAGGAGAAGGAGTGCCTCATGTCCAAGCTGATGGAGGCTGAAATGGATGGGGCTGCCGCGGCCAAACAAGTCATGGCCCTGAAGGATACCATCGGGAAACTGAAGACGGTAGGTGGCCAGCCCAACCGCCCAGTGCCGGGGCCGGGCCCAGAGCGGGGGCAGCTGCACACCGTGGCGGGGTCTTTATGCAGTCGTCATGCTGACTTTATGACATCTTCAGGCCAGAGCAGGGCACACTTAACTCCTCGGCCCCCACCCCTCTTCTCACTTCTGGGGCCTGACCTTCGAGGCTGACCTTTGGTAGCCAGGGCCTCTGATATGTCATCGTCGGTCTCCTGGGATCACGGTGAGTCAAGGCACGTGTCTGATTCCTGCCAGTATCAGCCACCAAATGTCGTCGTCCAGGAAGCGCACCTTGTCCAAGAAGCCCGCCCTAACTGCACTCGCCCACACTGAGCTCTCCAGCCCTTTTCCCCACCTGGTATTCTCAGCAGGCTCAGAACCTGCCCATCCTTCCAGGTCTGCCTCCTCCGGGAAGGCTGCCTTTGCCCAGCTCTTCTTGCCCGGGCTGCCTGGCACCAATACCTCTTAAGCACCCCATGGGGACTCCCTGTGCCAGCTCTTCCCTTCTCCACCCATGCCTGGCAAGACTGCCTGCTGTCTTCCAGGAGAAACAAATGACCTGCACGGACATCAACACCCTAACAAGGCAGAAGGAACTTCTCCTGCAGAAGCTGAGCACATTTGAGGAGACCAACCGCACCCTCCGAGAACTGCTGAGGGAACAGCACTGCAAAGAGGTGAGCTGTGGTCCTAGCCGCACCCCTACCCAGCGCTCACTCGGAGCCCTGGCCCCCTAGCACCGCAGACTCCTGTCTGTAAAAAGGAAATATTCTTGGTGCCTGGCTGACCTGAGGGGGCCCTAGAAAGATTTGCTGAAATCATTCATGTGAAATGCTGGGCATCTGGTAGACGAGTGCTGTCTTCGTTGTTGAAGTGGGCCTGGTGGCACAGGAAGGACCTTGGAAGTCAGAAGAGCAGTGGAGAGTCAGGGAGGGGTTCAGCCCATCCCAGGGGTCATGCGACAAAGCGGGGAGAAGACCAGACCTGAGTTTTGGTGAAGCAGGCGGCTTAATGGCTGGCAGACACATTGTATGGTATCACTTTGTTTTCTTAAAAGGTGGTCTCTGAAATATATTTTATGTTAGCGAATGACTCTGAAAAGACTGACAGTATAAACAGCTCTCTTCCTGGTTGGTTCAAAACCAAAGGGATACCTAGAGTCTCAAAATGCCCATGCTGGGACTTCCCTGGCGGCCTAGTAGTTAGGACTCAGCGCTTCCACTGCTGTAGTCGTGGGTTCGATCCCTGGTTGGGGAACTAAGATCCTGCAAGCCTCGAGACACAGCCAAAAAAAAAAAAAAGCCCATCCTGATGAGATGATTTTTTTCTTAGTTTAACTTTTTTTAAAAAAAAACAGTGTCAACTTCCTTTGTTTGTAGTTTAAAAATTAATATTTAAAATAAGTAAAAGTGTACCCACTATCCAGCTTTCCAAACAAAACCTTGTCCACATTGTTAAATCCCTCTAGGTGTCTCCTTTGGCAGTAACCTCATCTTCCCATCAGAGGGAAACTTTATCTGGAATCTGAGAGTTTTTCACTTATATATGTATCCCTAAGCAACATATAGTATTGTTTAGCATGTTTTCAAACTTTACATAAATAATATTGTTCCATATGTTTTCTTCTGAGTTTGCTTTTTTCAATCAATGTTTTTATGAGATCCGTCCATTTTTATCCTTGAAGCCTAAGGTAGTTCATTTTCACTGCTCTATTCCATTTTATGACAATACCACAACTTATTTACCCACTCTTCTGTTGATGGAGACAATTTTTGGTTGTTTGCTCTTACAAGTGTTATTTTGCGCATTTGTCTGTACTATCCTGGTGTACTTGAGGGTTTCCAGAATATATTTCTATGAATGTTACTAGTTATAGCTAAATTATTCTCTTAAAGTAGTTTTATCTGTTTCATTTCCAGCTCAGTGTTCATGGGTGGGTGATTTTTACCTCTCTGGGCTTCAGTTTTCCCACCTATAAAATGGGAATAGCATCTTCCATGTGGGGTTGTGAGGGGCTTAGAAGTGATGCGTGGACAAGGACTGTGCGTACTCCTGGCACGCAGTGGGTACTTGGTAAATGGTGGCTGTCGCTGCTGTTTGTCCTGGGACTGGGGGTGGGGGCGGGGGTGGGGGGGGCGGGGCTTCAGAAAACATCTTCCTACCAGTTTTTTCCCTTTTCGCCTTCTTAGCTCCTACAATCCCGGAATCCCAGAATCTTCAGCTGGAGGTGAAGGGTCAGCTAATTTAAACTCCCACCGCAGCAGGCGTTCCAGGTTCTGTACAGGCTCTCGCCTCCTCCCGCCCATGTGGCCCTCAGGACCACAGCCCCGCTGCAGTGCTTACTGGGGAGTACTCAGTGTGCTGGGGGAATGCTCTGGCTCTGGAGTCTTTTGGCTTAGTGCCCAGCTCTGCCATCTCTGGCTGTGTGATCTCAGGCAGCTCACCTCACTTCTCCCAGCCTCAATCTCCTCATCTGTGAAATGGGGGTGGTGATAGTGCCTGGCTCCTTAGAGCGGGGGATTTGGTGAGATGGTGTGTTAGTTTGTGTAGGGCATGGCCTGTCGGGGCAGTGAGAATAGCTTCAGGCTCTGGGTCCCTGGCCTAGGTTTTCGTCCTACGTTCTTTGCCTCCTCTTGTTGCTAGAGAACCCATAATGCTGTCTTCCCTCCGTTCCTAGGTTCCTGGGAAACTTTGGGACCAGGGAGCCCTTTTCTCTTAGCCTGTGAAGGTGACCTGTGGGACTGAAAGGGAAAGGGGGATGAGACTTCTTCTAGGGACACTTTATTTAGGTGACTGGGAAGAATAGAGACGGTTCAAAGACACAGCCCTGTGCGAGAGTGGGCAAAGGTGTGAGCAGGCAGTCCAGGGAAGAGGAAGCTTAAATGGCTAATAAGCATATGCATAAATAGGGAAATGCAAACTAAAACAGCAGGATTCAGGCTGGCAAGAATGGCAACAGGCAGAGGCTGGCTACTGCCTGGAGTTCTCACGTCCTGTTTGTGTGCGTCAGTGCAGGCATTTTGCAGGGCATGTCACCTGCCACAAATCACAGATCTTCGGGCCCAGCCATTCTTACTCTTTGTATCAATCCTGGAGAGACACTTAGTACGTGCCCAACATGTCCACTGCTGCAGTGTTTACAGCTGCAAAACCTGGGAACCACCTTATTGCCCAAAGGTTACGGGGAGAAGTTAAAAAATGCCACGGCATATTAGAGACAGAAAGCAGATTAGGGGTTGGGGATTTCCCTGGCGGTCCAGTGGTTAGGACTCAGCGCTTTCACTGCTGGAGCCTGGGTTCAATCCCTGGTCCCGGAACTAAGATCCTGCAAGCCATGTGGTGCACCCGCCCCCTAAAAAAGAAAGCAGATTAGGGGTTTGGGGGGAGCTGGGGGGAGGGGAAAATGGAGACTGACTGCTTGACAGGTGCAGGTTTCCTTTTAGAGTGATGAAAAAATTCTGGAACTAGATGGTAATGCTGGTTACACAATATTGGAAATGTACCATATGCCACTGAATTTTACACTTAAAATGGAAAAGTTTGTTATATTTTACCACAATTTAAAAAATCATAATGTAATATACCACAAACCATTGAATTATACATTTCAAATTGGTGACTTGTATCTGAATTTATGTCTCAATAAAACTGTGGTTAAAAAATCCAGTTGTGACACAAAAATACAGTATGATATCATTTTGGTAAAATTACACATTAATCCCTTCCCACCCCTCATCCCCCAAAAGATACTTCTCTAGGTGTAGCTACGTATAAATGCATAGAGAAGGGATGGGCAGGACAGTCCGAACTCATAACAGCAGGGCTGGGTTTGGAGGTGGGGTTGAGGGGGACTTTGTCGGTTTTCATTAAATATTTTATAATGAGAATATAATTTACTACTTCTATCATTAGAAGTATAATTTTTAGAAAAGGAACAGGACCTAGAGGATGTAGACATCTCAGTTTATTGCTTAATGAGTTGGCTTTCCCTGCCTTCCCTTGAAGGATTCCGAAAAGTTGATGGAGCAACAAGGAACATTATTGAAACGGCTGGCAGAGGCGGACTCCGAGAAAGCGGTAACACACAGCTCCCCCTGCCTGCTCCAGGGGGTATAGGCGACGGCGTAGAGGTGCTGAGTGGCGGCAGGAGGGCTGGAGCCCCGCTCTGACTTTTCTTTGAGTCTTAGTTTCATGATCTGTGAAATCATGAAACACATATCCCCGTCCCTCCTGCCCCACCGGGCTTGTCTAGTCAATCACTCGAGAGCTTGAACCACCAAGCTGGACATCAGCATGAGGGATGGTGATGACGGTGATGGATTTGTAAATCATCAGAGTCTGTTCCCTGAATTTCCTTATTTGTATTATGGTACAGACTTGTTGACTCAACAATTCCAATCCTCCCAAGGAATCTCTCCCAAGGCAGCATGTCCCAAAGTCTGTTCCATAGAACCCTGAGTTCCTCAAGGTGTTAATGGGTGCAAGAAACAAAAGTGGGGGTTGATCCATGGCCAAATAAATTTGGGGAGAACTGCTGCCCAGCCTGAATGACAAGTTAAACCAACTGCTTAACTACAATACCTTTTGGAGCCTTTGATGTATTAATGCCTGTTGGGAGTCTCCAAGAGAAAGAAAGAAATAGAGACCATGGTTCCCGAGGTTTGGCCCTTGGCCCTCAGTGCCTGGCCGAACATCGCTGTAGGGGATTCAACGGTCATGGCAATAATGCCTAAACCTGCATTCCCAGCTCGAGAGCCTTATCAAATTATGATACATCCGTAAATTGAAATGTTAAAGTGTTTTTTCAAAAGATATAGAAGATTTAATCACACTGTGGTAAATGTGGTTATAGAGCAAAATAGGTATCTGACTTTTTAATGTGTGCTAACAATGGTGATCTCTGGGTGGGGGATTATGGGGCTTCCTTAGTGTTTTGTGTGTCTGTGTTTCAGTGTGTCCCACACTAGCATTATTTTAAATTGTTGTAAAAAATTGTGATACAGATGTTGGGTGCTTCCCGCTAGGGTCTCTGTGACTTGGGCCGATGTATTTGGGACTTGGGCCCAGTGGCCAGGCACTCACAGGAGTGTTTGTCCTCCCTGGGCGGGGCTTCCTCACCCTTCGCAGGGAGCTCAGACAGTGTGTGTGTGCCCTCTCCAGCGCCTGCTATTACTGCTGCAAGACAAAGACAAGGAGGTGGAAGAGCTCCTCCAGGAAATACAATGTGAGAAGGTACCGTCCCCAGCAGTTGCTCCTCGATATGGGCCAGCAGAGCTTAGTGGGTAGAGTGCGCTCTGGAACCGGAGAGCTGGGTTCAAACCCCGGCTCTGCCACTTTCTCTGTCTCTCCAAAGGCTCAAGCGAAGACAGCATCTGAGCTTTCAAAGTCCATGGAGACCATGCGTGGGCATTTGCAGGCACAGCTTCGGTGCAAAGAGGCAGAGAACAGTCGCCTGTGCATGCAGATCAAGGTACCTGCCAGCCCCACAGGTGGGGAAGGGAGGGGGCGGGGCCTGGCAGTCGAAGGGCAGTGGCCTGGCCAAGGCTCTCACACTCAGGAAGGCTTTGCCCTAAAGGTTTACAGGGCCGCTGTTGCCAAAGCACTCTGAGCCAGTGGCAAGAGCAGTGGACCCTGAGGGTCTTGGGTGCCCTTCCCAGCAGTGACCAATTGGGTGCCATGCCCCTGAGCCAATCACTTAATCCCTTAGGCCTTCAGTTCTCATAACTACCCATGGGGTAGGGGGTGGGCTCAAATGCAGCTTGCATCTTTGAGCCAGGGACCTGCTGAGGTCACAGCTCTGCTGAGTGGCTGAGGAATATCTCTGACCACTATGCTGAGTTCAAGGAAGGATTCCAGAAGAGCTCTATCTTCACACTAAGACCCCAGTGGGTTCAGTAATGGGAGGGGTGCTACGGAGAGCTGGGAAGGGCCTTCATCTCTGCTCTGCACTGGGGGAGCTTTAAGCCTCCACACAGCTGACCTGATTTCTCACTCCCTCATTCCTTCTTTTTGCTCGTCCCCTCTCACCTCTACTCTCTGCCTTGCCCTTTCCCGGCCTTCCTTGTCTCTCTCCTCCGACTCTCCCTCATCCTTGTCCCTCTCCCCGCACCTGCTCCCGGGCCATCCTCTCCCAGAACCTGGAGCGCAGCGGAAACCAGCATAAGGCGGAAGTGGAGGCCATCATGGAGCAGCTGAAGGAACTGAAGCAGAAGGGAGAACGAGACAAAGAGTCCTTGAAGAGGGCCATCCGAGCCCAGAAAGAACGAGCTGAGAAGAGTGAGGAGTACGCTGAGCAGCTGCATGTGCAGCTTGCTGACAAGGTAGCAGGCCTCCCCGAGAAGGACTGGCCAACGGTGAAGGGTCGGGGGTGGGTTGGCTGCCAGTGGATGGCTGCTTTGAGCAGGGAGAGGTGAAAAGCTGAGTAGAGGTGGCCGGGCGGGCGGGCGAACGGAGAGGAAGATGGCAGTGGAAAAGGGTGAATGAGCTGGGAGGACTGCTGGCTGCTGCGTGGAGGGAGAGGTGGGGGGGCAGTAAATGGGTAAAAGGATGACGATGGGGGTGGGCAGCTGGCTGGAGACAAGTGGAGGGTTTGTGGGACATTTTAACCACATCCATATTGTGGATGGGAATGACGGTTAAGGAAGGATTTGCAGTCAGGGCGCGTGGGATGCTGGAAACTGAAAAGCAACAGCTGGGCTCCCGCTTCACTCTCAGTGCTTCTAGGAAGGAGTTGCAGGAGTGAGGTTGAAGTTATCAGGGTGAGGGGTGACCCGGGGTGACTCCCAGCTCGCTTGGCTTCAGCGGTGACGCCAGGCTGATGGCCCTTCTGTCCCATGTTCCCAGGATCTTTATGTTGCTGAAGCTTTATCCACTCTGGAATCATGGAGGAGCCGCTACAACCAAGTTGTGAAAGACAAGGGGGACCTCGAGCTGGAAATTATTGTCCTGAACGAGTACGTCTGTGTTAGGAGAGGGCGTGTGGGCTGATGGGAGGAGGGGGGTGTGCCAGTGCACGGCGCCAGGCAACCCGCGACAGCTCATGTCGCTCACACGGCTGCCATCTGGTCTCCTCTGGTCAGGGGCTGCATCGGACTGAGCTGTGGGCGGCCCTGGGGTGGGCCTTCTGGTTGGACCCTGGGTCCTGGCTCCAGCCCCCGCCCCAGCGTCCTACCCCCCCGGCAGGCACTATGCAGGGGCCTTCTCTGCTCACACCTGGGCTTGAGCTGGGCCCCAGTCTGCACGGCATGGGAAATGGGCACAGGCACGCTGGTATCCTCCTTCCTGTCCTTGGGGCACAGGGCAGCTGGTAATCCCTCTGTCTTCTCTCAGTCATTTTGTCCACCAATCAGTAGGTCAGAGGTATGGCCTGTGAGTAGGGGGCAAAAGTGGTCTCAAGTTGAAGGTGACTGAACTCATACCTTTCTTGCCACTGGTGAACTGTCAACAGTGACCATTCTCAGAGTCAGCTATAGTCATGTGATCATTCATTTAAAGATACTTATCGAGCACCTACTATATAACTGGCTATGTGTTGGCCTTGAAGGTTACAGCAGTAAAAAAAAACAAATGCATTGGACTTCCCTGGTGGCACAGTGGTTATGAATCCGCCTGCCAATGCAGGGGACACAGGTTCGAGCCCTGGTCCGGGAAGATCCCGCATGCCACGGAGCAACTAAACCCGTGTGCCACAACTACTGAGCCTGCGCTCTAGAGCCCACAAGCCACAGCTACTGAGCCCGCGTGCCGCAACTACTGAAGCCCACTCACCTAGAGCCCGTGCTCCGCAACAAGAGAAGCCACCGCAATGAGAAGCCTGCGCACCTCGACGAAGAGTAGCCTCCACTCGCCGCAACTAGAGAGAAAGCCCGTGCGCAGCAGCGAAGACCCAACACAGCCAAAAATAAATAAATGAAATAAATTAAAAACTAAAAAATAAAGTTGCGTAGGAGTTTGCTGGTAAACCAATACAAGGCGTTTGCTTGGGCCTAGTCAGTACTCACTAAATATTTGCTGAGTGGTGAACTGTAATTTATCAATACTGAAAACACACACTGTGCAAAGGTTCTGCAGTCTCAGGTGGGTCTACAGTCAAGAGCCCCAGTGCTCTTCTCCTCAGTCTCTATTCTTGGATTATAGCCCTGCTGAGGGCCTGCGGGTAGGGGAAGGGAGCAAGGGAAGCTTGTGCCCTGTTGTTGCTCATGGCACCTGCCCTCGCCTGGGGGTGACAGAACCCCAGTGGAATATGTGTCTGAGGGAGACGGGTGCCTGGGGTTATCCCTGACCACTGGGCCTGCGAGTTCTGTCCTAACTTCAGTTCCTAACGGGTTAAGAGATCCAGGGGGTGCCGTGGGGAGCTGGGGAGGGACTGCCTCTCTGGCCCTTGTCTTCAGGGAGTGTCTCAGCCTCACGGGAGGATCACAACAGAGAAGGCTTCTTGGAGGGGCTGGTATGAGAGACAAACCTTAAAAGGCTGTTAATACGAGGTGGGATACCTGGGAATGCCACAGGCGGCAGTGGCAGGGCAGCTGCTCCTCGGGGTGGAGACTGGGGAGCAGGCAGGGTGCCAAGAAGAGAGACATGGGTGACCTGGGTAGGAACACTTGGCCCTACTCCATACCAAGTCCCGGGCTGCTCACAACCTGTGGAATTGATTCTGTCTGCTTTCACTTTGTGACCTTCCAGCCGGGTGACAGATCTTGTAAACCAACAACAAACCTTGGAGGAGAAGATGCGGGAAGACCGGGACAGCCTGGTGGAGAGACTACACCGGCAGACTGCCGAGTACTCCGCATTCAAGCTAGAGAATGAGAGGCTGAAGGTCGGTAGTGAGAGCCGGGACCAGGACGGTTGGGTGGAGAGCAGAGGCCGGTGGTACTCCTGGTTGGGCCCCAGAGATGACCACCGGGGCCTTCAGAGGGCCTGGAGGCAGCAGCGTGATAAGAGGGCTTGTTCTGGAGTCGGAAAGACCCGGATTCAAGTCCTGACTCTGCCTCTTAGAGCTGCAGGACCTGAACGGGATGTTTCCTCCTGTGTTGCTGCAGTTTCCTCAGTGGAAGGAAATGAGGTCCTTGTGAGAAGGTGGTGATGCATGTGAAGTGCTTAGCATGACAGTCAGCCCGTGCACGTGAGATGGACCTGACTTTGAGGCTAACATTGACTCTTCTGGGGCACTACTGGGCCCCTTCACATGCATTAATTCTCACTTCAGCCTCCCAATAGTGTAATTATTATCTCTACTTTACAGAATAAGGAAACTGAAGCTTAGAGTTTAAGTTTCTTGCCAAGATTTTGCCCTTGGAAGCATTGGAGTTGGGATTTGAACCTCAGTCTGACCCTGGGGCTCTAACCACTAGCTCTTAACCACTCCCTCTACACCCTCCCAGCACACCGAGGGCAAGAGGCAACTGAAAAGAGGTAGATGTTGCAGAGCCAGGTTTGATCTTGGTTTTTAGTTGATCTGGGCAATAACATCTAGATGTATTTATTTATTTATTTATTTATTACTGATTTTTTTTAAGTAAAATTGATTTTAAGGAAGTATAATACAGAAAGGTACACAAAATGAATGTAACTTTGTCCATCAGTCACCCTGATTGAACCTAAAAGCCAGCACCCCGGTGACCTTGCCTAGTTACAGACACCCCCTGCCAAGGGCACGGTTATCCTGACTTCTGTCACCGCAGATTAGTTTGCCTGGTTTTGAACTTTGTGCCTGGCCTTTATGGCTTTTACTCAGCATTATGTTTGTGGAAGTTACCCATGTCATGTGTGGCAGGTCATCATTCTCAGTGCAGTGCAGTGTATGAATGTACCACGATGTGTTTATCCATTTTACTGTCGGTGGACATTTGGGTTGTAGAACGTCTTTGTACCTCTTTTGGTGCATATATTTGGTGTATTTTTACAGTTTCCATACCTTGAAGTATAATAGAAATGCCAAGTCATGAGGTGGTATACACAAATTCAGCTTTGGTAGATGTCACCAAATAGTAAAGCAGTTGTACAGATTTCCACTCCCATCAGGGATATGTGAGATAATACCTGGTATTGTCCATCTTCTTCATTTTAGCCACTCTGGTGGGAGTATAGTAGTATCTCATTTGTTGTAGTGCAATTGTTGGATAAATGGCAGACAAGCCCCATGTCTAACAATTAGCTGGGGTATTGGTTGCAGTATGGTATGTCTGTGTGGTGGAACAGTGTGACTGTTCAAAATGATTGTAGAAGTGTATTTTCCTAGCTGTTATCATTACAAAGATAAAATAGGCTTATAGTGAAAGTTGAAAACATCACAGAAACGTTATATAGAAGTGAAGGTCCCTGTTACTGTAGATGTGTATTTTTCCAGTTTTTTCCCCTGATACTCACATACACATTCAAACACATGCACATCCATTCATCCAGCCATTATTCGGCAGCTCGCTTTTCTCCTTCAACCATATTCCATGGATATCTTTTTAGATTTTTTTTTTTTTTTGCTTTATCTCTTTCTTTTAAATGATTGCTTGTTATTTTTTTGAGATACCGTGATTTATTTTGTCCCCTCTGCTAAGGTGAGCATTTGGGTTGTAGGAGAACATTCATTGAGGAGAGGAGTAGTTCCCAGCTTACTTGTTAATTGAAAAAGTTCATTGCAAGGCAGTAAGTATATCATAATCCCATTCTTATTGGAAAAAATAAAATAGCTACACGGTCATCAATATATAGCCATATAATAAGGCATCATGTTTCATTTTTCTTGGTTTTATCTCCCTTTTCTTTAGTGATAATGTAGTGCTTTTTTTTTTTTCTTTGGCCAAGCCGCAAAGCTTGTGGGATCTTAGTTCCCTAACCAGGGATTGGACCCGGGACCCCGGCAGTGAAAGTGCTGAACTAAGCCCTAACCACTGAACCACCAGGGAATTCCCCCATAATGTACTGCTTTTTGTAATAAGAACAAAGAACACAGGAGTCTCTCATTTGCATCTATATTCACTTGAGTTGGTCTTATCAGGAATCCTGCCCTGGTGCCTCTCTGAGGAAAACTGCTGGCGTGGGTTTGAGTAGGTGGGGCTTCCCTCTGCTGGCCCCTCGGAGTAGGAGCTGGGGTTGGGATGGCCACCTGCTCCGGAACCTTCCCGCTGGTGACCGAAGAGCCATCCCTTCTAGGCTAGCTTCACCCCGATGGAGGAGAAACTCAACCAGGCGCACGTCGAGGTTCAGCAACTGAAGGCATCGGTTAAGAACTACGAGGGAATGATTGACAACTATAAGAGTCAGGTAGGCCTCTCAGGTGCCAAGCCTGCCGGGGCAGCGTCCCCCAGCAGGCTGGGATGGAGACCCACCATAAGGCCTCTCCTGGGAAGGTGTTTGTCACCAAAACTTGGCTCTGCCCAAGATGGCCCGATGCTTTCTTGGTCCCCAGGTGATGAAGACCAGACTGGAGGCTGATGAAGTGGCTGCCCAGCTGGAACGCTGTGACAAAGAGAACAAGATCCTTAAAGATGAGATGAACAAAGAGATCGAAACGGTATTGCTCCCCTTCCTCGCCTTCTTCCCTTACCCAGTCCCATGTCTGTCAGTCTGTCCGTCTTGTTTGTCATTGGCCCTCTCCGATGTGGATGACAGAGATTCATGAAGGTTCTTATTGCTGGGCTGGTCCACTCTACCGTGTACATACTATCTCCTTCCTCGTCTCATCTCTTCCTTCTTTCCTACTTCCTCATTATCCCTCTTTCTCATCCTGGTTTCCTTCTTTCTTCACTTTCCTTAAAAAAAATTTCCCCTGCTTGGAACATCCAAGTGGATTCAAATCCACAGATCTGTCAAGCCTTAGCTGTGCCTATTTCATTCTGTGTGGTGTCTTTATTTTGTGCCAACCGAAAGTGTTCCTCCTATCCCCTTCCCCAAAGAGCCTTTTTCTTCTAGAGATGACTTGGCTCTCTAGAAGCAAAGGGGTCATCTTAATAGTAACCTTGAAGATGGATTGAGTCCAGGCTCAGCCATTAACTTGTTGCATAACCTTGGGCAAGTCACTGCCTCTCTCTAGTCCTCAGGCTCCTCGTTAATACAAGGATGGACTAAGCCCAGATAGGCCGTGGCTTTCCCTCTGACCTAGAGCATTGTGATTGCCTTCCTAGGGGCTTTGAGGTTAGACTGGACTTGAATCCTGCCTCTGCCAATTTGTAGCTGAGTGACCACGGGCAAATGATCCTTTGATCCTCAGCGTCCTTATATGGGGATGACGGCACCTGCTTAATAGGTTGTTGTATGAATTTAATGAGTAATGCCTGGGTCCTGGGGTTTGCTACCTGGTTGCCATTATTCTTCAATGACTGAAGGAGTGGCAGGCTCAAGTGGCCAGTCAGGGCCAAGTGTGTCCCCCCAGAGAACAGCTAGACACCCTCAGTGGCCTGCAGGGAGGCCACACTTCTGCCCGTGGATCTTTCAGGATCCTTTCTGGGGACTGAGGGCGGCCCTGCCCTAAATCCAAAGCACTCTGCCTGGCCTCTTCAACAGCCAGGCCTTTCCCAACGGTGGGCCCCTCTCTCCCACTCCAGGCACGGAGGCAGTTCCAGTCCCAGCTGGCTGACCTGCAGCAGCTGCCTGATATTCTCAAGATCACAGAGGCTAAGCTGGCAGAGTGCCAAGACCAGCTGCAGGGCTATGAGAGGAAGAACATTGACCTCACAGCCATCATATCAGACCTGCGCAGCCGGGTAAGGGACTGGCAGAAAGGTTCCCACGAACTGGCCCGAGCAGGGGCCCGCTTACCAAGATGAGCTGCACGCCCCCCCACTCCCCCGGGGAGGACCACTTCCTTTTTCTTGGCTGCTGCTTTCTCAGAGGAGTGAGCTATCATCAGTGCTGTGAAATAAAAGTCTGGTGTGCCAAATGCCTTGTGTTTGCACAATGTGATTGTAGTTATAGGAGCCGCCACTCGATTGGAGCTGCCGGGCCTTCCTGCTCTTGCCCCTCCCCGAGGGTTCCAAGTCTCCGCCGGCCTCTGCCCTTCCCGCTCCGCTGCTGCCCTCAGCCATGCGCCACCAGCAGACACCAAGCCATAGGTTTTCTTTTTTCCCATCTTTCTCTTGCTTTAGCTGCCTTTCCGTAGTCTTAACAGACCCCTTGCCTGAGCTAGGGGTCCTGAAAGAGGACTTCCTTTCTACCAGAAGCAGTCTGCCTCTGGGTTACCAGATCCAAGCCTACAGTGTCTAAGAAATGCTATGCCTCTCGTCTGCACTGTGACCTTGGGCAAGACCCTTCCCCTCTCTTAACCTGCTTCCTTGTAGTACCAGTGAAAGTAGCTACCATTGTTTGAGCACGTGCTCGGTGCTCCAGCATTCCCTCATTGAATTCTCCCAGGAACTTTGTAAGGGGTCTTATTTTCCCCATTTTACAGAAAGCAGCCCAGGGCATAGAGGGGAGAAGTCATTGCCTGAGGTCACAGAGCTAATATTTGTCAACAGGGATTGGAACCCAGCCAGCTCTGTCTGGTTCCCAAGCCCAGGTTCTCAGCACTCTTAAATCACCAGGCTTCTCTTGAACCTGAGCATTCTCAGGGCCTTTCAGGCCCAGACGTCTGAGGCTTCTGCAGAAAGCAGCCTTCTGGATACCTTCTCAAACTTGCCAGCCTGAAGGACTCAGTAGATTTCCTGTGGCCTTGCCTGCATTTGTCCCCAGTTAAGAAGAATGAACTCAGCGGTCCCAACAACATCCTCGGTAAAGCTCCGTGGTGTGTCATGTGGGCCAGTTAGGCCTGCCGTCTGCTTCTGCCTTCTCATGTCCGCCCAGATCCCACTGACTGGCCTCTCCTGATCAAGGAAGTGTCGTTGTGGCTCTTTGGGATCGAAGCTGGCTTCTCTCGGCGCAGGAAAGCCTTCAGTCTCGGGGGTTGGGCCTAACCTGTCCCCGCTCTCCCCTCCCCTCCAGGTTGTGCGTTGAGACTCAGATGCCTGCTGAGGGCAGTGTGCCTCTCTCCTGGGTGTGGATGACAGGTCACAGGGAGAAGGGAGGGCTGTACCGGGAAGTTCTTTTGTAAACCAGTCTGTGTTCCTGTCATTTTAGATCGAACATCAGGGGGACAAGCTGGAGATGGCAAGAGAGAAACATCAGGCTTCCCAAAAGGAAAATAAACAGCTGAGTCTGAAGGTGGATGAACTGGAGAGGTTAGAGGCACTTGGTCCCATCTCTGTCCTCTTCCTAGGACCTGAGACTTTCAGCCACTTAGCTGCTTTGGGCTTAGTGTGCAGAAGTGTTTGAGGGACTCAAGGCCCTGGAAGGTACTAGGCAGAGGAAAAGCTGCTTCCATTGCAGTGGTAGGTGTTGTGGGAGAGAGGAAGGCATTCTCCGGCCAGGGGGGACACTCCATAGCAGTGTGATCAAGGTCAGACCATCCATAGGCATCACCTATCAGGAAGGCACGCTTCGTCCAAGCAAACGGGCAGGGCCAGGATGCTGTGGTGAGGGCCTCCCCCCACTCTGCTCTTTGTTTCCGATCGTCCTTCCCAAGACCTTTCTGATCTGTTCTTCCCTGTTCCTCACGGACTGTTGGAAGCAGTCAGGTAAAGAGGACACGTTTTGGAATCAGAAGCTCTGGCCCTTGGTCCCAACTTGGCCACTTAACCTGCATTGTGATCTTGAGCAAGTCATTTCACCCTTTGAACCTCTGTTTACTCATCTTGAGAAAGGGACCAAGGTAGGGATAACAATCCAGCTCATGGGATTATTGTGAGTCCTCCATGAGATAATCCTCAAAGGGCTTAGCATACTACCCGGCATGCAAAAATGTGCCATATAGGTTAGTATATACGAGTTGATATTTTAGATGTGAGGAAACTGAGCTCAGGGAGAGGTTAAGTGACTTGCTCAAGGTCACATAGCTGGTACTTGGCAAAGCTGCGACTTAGACTGTCTTCCTCCAGGGCTTTTAGCATCTGTAAAATGAGGGCTGGAGCCTCAGTTTTCAGAGGTGAAAGGCTTGGGGTCCCAGGAGGCTGTAACTGGCCCAGGTGGCTCACACAGCCTGCCAGCAGGGACTTAAAGCAGGTGGTCTCCCCTGGGCTCCACCTCTACTCTGCTGGCCTTGAAGGTGTAGCTGGATTCAGCAGAACTTGCAGAGCTCCTTAAATTGGAAGGTGCCCTGGAAGTGCAGCGGGGACCATGTGTACACACGGGATGGTCACTGCTGCCCCATGGCTGGTCACGTATGATGTTGAGTGGCGCAGCTGAAGTCCCTTTGCTGAGGGAGGCAACAGTGAACAGAAGAAGTTGAGCGCGTAGGTTTCGGTGACAGACCTGCTAGCTGTGCTGGCCTCAGCCAATGACTTCACCTGTCTTTGGCTCAGTTTCTTCATCTGTAAAGTGGGAATCATGATGGAACCCACCTGCCTGAGCCTCAAGTTGCCGTATTACACGTGATGACATACAGACTTAGCACAGCCGCGGTCAGTCTGCGCTTCTCCCACTCTTTGTACAGCTCCTTGCCGCCTTGCTGCTCAGCAGATTTCTTTGGTTTATTCCTGTTGTTCCTTGGAGATTCTTGGTGTGATGAGAAGCCCAGCCCGGGGTGGCTGGCAGCCCCCGGCTGTGTGGAACCTGACAGGTAGGGGGACGAGCAGGATCTGATTGAATGCTTTCACCTAGGAAACTGGAGGTGACCAGTGCCCAGAATATCGAGTTCCTACAAGTGATTGCCAAGAGGGAGGAGGCAATCCACCAGTCCCAGCTGCGACTAGAGGAGAAAACCCGGGAATGTGGGACCCTGGCAAGGCAGTTGGAGAGCGCCATTGAAGATGCCAGGAGGCAGGTCAGTCTCAATTCTATTACTAACCCATCTCTGTGTCTTTGGACCAATCGCCTAACCTCTCTGAGCCTATCTCTCCATCTGAGAAATGGGCACATAGAAGTAGCACCTGCCTCATGAAATCATCATACGGATCAAGTGAGCAATTATCGTAAAGGAATTGGCACCTTATTCACAACTTCTCCTTTGATTGCTGCCTGAGTGGGCATCAGACAGGTGTACCGCGTCTTAGGTGATGACTCATGGAGCGTTGGCAAAGGGCAGGTAAAGCAGGGTTGCAGAAGTTGTCCCCATAGTTTGCTCCTGCCCTGAGGCTCCAGAGAATTGTCCAAAGCAAGACCAGTTAGTGGGAGCGGCCCAGCCTTCTGTTTACCAGGTGTTCCCCATGCCAGGTAAGCCAGCCCCACGTCTGTGCCTTTCAAGCAGGTGGAACAAACCAAGGAGCACGCAGCCTCCAAGGAGCGAGCAGCCCAGAACAAAATCCTGGACCTTGAGGCCCAGCTGAGCAGGACCAAGACTGAACTCAGCCAGCTCCGGCGGAGCCGGGACGACGTGAGTCGGGCTGGGGGTGGGAGGACGGGGTAGGAGCAGACAAGAAGGGAGTGGGTTGAGATCTGAGCTTCCTGGTGCCTGCAGGGCAAGATGTTCTGTTGTTTTTATGAATATGACATGGTTTTATTTTTCTTGCATCACTTTCCCATCCCTTCAGGATATCCCAGGCCAGCCCCCTTTTTTAACAGTTTTGTTAAGACAGCATTTACCGTCAAATTCCCTCATTCAAATTGCACAATTCAGTGGTTCTGAGTATATTCAGTGTTGTGCCATTATCACCACAATCCAGGTTTAGAATATTTTCAGAAAGAAAATTACCCATTAGCAGCCACTCCCATTCCCCTGCCCCCAACCCCTGGCAACCACTAATAAAGTCTCTGTCGCTATGGGTTTGTCTGTTCTGGATGTCACACACACTTGGCCCCGGCCCCGTTCCTCCTCTTAGGCTGACCGCCGCTACCAGAGCCGCCTGCAAGACCTGAAAGACCGCCTGGAGCAGTCGGAGAGCACCAACCGCAGCATGCAGAACTACGTCCAGTTCCTCAAGTCATCCTATGCCAACGTGTTTGGGGATGGTCCCTACACTTCCTACCTAACGAGCTCTCCCATCCGCTCCCGGTCTCCTCCTGTCTAAGGCGGCCACTCTTGGGCTAGGAGCTCAGATGGATGCCGTGGGAACTGAGGCGTTGCTAAGCCATACCCGGAAAGCCTGTTGGTTTTCCTCTCTCGTCCTGTGATGAAGTATGTTCAGGGTCTTGTCTTAGTTACTAGCTCCAGGAAAGTGCCTGAAGCAGCAGGGGATGAAGCAGAACCCACTTCGTTCTCTCCTCTCTGAGAGCATCACCTGACGGAAGTTTTTAATTACCCTGACAGGCCTTAAAGTTACTACTATTAGGGTCAGATTGTAACTCATCGTGACTTTGCTCATTCCTTTCCCAAGAGAATGTTTGGACTGGACTTGCCCTCGAGTTCCCTTACAGCTCTCTTCTTTTTAGTTGGGTTTTCCCTGACCTGAACCAGCAGGAGCTGTTCGCCAGAGGTCCTCACCGCTCCTCATGTTCACTTGCTGTTTCCCTTATTTCACGGGTACGGTGTTTTCCCCAAGGTGCTCCCCTCCCAAGCCCAGTGGAAACCTCTCTTGGCCAGGTTTCCTCAAGGCCACTTGCCCTCATGCACTTGCCAATAGACACTCGAGGGCTTATGTCCAGTTCGCCTTGTAAAAATACAATCCCAATCTCATTGATTTTTCTCTTTGCCAGGTTTGTATCTGTGGAATGCATTTATTCTTGAAACGTGTGTTGTTTTACAAAAAGCTTTTATAATCAGTATTTAAGGCTCCATCGGATGATTTCCTTTACCCGCCCCAGCCCTCTTCTAAAAATGATTCAGTAAAATGCTGCAGGAGAGCCAGTAAACGTTTTTAAAGGACTTGGTGCATGAGACTCCTCATTTCATTTTGGCCAGGTTGGCTCTTTCTCCTTTGTGTGCTTTCACTTACAATCCCATGAAAGGCCTGGAGGAGACACACTGAAGGGCACTGCTCATTGTGTGAGGGCAGCCTACTTTAGCTGTTAGGAGGAAGATGGGATGTGTATGTATTACTATTTTTTTTAATGTTAATTGCTTTCGATGATAAGATTATGGGCTATTTTTGTTCTCTTCACATTTTCCTGTATTTAAAAGAAAAAAAAATTCTTCAGAGAGAAGAGAACAAATTTGGTGTACTATGCTGGTACTGACCTCTGGGTGATCCAATCTGGTCCTCTCTCAGCCACTGTAACCCAAGTCCAAGAGTTCCCCTATGTCCTCAAAAGCAGTGGCTCCCAGCCAGGCATCTGGATTCCACTACCAGAACCGCCCCTGCCCCCCCATCCCCCTGTTTTGGAGACATGCGTAGTTTCCAGCTTTCAATGTTTTGGGTTTTTTTGTTTGTTTGTTTTGTTTTAAATTTTATTTCCAGCTTTTAATTTTGCCAAGGAAGGTCACTGAAATCACTACTACCAGCTACCACTGCCACAAAACCAAGCCTATTTTCACACCCTTAACATAAATAGACTTGAACTTTCATACAATGTATGAAAGCTCTTCCTAAGAAAAAAGTTGGCAAACTTACACCAATGTACATACATTTCTGTGTAGTTTGTCATTTCATTAGTTTGTCAAACTAATGACAACCTCCTCAGTGCAGGGTTCTGCTATTTGTAATGATGGTGCGGGAAACACCTCTTTTCCAGTCCATTGCTGGGATTCTCCCAAGAGTGTTCTATTTTTCTTCGTAAAATGTTGTATTCCAAAAAGTCCAGAGAGTTTGTGGAAAATGTTTATATTGCTTCAAACTCGAGCGTTTTCCTTTCTGCCTCAGACTGAGATCCCATGAAATGGGCAAAAGGGCCAAAAGTTAAAGGGTCCTAGTTAAAGCTGGCCTCAGGCAATGGTGAACATTTCATTTACTGAGATATAATTCACATAAAATTCACTCTTTTAAAGTGTACAATTCAGTGGCTTTTAGTATATTCAAAGTTGTGCGACCACCACCTTTATCTAATTCTCGAACATTGTCATCACAGCCCAGTGGAACCCATACCATTAGCAGCTGCTCCCCATTCCCCTCCCCCCAGCCCCTGGCAACCACTAACAGTCTCTGTTTCTCTGGCTTTGTTACTCTGGACATTTCACATAAATCATACCATATTGTGACTGGCTTCTTTCAGCACGATGTTTTCAAGGTTCATGTCGTAGTGTGTATTTGTACTTCATTTTTATGGCCCAATAATATCCCATTGTGTGGATACACCATATTTTATTGACTCATTGGTTGACGAACACATGTGTTTCCATTTTTTGGCTGTTACAAGTAATTCAATACTCTACCAGTTTTTTGTGGACACATTTCTTTTGCGTATATATTTAGTAGAACTGCTGGGTTAATGGTAACTTTATTTTCGGCCGCAGGCAGGCGGGATCTTAATTCCCCGACCAGGGATGGAACCCGTGGCCCCTGCAGTGGAAGCGCACGAGTCTTAACCACTGCCAGGGAAGTCCCTCTTTAACCTTTTGATGAGCAGCCAGACTGTCTTCCACAGGAGTTGACCCATTTTAGAGCCCCACTGGCAGCGTATGTATGAAGGTTCCAATTTCTCCACATGCTCATCAATACCTATTCAGTTTTCTGCAACCTGGAAGGCCCGGCCTTCTGAAGCCCCCAGGTCGGAGGTCCCTGCAGGGGAGCGAGCCTCGGGCCAAGCCCTGTGCACAGGCGCGTTGGTGGGCGGGCTCAGCGCCGGGGGCGGGGCCATGCAGCCGTTAGGGGCGGGGTTGAACTGCGCCACTACGTGTGCGCCCCGGAAGCGGAAGCGAGCACCTGTTTCCGGTAGGCTGATTCGAGGATTTGTTTTGTCCCAAGCGGCGCCCCTGGAGAACTGTAGCGGGGCAGGCCATGCCTTCCGAGGGTCGCTGCTGGGAGACCCTGCAGGCGCTGCGCAGGTCTGACAAAGGTCGCATTTGCTACCACCGCGATTGGCTGCTGCGGGGCGAGGTGAGCAGTGGCCCCAAAGGGGGCGGTGGTCCTTCCTGCCCCTCGTCACGGGACTCTTGCTCTTCCCTAGCCCTTGGCATGTCCTGCGCCGAGAACCCGTGCGTTCTTGTAACAGCCCGGGTTTGCTGCTTGACTCCCGTGTGTGCATCACCGTCTCTCGCCTATTCTAGCCTTCCGTGGAGCTCCCCTTCAGAGGTGCTCTTTGAAGGCTTCATTGCTCCCCGCAGCTGGCGTTAGGTGCCTGCGCCTATGTTGTCAAAGCAATCCTGGCCTCTCAGGGTCAGTTAGTTTACTGCGCGTCTCTTGTGTTAGGAGATCCAGATTTAGTGGTGAACGGTTAACAGGACCTAACCTATTGCTGCCAGTGAAATGACAACATTTTTAGACGACGTTGGACGGACCTGGGAACTTTAATGGGGGCGTGGTCACTGCATCTAAGATTCGCAAAGCCCTGTACTAGACCGCGCAGGTGGGGGAATATAGAGACAGTTAAGGCATAACTCCTCTTCCCGAGTTGCTGTAATCTAGCTACAGGTATGATGTCTTGTCTCTTCAAACTTAAATGTGAAACACTTCTAAAGCATTTCTGTCTTTATGTCTTTGACGGTTTTAAAGAATACATACGTTACATTCTATAGGATGAATTCCAGCATGAATCTGTATGGTGTAGACTCAGGTTATGCATTCTTGGCAGGAATACCACAGAAATGATGCTGTGTTCTCAGTAAGTCACATCAGTCACACATAGATGCTTCAGCCCATCCCAACACTGGTGATGCTCACCTTGATCACTTGGTTACAATGGTAACTTCCAGATATTTCCACGTAAAATTCACTTAAAATTCATCATTTTCCCTTTTGTAACTTCTTAGTATTTTGTTGGGAGGTAGTCCAAGGTTACACCAAAATATTTTTTTCTTATCAAACCTCCACCCTTAGCATTTATTGGTGATTTCTTCCTGAGTCAGTCTTGTCTGTGATGTAGACGAATGGTGTTTCTTTATAGCTACCATTCCTACGTTTGTTAGCTGGCATTCTACAGCAAGAAAGAGCTTTTTTTCCCCTTCCATTTAATTATTCATATCAGAATCCTCATGGGTTCCTATTTCATTCAGTGAGTTGTGATCCACTACTTGTAACCTTGTGTGTGTATATTTGCCAGTTTATGTCTTTTGCTCATTTTTCTGTTGGGGTTTTGCCAATATTTTATAAGTTCTTTATGTATTAAGGATACTAATATTCCTTTATCTGTGATATATATTGTATCTTTTTTTCTAGTTTGTCAGTTGAAATTGTTTTCTCCGTTGATGGTGGTTTTTATGGCTATGGGTTTATTTTTTACATTTGAAACTTTGCTCCTGGAATTTATTTTGGCGTAGAGAAAGAGTAAAACATCCTTATCCTTAAAACATCCTTATCATCCTTATCATCCTTATCATCCTTTCATGATAAAAACTCTTCCCAAAGTGAGTGTAGAGGGAACATATCTCAACATAATAAAAGCTACTTTTATTGTGGGACAGACCCACAGCCAACACAATACTCAGTGGTGGTGAAAAGCTGAAAGCCTTCCTGCTAAAATCTGGAGCAAGACAAGGATGCCCCCTCTCACCACTCCTAATCTAATATAGAATTGGAAGTCCCAGCCACAGCAGTCAGACAAGGGAAATAAATAGAAAGGTATCCAAATCAGAAGGGAAGGGGTAAAATTGTTATTATATGCAGATTACATGGTACTATCTATAGAAAACCCTAAAGACTCCACAGAAAAACTACTAGAACTGATAAATTTAGCAAGGTAGCAGGATATGAGATTAACATACAGAAATCTGTTGCATTTCTTTACACTAACAATGAAATATCAGAAAGGGAAAGTTTTTTTTAAAAAAAACCCTTTTAAAATCCCCCCCCCCCCCCCCCAAAAAACCTTAGAAATAAACTTGACCAAGGAGGTGAAAGACTTATATTCTGAGAACTGTAAAACACTGATAAAGGAAAGGAAATTGAAGATGATTCAAAGAAATGGAAAGATATTCCATGCTCTTGGATTGGAAAAATTAGTATTATTAAAATAGCCATACTACCCAAAGCAATCTACAGGTTTATTGCAATCCCTATCAAATTACCCATGACATTTTTCACAGAACTAGAACAAGTAATCCTAAAATTTATATGGAAGCACAAAAGACCCAGAATTGCCAAAGTAATCCTAAGGAAAAAGAACAAAACTGAAGGCATAACCCTCCCAGACTTTAGACAATACAACAAAGGTACAGTAATTAAAACAGCGTGGTATTGGGACAAAAACAGACATATGGATCAATGAAACAGAATAGAGTGACCATAAATAAACCCACACACCTACAGACAATTAATCTTCAACAAAGCAGGCAAGAATATACAATGGAGAAAGGACAGTCTCTTCAGAAGGGTGTTGGGAAATTTGGACAGCTGCACATGAATCAATGAAGTTAGAACACTTCCTCACAGAATACACAAAAATAAACTCAAAATGGCTTAAAGAAATATAAGACATGACACCATAAAACTCCTAGAGGAAAACATAAGCAAAACATTCTCTGACATAAATCATAGCAGTGTTTTCTTAGTCTTCCAAGGCAATAGAAATAAAGCAAAAATAAACAAATGGGACCTAATCAAACTTACAAGCTTTTGCACAGCAAAGGAAACCATAAGCAAAACAAAGACAACCTACAGACTAGGAGAAAATATTTGTAAACGATGAAACCGACAAAGGCTTAATTTCCAAAATATACAAGCAGCTCATACAACTCAATAACAAAAACAAACAACCCATTCCAAAAATGAGCAGAAGACATTTATCGAAAGAAGACATACAGGTGGCCAATAGGCACATGAAAAGATGCTCAACATCGCTAATTATCAGAGAAATGCAAATCAGAACTACACTGACCTCACGCTGGTCAGAATGGCCATCATTAAAAAGTCTACAAATAATAAATGCTGCAGAGGTTGTGTAGAAAAGGGAAGCCTCATACACTGCACCCCAGTGTATGAGGCTTCCCTTTTGAAAAGATATATGCACCCCAATGTTGTTAGTAGCACTATTTACAATAGCCAAGACATGGAAGCAACCTAAATGTCCATTGACAGATGAATAGATAAAGAAGATGTGGTATATGTATACAATGGACTACTACTCAGCCATAAAAAAGAATGAAATAATGCCATTTGCAGCAACATGGATGGACCTAGACATTATCAGACTAAGTGAAGTAATCCAGAAAGAGAAAGACAGATACCATATGATACCACAAGTGGAATCTAAAATATGATACAAATGAACTTTTTTTTTTTTTTTTTTGGCTGCGTTGGGTCTTCATTGCTGCGCGTGGGCTTTCTCTAGTAGCGGCGAGTGGGGGCTACTCTTCATTGTGGTGCGTGGGCTTCTCATTGCGGTGGCTCCTCTTGTTGCAGAGCATGGGCTCTAGGCGCACGGGCTTCAGTAGTTGTGGCACACAGGCTCAGTAGCTGTGGCTTGGGGGCTCTAGAGCGCAGGCTCAGTAGTTGTGGCGCATGGGCTCTAGGTGCGCGGGCTTCACTAGTTGTGACACATGGGCTCAGTAGTTGTGGCTCGCGGGCTCTAGAACGCAGGCTCAGTAGTTGTGGCGCATGGGTTTAGTTGCTCCACAGCATGTGGGATCTTCCCGGACCAGGGCTCGAACCCGTGTCCCCTGCATTGGCAGGCAGATTCTTAAACCACTGAGCCACCAGGGAAGCCCACAAATGTACTTATTTACAAAACAGAAACAGACTCACAGACATAGAAAACAAATTTATGGTTACCAAAGAGGAAAAGGGAAAGGGGGTGGTGGGAGGGATAAATTAGGAGTTTGGGATTAGCAGACTACTATATATGAAATAGATAAACAACAAGGCCCTACTGTATACCACAGGGAATTATATTGAATATCCTGTAATAAACCATAATGAAAGGAATATGGAAAAGTACATATATATATTCAGGTATGTGTATCTGAATCACTTTGCTGTGTACCAGAAAATAACACAGCATTGTAAATCAACTACACTTCAGTTTAAAAAAAAAAGTTGTTGTCTCAACATTATTTCCAATATGTCTTTAAAATGAGTCTTGTCACTGTATAAAGTGTGCATACAGCCTGTTTGCTTCTATGTCTAGATTATTCCCCATGGGTTGAATATCTGTTTATCGTATACACACTCTAGATCAGTATTTCTCAACCGCAGCATCATTGACATTTTGGGCTCAGCCAGATAATTCTTTGTGGTAGGGGCTGCTGTCGCTGTATTGGACATTGTAGGGTGTTAAACAGCATCCCTGGCCTCTACCCAGTAAATGTCAGTTGTATCCTCCCAGTTGTGACAACCAAAAATTTCTCCAGGCATTACCCAGTGTCATCTGGGGTGTAAAATTGTCCCTGCTGGAGAACCACTGAAGTACGTAACGTAATAGCTTGTGATTTTTGAGTAGTTATTATGTGCCAGGTACTGTGCTGTGTTCTTTATATCTATTACTCATTTAATTCTCCCCAAACGTTTTGAGGTAGATCCCCTATTATTCCATTTCAGAAGAAATGAAGTTTAGGCACAGAGAGGTTAGGTAATTTGCCCATGGTTATACAGGTAAGTGGAATACAGAGATAGAATTCAAACCAAGAAAGGCTAGTTCCAAACTCAAGACTCTTAATCACTATTATATTGTTTTTCCATGTTTCCTGATATTATTTTCCTGACATTGAGTAAAGTTCTCAGCCAAAATTTGCTGTATAATTTAAGTACAGTTAAATGGTATACATTTCTTTGGTTTAGAGCACTGTACACCAAACATATAGAGATAATAGATAACTGGTGCAGTTGAACAACTCCACACACATATTGGGGAGTGTCTGGGACTTGTTTTATGGTCTTTATATTGTAGAACCTATTTTATTTAAGCCATTGGCTCTTACATCAGTAACCACATTTCTTTTTAATTAATTAATTTATTTATTTACTTTTGGCTGTGTTGGGTCTTTGTTGCTGTGTGCGGGCTTTCTCTAGTTGCTGCGAGCGGGGGGGCTACTCTTCTTTGCAGTGTGCGGGCTTCTCATTGTGGTGGATTCTCTTGTTGTGGAGCACGGGCTCTAGGCACGCGGGCTTCAGTAGTTGTGGCTCACGGGCTCCAGAGTGCAGACTCAGTAGTTGTGGTGCACAGGCTTAGTTGCTCCACAGCGTGTGGGATCTTCCGGACCAGGGATCAAACCCATGTGCCCTGCATTGGCAGGTGGCTTCTTAACCACTGCACCACCAGGGAAGTCCCTAGTAAGCACTTTTCTATGCCTATTTTTTATTTGCTTATTTTCATTTAAAAAAGTGTAACGTGTTCATTTAGAAATTAAATACAGAAAATTAGAACAAGTAGAAATATGTCACTGATCACCCAAGCTTAACTTCTGGTATATTTCTTTCAAATTTGTTAGGGTATTTATTTGTATTTATTTTATATCATTGTAGACATAGTTACTTATACTCTTGTTTTTTCACTTAAAATTGAATCTTGGGGGAGGAGGAAATGGAGTAAGGTCGTCAAAAAATAGAAACTTCCAGTTATAAGATAGGTAAGTACTAGGGATGTAATATACAACTTGATGACTGTTAGCTAACACAGCTATACCATATATAGGAAAGTTAAGAGAGTACCTGCTGAGAGTCTCATCACAAGAAGAATTTTTTTTCCTTGTTTTCTTTCTTTTGATTATATCTACATGAGAAGATGGATGTTGTTAGCTGAACCTATTTAATCATTTTACAATATATATAAATCAAACCATTGTGTTTACACCTTAAACTTTTACAGTGGTGTATGTCAATTATTTTTCAATAAAACTGGAAAAATTTGAACCTTACATAGGATTCACAATTGGCATTTTTAAATGACTAATATTCACTGAGTGTGTATACCATAGTTTACTTCAAAATTCCTTTCATGTTCTTTTCTGTTACAGCGTTTTAGATTGCTTTCAAATCTGCTTTAATGACCATCTTTGTGCATTGTTCCTTTTTCTGTAGTTAGGGTTATTTAGTCTGATACTCCAAAAGGATAATAGTCAAGGTCATTATCAAGAAGCTACTGTACTTTCTCTTCATCTCTGATTGTTAATACAGTTACTTTGGGTCTTTGGTATGTATGTATGTATATATTTATTTAGGCCTTCTCAGATTTTCAGTAAAGCATGTAGTGGATTATAAGGACAAAATTATTTTTGATTGCTTAGATCAGTTGACATTCAAGTTGAGCTTAACCTTCTTCTTCCCTCTAGGATGTTTTAGAAGAATGTATGTCTCTGCCCAAGCTGTCTTCTTACTCTGGATGGGTAGTAGATCATGTCCTACCCCATATGCAAGAGAACCCACCTCCCTCTGAGACTTCAGCATCCCCTAGATCTACTTCAGCCCTCGGCCAACCTTCATTTGTTCCCAAATCTCCTGTCGGAGACCCTGCCTTCTCACCAGCCTCCTCAGCAACACCAAATGGAACCACGGTAAGGCTTTTGATCAGCTTAAGACAAAAGACAATGGTGGCTGCAAAATTGAAGTGTTTAACATTGTCATACTACAGTGACCTTACTCTGGAGAAAATAATGGTTGCTTCTTCGAATTCTTGTAGCTGTTTGTAGCGACAGTGTTTTCCACATCACCCAGCGTTCTCTTTATGAAGACCCAGAGAGAGAAATTCCTCTCTATTCTTAGTACCAAGAATAGTAATTAATTTCATGAGCAAGTGGATTTTTTTCTCATGAGCATTGCATCTGTTTAACTCAACAAGGTCTCCCTTTTTGTTATTGGCTGCTGGAAAGCTTAGAGTAAATTTTATACCTGCTCTTAGATTTACATACCTTATTGTTGCTTCTGTATGAGTTTTTACCTTCTTTCTGGCTCTATTTTGTTCCTGCCTTTGTTTCTCCCACTTAACACAGTTAAATTGTTGCTGGGGCTCTGCTCTTCTCTTTTCTCTTTCTTTGTGTCTCTAGACGTATTTATTTATTTATTTATTTATGGCTGCGTTGGGTCTTAGTTGCTGCACACGGGTTTTCTCTAGTTGCAATGAGCAGGGGCTACTCTTCGTTGCGGTGTGCAGGCTTCTCATTGCAGTGGCTTCTCTTGTTGCGGAGCATAGGCTCTAGGCACGCGGGCTACAGTAGTTGTGGCTTGCAGGCTCTAGAGTGCAGGCTCAGTAGTTGTGGTGCACAGGCTTAGTTGCTCCACGGCATGTGGGATCTTCTGGACCAGAGCTCAAACCCATGTCCCCTGCACCAGCAGGCGGATTCTTAACCACTGCACCACCAGGGAAGTCCTGTTGTTATGTTTTATGTTCCTTTATAAGGTGCATTAAATCCTTTCTGGATCAAAGTAAGGTATAACAAGTAGTATAACAAGAGTTAATAGAAAAAAAGTCTTCTAAACTTCTAAGCACTACTGTGCTTTTTCAAGTTTTAGATTTTTGTGCCAGCAAAATAAGACTAGGCAACTCTTTAGAAAGGTAGAGATTACATTTTTCACGTTTAGCTTCCAAAAGACAAAGTTCTTTGTTCTTTGTGTTCATACTCACTGCAGACTTTTTACTGAAAATATATTATCAATTCAACAAAAGGAAGAAGTTAAATCTCCCTGTGGTTTCATCATTTCAGTCATCAGTTACTTCTTTCCAGTTTCATATGCCTGCATCCTTGTATCTTGGCATAATTAAATTGTATGTGCACTTTCATGTTCTGCTTTTCCTTCCTAACTTTATTTTGTTCATGAACTATTTGAATTATTTGTTCACGTTATTTCCACCTTTGTAAATGTCTACTTAGAGGGTATGTAATATCCTGTAATTTATTAAACTGCTCCTTTATTATTAGGCATTTATATTTTTCCATTTCATTGCTTTTAAAGATATTACACTGAGAAACTTTCTGCAGAGAGATTTTTCCATTTTTAATCTTAAAATATGTCTTCTGGCTAATATCTTAAAATAAATGCCCAAATGATTTGACTGGCATCAAAGATAAAAGGGTATGAACATTTTTTTTTTAATTTTAAACCTTTTTTTAAATTGTAAAATATTCATGACATAAAATTTACCATTTAACCATTTTTTAGAGTACAATTCAGTGGCATTAAGTACATTCATAGTGTTGTGTAATCGTCACCACTATCCATCTCCAGAACTTTTTCATCATCCAGAAGTAAAAACACTATATTCATTAATCAATAACTCCAAGACTTCCCTGGTGGTGCAGTGGTTAAGAATCCGCCTGCTGAGGCAGGGGACACGGGTTTGATCCCTGATGTGGGAAGATCCTACATGCCATGGAGCAGCTAAGCCTGTGTGCCACAACTACTGAGCCTGCTCTCTAGAGCCTGCGAGCCACAACTACTGAGACCGCGAGCCACAACTGCTGAGCCCGCATGCCACAGCTACTGAAGCCCGTGCGCCTAGAGCCCATGCTCCACAACAAGAGAAGCCACCGCAATGAGAAGCCCGTGTGCCACAACGAAGAGTAGCCCCTGCTCACCACAACTAGAGAAAGGCCGCGCGCAGCAATGAAGACCAATGCAGCCATAAATAAATAAATAAATAACTCCTTATTTCCCCCTACCCCCAGTCCCTAGCAACCACCATTCTACTTTCCGTCTCTATGAATTTGACCATTTTAGGTACTTCATATAAGTGGAATCATGTAATATTTGTCATTTTGTGACTGGTTTATTTCACTTAGCATAATGTCTTCAAGGTTCATCCATGTTGTCGCATGTGTCAGAATTTCCTTCCTTTTAAGGCTGAATAATACTCCACTGTGTGTACCACGTTTTGTTTATTCATTCATCTGTCCCTGGACGTTTAGCTTGCTTCCACCTTTTGGCTGTTGGTGACTAGTGCTGCTCTGAATACGCATGTACATGTATTAGTTTGAGTACCTGTTTTCAGTTCTTTGGGGTATGTACCCAGAAGTAGAATTGATGAATCATATGGTAATTCTATGTTTAAATTTTTGAAGAACCATCATATTGTTTTCCACAGCAGCTGTATCATTTTACATTCCTACTAGCAACGCACAAGGGTTTCAGTTTCTCCACACCTTTGCTAACATTTGTTATTTGCTGGGTTGTTTTTGTTTGTTTGTTTGTTTTTATTTTGTTTTGTCTTACAAAAGCCATCCTAGTGGGCATGAAGTGTATCATTGTGGTTTTGATTTGCATTTCCCTAAATGATTAGTGATGTTGAGCATATTTTCATGTGCTTATTAGCCATTTGTATATCTTCTTTGGAGAAATGTCTTTGCAAGAGTTGTTCACAATAAGAAAGAATTTATTGTACAGTAAATAATAATCCTAAAAAATAATACAGGACAGAGATGATTATTCATATTATGAAAGACTGCATGATTACATACATAAAAATTTACTTTTTAGTTTATATTTCACACTTCATCTTTTAAAATATTAGTCTTTAAAAAATATTTCTAGCAATTGAACATCATAGACACAAAAATGAACTTTAGGGCTTCCCTGGTGGCGCGGCGGTTGAGAGTCCGCCTGCCGATGCAGGGGTCACGGGTTTGTGCCCCGGTCCGGGAGGATCCCGCATGCTGCAGAGCGGCTGGGCCCGTGAGCCATGGCCGCTGGGCCTGCGCGTCCGGAGCCTGTGCTCTGCAGCTGGAGAGGCCACAACAGTGAGAGGCCCGTGTACTGCAAAAAAAAAAAAAAAAAAAAAAAAAATGAACTTTAGCCTAAACTTTACAACTTACATAAAAATTAACTCAAAATGATCATGAACTTAAATGTAAAACTATAAGACTTTTAGGGAAAAAAAAAAGCATAATCAGAACCTAGGACTAGGTGAAGAGTTTTTAGATTTGACACTAAAAACTTAATCGGGCTTCCCTGGTGGCGCAGTGGTTGAGAGCCCGCCTGCCGATGCAGGGGACGCGGGTTTGTGCTCCGGTCCGGGAGTATCCCACGTGCCGCGGAGCGGATGGGCCCGTGAGCCATGGCCGCTGAGCCTGCGCGGAGCCTGTGCTCCGCGGCAGGAGAGGCCACAACAGTGAGGGGCCCACGTACCGCAAAAAAACAAAAACAAAACAAAACAAAAACTTAATCCATAGAAGGAAAAATTAGTAAATTGGACCTCATCAAATGAAAAGCTTGGCTCAGTGAATGACCTTGTGAAGAGGATGATGAGACAAGCTACTGACTGGGAGAAAGTAGTTGCAAATGACGTATCTGACAAAGGTTTATGTATCTAGAATATATTTAAAATATATATCGAGAATATATATTTAGAATATATTTTTAAAACTCTTAAAACTCAAAGGTTAAACAAAAACTTTCTAATCTTCAATTAGAAAATGAGCAAAAGATATGAACAGACATTTCACCTAAGACAATATATAGACAATATAAGTACATGAAAATATGTTCACAATCATTAGCCATTAAAGAAATGCAAATTAAAACCAGGACGAAGTAGCACTGCACACCTATCAGAATATGGTTAAAATAAAAAATAGTGACACCACCACATGCTGACAGTGATGTGGAGAATCTGGATCACTCATATATTTTGGGTGGAAATGTGGAATGGTACAGGCACTCTAGGAAACAGTTTGGCAGTTTCTTATAAAACTAAATAGGTACTTAACTATATGACCTAGCAGTTGCATTCTTGGGCATTTTTCTCAGAGAAATCAGAACTTATATTTACATAAAAACCTATATACCAGTGATCATAGGAGCTTTATTTATTATATCCCCAAGCTGGAAACAGTGAAATGTCTTTCAACAGTTGAATGGTTAAACAAACTGGTACATCTCTGTCATGGAATACTACTGGCAATAAAAAGGAACAAGTCCTTGGTAAGATGCAACAACTTAGGATCTCAGAGGCATTATACGAAGTGAAAAAAGGCAATCTCAAAAGATTATGTGCTATATGGTTCCATTTATTTAACATTCTTGAAATGCTATCATTATAGAGATGGAGAACAGATTAACGATATAAAGGTGTGGCACAAGGAAGCTTCATGGTGATGGAACAGTTCTGTACTTTATGATGGTGGTTACACATGTGATAAAATTGCATAAAACTCTACACGTACCCAAATGAATTCCTGTAAAACCTGTTGAAGTCTGAATAAGTTCTGTGGCTCGTACCGTCAATTTACTGTTTCCAACTTCCTGTAAATTATAATTATTTCAAAATTAAAAAAAAAATTTAAGTTTCTATGAGCAGCTTCTCAGAGGCAGCAGTTTCTAGTTCTGATCCTGCCAATAGTGTGGCATGCCCTCAAGCAGGCGTCTTTCCCTCCTTAGGCCTCAGTTTCTTCAACTGTAAATCTGGTACTGGACTAAATTGCCAAGGTCCTCTCCAGGTATAAAATTCCGTAATTCTTAAGGTTTAAGTAAAGTTTTGGATGGCTTTATGTAATGAATTGTATCATTTACAAATTTTTGGTGTTTAAGTAACAGAAACCCAGTTTAAACTAGCTTAAGCAAAGCAAGGGAGCCAGGGGAGAAATTAATTCGCTCATATAACCAGGAAATCTAGGAGTGCATTTCGAATCAATTAGATCTAGAGGATCTATTTTCTGCTTGTCTGTCCTTGATATTATTTCTCACTTGATTCAGTGACTCAGACCCAGGGCTTTGCTTCTCCATTTCTCAGTTCTGTCTAACGCGTCTTGGTTTCATCTTTCAGGTAGACAGTCTGGCAGGATGTCTCTTGGTAGCCCTAGACACATATCTTCTTAGCTTAGCATCCCCAGAATAAGAGAAAGCCATCCCACATAGCTCCATCAGGAAAATTCAGAGATGGACTCTGGCTTAGCTTAGGTTATAGGCCTCATTCCTGAAGTAGATGCTGGGTACAAGGGGATAGAATACTTTGATTGCCAGGCTGGTCACATGCTTAGTGACCCCTGACACTAGGGGGCGTGGAAGAATCGGGGATGTGGGCTGGGGTTTCTCCATCCAAACCAACCCAGCAAAAACGGACACTTATTAGAAGAAATGGGGAAAATGTGCTGGACAAATCAAAACAAAGGAGCAAGCAAAAAAACAAAAACAAAAAAACACACACACACAAAACTGTACAAAGCAAAAACATCCACTGTATTAAGGAAACCAATTAGAATAAGGTCAATATCATGAAAAGCACACTGGTTCTAACATATATTGTTTTGTTTTTGTTACTGGTTGTTCGTAAGTAAGGATGTGATTTTTGTTCAGATTGAGTAACACCAACTCTACCGTCTTAAAAGCTTAATTTTTCCATCTTCTGTCTGTATAGGACAAATATGAGTCTCAGCATACAGAACCTATGGTACTTCAGTCCTCCCAGGGGATCAAAGTGGAAGGCTGCATCCGAATGTATGAGCTCCTGCACAGAATGAAAGGAGCAGTAAGTAACCCTTGAAGTAAGACAGGCGTGACCCTAGGGAGCCACGTTTAAATGCAGTTCCTCAGGGATTATGAATGTCTACCATGTACTAATAATCATCGTGCCCCACCTACTAATAGCTCTGATTCAGCTAGGGAGATAGCATAACATAGCAGTCAAGAGTAAGCTCTCTAAAGTCAAATCTGGTTTCAAATCCTACCTCTTCTATTTTACATGTGACTTTGGGGAAATTACCTGGGCTTTCCTGGCTTCCATTTCTCCAAAATTTGAAGATGATCTTTGTTGTCAGATAAGGTTATACTGAGAAGATTGACCTTAACAGCCTCTTGAAAAAAGGATAGCACTATTTTAATTAGTTTATTTGACTTTATTCTTTTTATTAGAAAAACAATGCATGTTTTGTAAAACTTTTTCTTTTTTAAATTTTTATTTATTTATTTTTGGCTGTGTTGGGTCTTTGTTGCTGCGCGCAGGCTTTTTCTAGTTGCGGTGAGTGCGGCCTACTCTTCGTTGTGGTGCATAGGCTTCTTATGGCAGTGGCTTCTCTTGTTGTGGAGCATGGGCTCTAGGTGCGTGGGCTTCAGTAGTTGTGGCTCGCGGGCTCTAGAGCACAGGCTCAGTAGTTGTGGCGCACGGGCTTAGTTGCTCCACAGCATGTGGCAGTCTTCCTGGGCCAGAGCTTGAACCTGTGTCTCCTGCATTGGCAGGCAGATTCTTAAGCACTGTGCCACCAGGGAAGTCGCTGTAAAACTTTTTAAAGAGTACATGAGTTTATAAATTTAAAGTCTTCTAGCATCTACCCTCATTCATTTATTCATGGAATCGCCAAATACTTATTGAGCACTTTTGTTCTAGGCCTAGAACAAAATAGTGATAGATAAAATAGTGAACAGGGAATTCCCTGGCTGTCCAGTGGTTAGGGCTCCACGCTTTCAATGCTGATGCCCGGGTTCAGTCCCTGGTTGGGGAACTAAGATCCCATAAGCCGCGTGGCACAGCCAAAAGGAAAAAAAAAAACAAAGTAGACGCAATCCGTGTCCTCATAGAGTTTATATGCTGGAGGGAGAAACATAGAACCAAGGTTCTGAAATATAGTTAGAAGACTATTATAATCTGAGTGAGAGACAGCAACAGTCATTGAAGCATTCACTTTGACACTGCTTAAAAAAGGATGACAGTTGCTTAGACTGGAGGGGAGCGGGTAGCAGTGGAGATGGTGAGGGAGAGAAAGTTTCTTCTTGAGTTTTCTCAGTTCTCTTCTTTCAATCATCACTTCTGCATGGACTTTCTGTCCTCCAGATGCAAGTAGAAAGGTTTTCCTTGCTGATAATCTTCCTAATGTGCTCTCTGTTGTTGAGTCTTTTTTTTCTTCCCAACTTTTAATTAAACAGTCTCAGAGGAGAGAAGATACATATATATATATATTTGTGTTCAATTTGCTGCCTTCTACTGGAAGTTTTTTTTTTCTTCTTGTAAATTTATTTATTTATTTATTTATGGCTGAGTTGGGTCTTTGTTGCTGTGCACGGGCCCTCCCTAGTTGCAGTAAGTGGGGGCTACTCCTCGCTGCGGCGCACAGGGTTCTTATTGCAGTGGCCTCTCTTGTTGCAGAGTACAGGCTCTAGGTGTGCGGGCTTCAGTAGCTGAGGCTCGTGGGCTCTAGAGCGCAGCAGCAGCCGTGGCGCACGGGCTTAGTTGCTCCGCGGCATGTGGTGTCTTCCTGGACCAGGGCTCGAACCTGTGTCCCCTTCATTGGCAGGCGGATACTTAACCACTTTGCCACCAGGGAAGCCCTACTGGAAGTTTTAAAATAACTTTTAAAATACAATAGCCTAGGGCTTCCCTGGTGGCGCAGTGGTTGACAGTCTGCCTGCCGATGCAGGGGACACGGGTTCGTGCCCCAGTCCAGGAAGATCCCACATGCTGCGGAGCAGCTAGGCCCGTGAGTCATGGCCGCTGAGCCTGTGCGTCCGGAGCCTGTGCTCCACAACGGGAGAGGCCACAACAGTGAGAGGCCCATGTACCGCAAAAAAAAATAAAATAAAATACAATAGCCTAATATCTTAACAATATATATTAACATATCACCATGCCAGTGTATACAGCATGTCATCTTCCTTAAAGGCTGCAGAGTATTTTCTAGTATGACCTACTGTAATATATTTAACTATTTCCTGTTAATTTAAATTGTTTCAAATTTATTACCATTATCAACAAAGATGCTCATTATCAATGAGCATCCTTGTACGTATATCTATTTTTTTTTAATAAATTTATTTATTTTATTTATTTTTGGCTGCGTTGGGTCTTCGTTGTGGCACACGGGCTTTTCATTGCAGTGGCTTCTCTTGTTGCAGAGCATGTACTCTAGGCATGGGGGCTTCAGTAGTTGTGGCACGTGAGCTCAGTAGTTGTGGCTCATGGGCTCTAGAGCATAGGCTCAGTAGTTGTGGCGCACGGCCTTAGTTGCTCCGTGGCATGTGGGATCTTCCCGAACCAGGGCTCAAACGCATGTCCCCTGCATTGGCAGGCGGATTCTTAGCCACTGCGCCACCAGGGAAGTCCCCTTGTACATATCTTTGCACACATATGCAAGTATTTCCTCAGGACAAATTCCTAAAATAGAATGAGTGTCAAAGGATATATGCACTTTAAATTTTGATAGTTAAAATGTCAAATTGCTCTTAAAAACCAAATGAGAGGGCGTCCCTGGTGGCGCAGTGGTTAAGAATCCGCCTGCCAATGCAGGGGACATGGATTCGAGCCCTGGCCCAGGAAGATCCCACAGGCCGCGGAGCAACCAAGCCCGTGCACCACAACTACTGAGCCTGTGCTGTAGAGCCTGCGTGCCACAACTACTGAAGCCTGTGCACCTAGAGCCCGTGTTCCCCTCAACAAGAGAAGCCACTGCAATGAGAAGCCCGCACACTGCAACGAAGAGTAGCCCCCGCTCACAGCAACTAGAGAAAACCTGCACGCAGCGATGAAGACCCAATGCAGCCAAAAATAAATAAATAAATAAATAAATTTATTTTTTAAAAAAACAAATGAGAGTACTCTCATGAATAATAAATGGAGTACCTGATACCCTTAGGTATAAAGGAACGGGACTTTCCTAAGTGAGGGTGGAGGAAAAGACTCTAGGCAGAGATAATAACTTGAGGGAAGGAGTGAGATAGGAGTGTGCATAGCATGTTTATGGAATTAGAATAAGGATTTCTTTAGATTACCCTGAAGCTCTCATAAGAATACACAGGGTGGAAATTCCCTGGTGGTCCAGTGGTTACTGGACTCCACGCTTTCACTGACGAGGGCCCAGGTTCGATCTCCAGTCAGGGAACTAAGATCCCACAAACTATAGAGTGTGGCCAAAACAGAAAAAGAGTACAGTAAGCTTAAGGGTGGAAGCTTAAAAGTGCAGGGCTATTTGATACTATGTTGGTGAATACCCGTCCATTCTTAGCTTATACTGGCGTGACATAAACCATATGGGGCAAATTGGAAAAGCCTCCCACAGCAGCTGAGTTTAAAGATCAATCCAAAGCGGAGAGGTGACTCAAGCAAAGTTTCCAAGAAGTAGGCAGATGATTCCATGCCCTGAAATATCTTTGATGGAGTTAAGGGCTGATGGGAGGGCAGCCCATGGGGTAGATGAGCAGGGTGTAATGGAGCTGCAGAGAGCTGGTGCTGATCCTTTGCAGGAGGGCTTGAGGCAGTGGCAGGAGGAGCAGGAGAGCCAGGCGCGGGCCCTCTCTGAGATGGCATCTGAGCAGCTGAAGCGCTTTGATGAGCGGAAGGAACTGAAGCATCATAAAGAATTCCAGGACTTACGGGAAGTGATGGAGAAGAGGTGAGTTCCCTGAATTACAACGGGTACGTCGGCGTGGTCCACCGGAACTCCTTCCCTACATAAAACCCAAAGGGAAGGAGTTGAACTTCTTCTGAGTCCTTAAATATCAAAATAAAATAGCCAGAGAAGCTTATAACCTAGAAAAATGACCAACCTTGGAAAGACGAGCAGTGCAACGCAGAGAGGAGGCTTTTAGGAGAGGTAAAACAATTTTAGGAAGCATCCCTGACTCTTCCTCCCTCCATTTTTCATTCAGCTCCAGAGAAGCCCTGGGGCAGCAAGAGAAGCTGAAAGCTGAGCATCATCACAGAGCGAAGGTCAGAGCTTGGGAGAGTCCGTGTGGGTGTTCAGTGTCTGAGTGACGTGCCTGAGGAGTCGGGTTCCAGCACAGTCACAGAGGACCTGGCCCCTGTCATGCCACTGTGTGGCTGACTTGGGGCAGTCCTTTTGTCGCTCTGGGCCTCTCTGTGAAAATAGGTAGCCCACACAGGACTGGAAGAATGTAGAGAGAAGGCCCAGGAGCCCTTAATTTGACCGCCCTTCCTGTAGATTCTCAACCTCAAGCTGCGGGAGGCAGAGCAGCAGCGCCTGAAGCATGTGGAGCGGGAGCGGCTCCGGAAGGAAGAAGGCCAGATCCGCCTGCGGAACCTCTACGCGCTGCAGGAGGAGGTGCTGCACCTCAGCCAGCAGCTGGACGCCACCGACCAGCGCAGAGACCTGCCCAGGGTCGACCTGTCTGCCTTCCGGACCCGAGGCAACCAGCTGTGCGGCCTCATCTCGGGGATCATCCGGGCCACTTCTGAGGTGAGGGGACTTCAAGAAGACTCTGTCTTTGAAATGAAGAACATTGAAAGCAAAACTGTTTTGTGATTTAAAAATAATACCTGCTTATTACCGCTTGTCATCCTCTTACCTAGAGATAACCACTGTTAGTGTTTTATATTTCTTTTTTACCTGTGTGTGTGTGTGTGTGTGTGTGTGTGTGTGTGTGTGTGTGTGATCCTCACCCTAAATTGGGCTAATATAGATATAATTTCTTAGGTTAAAAAAAATTTGTTTCTTCCAACTGCAAAATACTTTAGTTAATTCATTAATATAAACTGAATGCCTGCTATGCTTATGATAAAAATTAAAACCTTACAGAAATGTATATTGATTTTTTTCATTTGATATGGTATTTTTAACACGTAGTTACTGTAGTCATTGCAGTGTTAAAACCTGCAAGTATTGCCTTGACACATAATAGGTATTCAATAAATATTTGATGAACAGATGAAATCGGATACTTCCAACATGTAACCATACCAAAATTTATTGAAAAAACATGCCTATTGGTGAATATTTAAGTTTCTGTATTTTCACTATCACGAGTAACACTGCAGTAATATCACTTTGTGTACGTCTTATCTGTATTTTTGATTATTTCTTTGAGGTAAATTCCTACAAATGGAATTACTTGGTCAAAGAACCTGAAGGTTTTGTTTTGTTTTTTTTTTTTTTTTGGTTGCACCAGGTCTTAGTTGTGGCCTGCCGGCTCTTTAGTTGCAGCACATTGGCTCCTTAGTTGTGGCATGCATGTGGGATCTAGTTCCCTACCAGGGATCGAACCTGGGCCCCCTGCATTGGGAGTACAGAGTCTTATGCACTGAACCACCAGAGAAGTCCCAACTTTAAGGTTCTTGATTTGCATCCTGAAGTTGTACCAGTTCACACTTCTATGAATTGTATGTTCTTTTTTTTCTTTAACTTTTTTTTTTCCTTTTTTAAAATTTTTGGCCATGCTGCACAGCTTGCAGGATCTTATTTTAATTCCCCGACCAGGGATCTTATTTTAATTCCCCGAGCAGGGATGGAATCCACACCCTTGGCAGTGAAAGCATGGTGTCCTAACCACTGGGCCGCCAGGGAATTCCTAAATTCTATGTTCTTTGCCCTTTGTTCATATCTCTACCAGTTTGTGTTTTGAAAAATCAACTTATATGAGTTCTAAATATTAAGAACCTTAAGCATTTATCATATTTGAGGCAGAAATTTATAGTTTATAGTTACCTTTCAATTCTCTTTTTGGCTTTTGTTTACCATTCTTTTTGTAAAATTTCAAACCTACACGGAAGTGGAGAGAACAGCATGATGTACCTTTTGGCACCCATTCCCCAGCTCCCTCAAGAATCCGCACATGGCAGTTCCATTTCATCTGTGCTGCCACCTGCACCCCTTCCTCCAGATGGTTTTACAGTAAGTCTCAAACACACTACTTCCTCTGGAAAGTAGTTTAGTGCGTGTTCTAAAGGATGTAACTCTCTGTTGCATAACCAAAACACCAATATCATACCTAAACCCAACAATTCACTTTATATGATCAGATATCTAGCCAGTGTTCAAATTTCTCCAGCTGTCTCAATAATTTTTTTTTTTTAATAATTGGTTGGAAAATTAACATCCATACAAAGTTCAACTTTTTGGTTTGCTATGTCTTACTTAAGTCTTTTAATCTTAAGACTCCCTTATCTCTCTCTTTTTTCTTGCCATTGTTGAAGAATCTGGATCATTTGTTCTATAAAATTTCCTACATTCTGGAAAATTTCAAGGCAATTGCTAACCCTAAGCCTTGGATTTTTTTTTTTTGTAATGTCTGAAACATTTATATTAACATATTTCCATACAAATAACCCAAAGAAAGTTTAGTATTAGTTGTTTTTCTTTTTTTGTTTGTTTTTTTATACTGCAGGTTCTTATTAGTCATCAATTTTATACACATCATTGTATACATGTCAGTCCCAATCACCCAATTCAGCACACCACCATCCCCACCCCACTCCACCACGGTTTTCACCCCTTGGTGTCCACATGTTTGTTCTCTACATCTGTGTCTCAACTTCTGCCTTGCAAACTGGTTCATCTGTACCATTTTTCTATGGTTCCACATGCATGCGTTCCACATACACACGTTAATATACGATATTTGTTTTTCTCTTTCTGACTTACTTCATTCTGTATGACAGTCTCTAGATCCATCCATGTCTCAACAAATGACTCAGTTTTGTTCCTTTTTATGGCTGAGTAATATTCCATTGTATATATGTACCATGTCTTTATCCATCATCTGTCAATGGGCATTTAGGTTGCTTCCATGACCTGGCTATTGTACATAGTGCTGCAATGAACATTGGGGTGCATGTGTCTTTTTGAATTATGGTTTTCTCTGGGTATATGCCCAGTAGTGGGATTGTTGGATCATATGGTAATTCTATTTTTAGTTTTATAAGGAACCTCCATACTGTTCTCCATAGTGGCTGTATCAATTTACATTCCCACCAACAGTGCAGGAGGGTTCCCTTTTCTCCACACCCTCTCCAGCATCTGTTGTTTGTAGATTTTCTGATGATGCCCATTCTAACTGGTGTGAGGTGATACCTTATTATAGTTTTGATTTGCATTTCTCTAATAATGAGTGATGTTGAGCAGCTTTTCATGTGCTTCTTGGCCATCTGTATGTCTTCTTTGGAGAAATGTCTGTTTAGGTCTTCTGCCCATTTTTGGATTGGGTTGTTTGTTTCTTTAATATTGAGTTGCATGAGCTGTTTATATATTTCGGAGATTAATCCTTTGTCCATTGATTGATTTGCAAATATTTTCTCCCGTTCTGAGGGTTGTCTTTTCATCTTCTTTATGGTTTCCTTTGCTGTGCAAAAGCTTTTAAGTTTCATTAGGTCCCATTTGTTTGTTTTTGTTTTTATTTCCATTACTCTAGGAGGTGGATCAAAAAAGATCTTGCTGTGATTTATGTCAAAGAGTGTTCTTCCTATGTTTTCCTCTAAGAGTTTTATAGTGTCCGGTCTTACATTTAGGTCTCAAATCTATTTTGAGTTTATTTTTGTGTATGGTGTTAGGGAGTGTTCTAATTTCATTCTTTTACATGTAGCTGTCCAGTTTTCCCAGCACCATTTATTGAAGAGACTGTCTTTTCTTCATCGTATATCTTTGCCTCCTTTGTCATAGATGAGTTAGCCATAGGTGCGTGGGTTTATCTCTGGGCTTTCTATCTTGTTCCTTTGATCTATGTTTCTGTTTTTGTGCCAGTACCATATTGTCTTGATTACTGTAGCTTTGTAGTATAGTCTGAAGTCAGGGAGTCTGATTCCTCCAGTTTTTATCCCTCAAGACTGCTTTGGCTATTTGGGGTCTTTTGTGTCTCCGTACAAATTTTAAAATGATTTGTTCTAGTTCCTTAAAAAATACCATTGGTAATTTGATAAGGATTGCACTGAATCTGTAGATTGCTTTGGGCAGTATAGTCATTTTCACAATATTAATTCTTCCAATCTAAGAACATGGTATATCTCTCCATCTGTTGGTATCATCTTTAATTTCTTTCATCAGCGTCTTACAGTTTTCTGCATACAGGTCTTTTGTCTCCCTAGGTAGGCTTATTCCTAGGTATTTTATTCTTTTTGTTGCAGTGGTAAATGGGAGTGTTTCCTTAATTTCTCTTTCATATTTTTCATCATTAGTGTATAGGAATGCAAGAGATTTCTGTGCATTAATTTTGTATCCTGCAACTTTACCAAATTCATTGATTAGCTCTAGTAGTTTTCTGGTGGCATTTTTAGGATTCTCTATGTATAGTATCATGTCATCTGCAGACAGTGACAGTTTTACTTCTTCTTTCCCCATTTGTAATCCTTTTATTTCTTTTTCTTCTCTGATTGCCGTGGCTAGGACTTCCAAAACTATGTTGAATCATAGTGGTGAGAGTGGACATCCTTGTCTCGTTCCTGATCTTAGAGGAAATGCTTTCAGTTTTTCACCATTGAGAATGATGTTTGCTGTGGGTTTGTCGTCTATGGCCTTTATTATGTTAAGCTAGGTTCCCTTTATGCCCACTTTCTGGAGAGTTTTTTCATAAATTGGTGTTGAATTTTGTCAAAAGCTTTTTCTGCATCTATTGAGATGATCATATGGTTTGTATTCTTCAATTTGTTAATATGGTGTATCACATCGATTGATTTGCGTATATTGAAGAATCCTTGCATCCCTGGGATAAATCCCACTTGATCATGGTGTATGATCCTTTTAATGTGTTGTTGGATTCTGTTTGCTAGTATTTTGTTGAGGATTTTTGCATCTGTATTCATCAGTGATATTGGTCTGTAATTTTCTTTTTTTGTAGTATCTTTGTCTGGTTTTGGTATCGGGGTGATGGTGGCCTCATAGAATGAGTTTGGGAGTGTTCCTTTCTCTGCAATTTTTGGAAGAGTTTGAGAAGGATGGGGGTTAGCTCTTCTCTAAATGTTTGATAGAATTCACCTGTGAAGCCATCTGGTCCTGAACTTTTGTTTGTTGGAAGATTTTTAATCACAGTTTCAATTTCATTACTTGTGATTGGTCTGTTCATATTTTCTGTTTCTTCCTGGTTCAGTCTTGGAAGGTTTTACCTTTCTAAGAATTTGTCCATTTCTTCCAGGTTGTCCATTTTATTGGCATAGAGTTGCTTGTAGTAGTCTCTTAGGATGCTTTTTATTTCTGCGGTGTCTGTTGTAACTTCTCCTTTTTCATTTCTAATTTTATTGATTTGAGTCCTCTCCCTCTTTTTCTTGATGAGTCTGGCTAATGGTTTATCAATTTTGTTTATCTTCTCAGAACCAGCTTTTAGTTTTTTGTTGTTGTTGTTGTTGTTTTTTGCGGTACGCGGACCTCTCACTGTTGTGGCCTCTCCGGTTGCGGAGCAAAGGCTCCGGACGCGCACGCTCAGCGGCCACGGCTCACGGGCCCAGCCACTCTGCAGCATGTGGGATCTTCCCGGACCGGGGCACAAACCCGTATCCCCTGCATCGGCAGGCGGCCTCTCAACCACTGCGCAGGGAAGCCCCAGCTTTTAGTTTTATTGATCTTTGCTATTGTTTTCTTTGTTTCTATTTCATTTATTTCTGCTCTGATCTTTATGATTTCTTTCCTTCTGCTAACTTTGGGTTTTGTTTATTCTTCTTTCTCTAGTTCCTTTAGGTGTAAGGTTAGATTATTTATTTGAGATTTTTCTTGTTTCTTGAGGTAGGCTTGTATAGCTATAAACTTCCCTCTTAGAGCTGCTTTTGCTGCATCCCATAGGTTTTGGATCGTCGTGTTTTCATCGTCATTTGTCTCTAGGTATTTTTTCATTTTCTCTTAGATTTCTTCAGTGGTCTCTTGGTTATTTAGTAACATATTGTTTAGCCTCCATGTGTTTGTGCTTTTTACGTTTTTTTCCCTGTAATTCATTTCTAATCTCATAGCATTGTGGTCAGAAAAGATGCTTGATGTGATTTCAGTTTTCTTAAATTTACTGAGGCTTGGTTTGTAGTTCTTCTTGCTTCTCCCCTTGGATGTATTTTATAAATTTATTTCTGGCTGCATTGGGTCTTCGTTGCTGCACATGGGCTTTCGTTAGTTGTGGTGAGCAAGCTTCTCATTGCAGTGGCTTCTCTTGTTGCAGAGCACAGGCTCTAGGCACACAGGCTCAGTAGTAGTGGCTCGCAGGCTCTAGAGCACAGGCTCAGAAGTTGTGGCGCATGGGCTTGGTTCCTCTGTGGCGTATGGGTTCTTCCCACACCAGAGCTTGAACCCATGTCCCCTGCATTGGCAGGCAGATTCTTAACCACTGCACCTCCAGGGAAGTCCCTAATATGTTCTTTTATTCCCTGTATTTCCTGTGAATTTGTAACTTTCTCTAGGGCAGTGCTAAGAGAATTTTCTGTGATGATGGAAATATCTGTGCTATTCAATACAGCAGCCAATAGCAACATGTGGTTATTGAGCACTTGAAATGTGACTAGTGTGACTGAAGAACTGAATTTTAACTTTTAAAAAGTTTTTAATTACCTTAAATGTAAAGAGCCTCATGTGGCTACCTTACTGCACAGTGCAGTCTAGAGGCTGATCAGGTTCAGCTTTGATTCTTCCCCCGCAACAGTACTTCGTGGTTGGGAGCGTGTATTTGTTACTGTATCACACGGGGAGGCCTAGAGTGTCTGATGGTCTTTCCATATGTGACGTTAAGATCAACCACTGGCTTCAGATATCGTCAGGCTTATCTTCCATTTTAAAGATTCCTCTGAGCCTTTAGCTAATGATGTAGTAGCCATTGCTGATCATTACTTATATCTATTATTTCAGTAGGGGTGGTAAATTTTGAGTTTTTCTAATGCTATCATTTTTCTACATTTATTAGCTAGAATTCTACTACAAAGAAGAAAATTTCCCCGTAAGCTATTTATCTTGAAGTGTAGTCTGTATAGGGAAGGAAGGATAAATGATTGATTCTTTCCCTTTATCCGTTTTCAGAGTGTTGAGTTGCTTTTCTAGTATTCTCCCACAGTGACTTGAGGTTCTTTCCTTTTTTTTTAACTATCATTAAGAACATACGAATTTTATATACTTGATGTGTAATATGCTTCAGTCTGTTATAGATTCATTGTTGTTCAAATTGTCCAGTGGGAACACCTTCACATTGGCTCCTCTGTCCTTTGGACATGGCCCCAGTAGTACTTGTTGCAGCAGAAAGCAGGCAAGCTGTTTCTACCTCATCTTGAACATTTTCTTCTCCAGAGCTAGAATCAGGCATTTCTTCACAAAGCCTTATTACTTGTTAATGGGTAAAGGTATTAGAAAACACAGATTAGTTACTAGGATTTGTCATTGTTTTTAGGCCTTTTCAATGGATTAAACTAGGAAGTGAGTTGTGGGGTTTTTTTTAGGTGAAAATGCATCATTAATTAATGCTGACCTTTTCCATTTGAGTGTAGTAAAGGGTTACAGCATTTATTTAACTTCTTTACTTTTATGCATGTATCATTTTTATCCCATATTGAAAATCTCAGTTTCTAAATTAATGAACATTACTTACTTACCTTATCCTACTGTATAGTAAAATGTAGGTGTGTATATATGTAATATATATGTATAATTTCATAACATGTAATCTCAAAATAATAATACCAATACTAACAATATGATTGCTGATCACAGTTTAAGATTTGCAGTTCTTGGGACTTCCCTGGTGGTCCAATGACTAAGGCTCTGTGCTCCCAATGCAGGGGGCCCGAGTTTGATCCCTGGTCAGGGAACTAGATCCCACATGCCACAGCTAAAGATCCCGCATGCCACAACTAAGACCAGGAGCAGCCAAATAAATAAATAAATATTAAAAAAAAAAAAAAACGGTTTGCAGTTCTTGGACTTTCCTGGCGGTCCAGTGGTTAAGACTCCCCCTTCTAGTGCAGGGGGTGCAGGTTCGACCCCTGGTCAGGGAGCTAAGATCCCACGTGCCTTGCGGCCAAAACACCAAAAGATAAATAAGAGAAGCAATATTGTAACAAAGGCTTTGTAATAAAGACTGTGAAAATGGTCCACATCAAAAAAATCTTAAAAAAAAAAAAAGATTTGCAGTTCTTTTTGCCTACAGCTATATACCACTAAGGGATGTATGATTAAATTGCTGTTTCATTTCACTTGAAATAATTCTCCTGGGACTTCCCTGGTGGCACAGTGGTTAAGAATCCGCCTGTCAATGAAGGGGACACGGGTTCTATCCCTGGTTCAGAAAGATCCCATATGCTGCGGAGCAACTGAGCCTGTGTGCCACAACTACTGAGCCTGCACTCTAGAGCCCATGAACCACAACTACTGAAGCCCACGTGCCTAGAGCCCACGCTCCACAACAAGAGAAGCCACCACAATGAGAAGCCCGCGCACCGCAAGGAAGAGTAGCCCCCACTCGCCACAACTGGAGAAAGCCCGAGAGCAGCAACAAAGACCCAACGCAGACAAAAATAAATAAATAAATAAGTTTATTAAAAAAAAAAGAAAGAAAGAATTCTTACTGTTAAGCCACCAACTTGATAAACAGTTGGGTTCTTTGTTTCATTTTTGCTTTTGATTTTTAAGAGTTTTTTCCAACTGGATTTAATTTTATTTTATACTTATTGAAAACATTTACATGATTCCAGAGTCAGAACTACAAAACAAGGTATATTTGGAGAAGTCTGGCTTTCTTCTCATTTGCTTCCACCCTGTTCTTGTCCTGTCTGCCAGTGATTGTTTCTGTTAGCGTATGGGTGTTGTATCTTTTCTTTAAAAACAAAAGCAGGGGGCTTCCCTGTGGAGCAGTGGTTAAATATCCGCCTGCCAATGCAAGGGACGTGGGTTGGAGCCCTGGTCCGGGAAGATCCCACATGCCACAGAGCAACTAAGCCCATGCGCCACAACTACTGAGCCTGCGCTCTAGACCCCATGTGCCACAACTACTGAGACCACATGCCACAACTACTGAAGCCTGCATGCCTAGAGCCCGTGCTCCGCAACAAGAGAAGCCACCACAGTGAGAAGCCCGCGCACTGCAACGAAGAGTAGCCCCTGCTCACTGCATCTAGAGAAAGCCTGCGTGCAGCAGCAAAGACCCAACACAGCCAAAAATAAATAAATAAATTTATTTATTAAAAAAAGAAAAAATACAGGGAATTCCCTGGTGGTCTAGTGCTTGGGACTCCACGCTTCCATCGCAGGGGGCACGGGTTCAATCCCTGGTTGGTGAACTAAGATCCCACAAGCCAAAAAAAAAAAAGGAGTCTCCTTGAGACCCTTGGGAAGGAAATGTGTGTGTGTGTGTGTGTGTGTGTGTGTGTCTGTGTGTGTGTGTGTGTGTGTGTGTGTGTGTGTGTGTATCCCTTCCCAGATAAAAGATAACTTGCTATAGGCACTATTCTGGACCCTGCTTTTTTGCACTTAATTTATCTTGGAGATCACTGCTTTGAAACATGTACTTTTCTTCATTTCTTTATGTAACTGCATAGCACTCTATTCTGTTGCAACCATAGTTTATGACTTTTTTTTAAGGTCTTTATCTTTTTTTTTATAAATTTATTTTTTATTTTTATTCATTCTTGGCTGTGTTAGGTCTTTGTTGCTGCACGCGGGCTTTCTCTAGTTGCAGTGAGTAGGGGCTACTCTTCGTTGCAGTGTGTGGGTTTCTCATTGTGGTGGCTTCTGTTGTTGCAGAGCATGGGCTCTAGGCGCACGGGCTTCAGTAGTTGTTGTGCTCGGACTTAGTTGCTCCACAGCACGTGGGATCTTCCCATACCAGGGCTTGAACCCGTGTCCCCTGTGTTGACAGGCGGATTCTTAACCGCTGCGCCCCCAGGGAAGCCCTTATGACATTTTATTTATTTATTTATTTTTGGCTGTGTTGGGTCTTCGTTTCTGTGCGTGGGCTTTCTCTAGTTGCGGTGACTGGGGGCCCTTATGACATTTTT
>NW_006799611.1:2362844-2391286 GCF_000442215.2 Lipotes vexillifer
TGCAGAGCACAGGCTCTGGACGCGCAGGCTCAGCAGCCATGGCTCACGGGCCTAGCCGCTCCGCAGCATATGGGATCTTCCCGGACCGGGGCACAAACCCATGTCCCCTGCATCGGCAGGCGGACTCTCAACCACTGTGCCACCAGGGAAGCCCCCTCATGACATTTTTGATGTAAGAATGCTTTGGGTTTTTTCCCCTCACTTAATCCACCTGGAATTTATTTGATGGTTGGTGGGAGATAAAGACCTTTATGCTGTAAAATGTTCACACATTTTACTACCACTTTCCCTCCTGATTTGTAAATATCTCTTATCACACTAAATAGTATCCTAGGAGCTCTTTTTCAGTATTTTTTTTTTTTTACTTTTTATTTTATATTGGGGTAGAGCTGATTAACAATGCTGTGTTAGCTTCAGGTGTACAGCAAAGTGATTCAGTTATACATATACATGTATCTATTCAGTATTTTTTTCTGTTTCCTTGATGATGTGTTTTTATTCTTATATCAGGATCATTATAATTTAATTGATATAGCTTTATAATACATTTTAATACCTAAAAGACAAAACTTATCATGAATATCCTGTAGAATTTTTTTGTTGCTGTTGTTTTACTATCTGGAACAAGTTGGTTTAATATAAGAATTCAGGGACTTCCCTGGTGGCGCAGTGGTTAAGAATCTGCCTGCTAACGCAGGGGACACAGGTTCGAGCCCTGGTCCGGGAAGATCCCACATTCTGTGGAGCAACTAAGCTGGTGGCCAGTGCCACAACTACTGAGCCTGCGCTCTAGAGCCTGCGAGGCACAACTACTGAGCCCATGTGCCACAACTACTGAAGCCCACGCACCTAGAGCCCATACTCTGCAACAAGAGAAGCCACTGCAATGAGAAACCTGCGCACCGCAACAAAGAGTAGCGCCTGCTCACTGCAACTAGAGAAAGTCCTCACTCAGCACCAAAGACCCAACTCAGCCAAAATAAATTAAAAAAATAAAATAAAATAAGAATTCAACATTGTAAATCAGCTATACTCCAATAAAATTTAATTTTTAAAAAAATAAATGAAAAATAAAAGTAAAATAAGAGGACTTCTCAGACAAAGGCAAATATATCACTAATATGTGAAATCTAAAAAAATGATACAAATGAAGTTATTTACAAAGCAGAAACAGACTCACAGACTTCAAAAACAAACTTATGGTTAGCAAAGGGGGAAGGTGGGGGGGAGGGCTAAATTAGGAATTTGGGATTAACATATACACACTACTATATATAAAATAGATAACCAACAAGGACCTACTGTATAACACAGGGAACTCTACTCAATATTCTGTAGTAACCTATATGGGAAAAGAATCTGAAAAAGAATGGATATATGTATATAACCGAATCACTTTGCTGTACAACTGATACTAACGCAACATTGTAATTCAGTATACTCTAATATAAAATAAAAATTTTAAAAAGTGAAAAAAAGAGGACTTAATTCATGATGCATATACACCTGAAATTAATATAATATTGTATGTCAGTTATACTTCAGCAAAAAAAATTTTTTAATAAAAAATAAGAGATCTTGGTGTTTTAAGTATATTGCAAATATCATAACATTTTATTGTTTCCACTGTTGCTTTTTTTCTTGAGGTATAATTGACAAATAACATTATGTTAGTTTCAGGTGTACAACTGTGATTCAGTATTTATAAGCACTGCAAAACGATCACAATAAGTCCAGTTATCTTCTGTCACCATAGAAATTAGGAAACATTTTGTTTTTCTTGTGATGAGAACTTTTAAGATTTACTCTCTTAGCACCTTTCAAATATACAACACAGTAGAGGCCTTGCTGATTTAACAGGCAAAACTATGAAACGTTGATAGGACAGAACATAGAAAATGGTGCAGAGCTTCTCAATTCATTTTAAAATCCTGAGTGAAATTCTGACAAAATAGCACACTAAAAGAAATGTGCGTGTTCGTTGGACTTGTATGTGAGCTCATTTATGAGCAGATGTTCTTAATAAAAGATAAAGAACTCAAATTTGTCAGTGAGTCAGGAATAATGCACTATAACCAAAGAGGTGTCATTCTAAGAATAATGTAAAGCTGGTTCAGTTTTTATCTAGACTATTGCCACGAGCTTTTAAAAAATTATTCTGGGCTTCCCTGGTGGCACAGTGGTTAAGAATCTGCCTGCCAATGTAGGGGACACAGGTTCGAGCCCTAGTCCAGGAAGATCCCACATGCCGTGGAGCAACTAAGCCCACGCGCCACAACCGCTGAGCGTGCGCTCTAGAGCCCGGGAGCCACAACTACTGAGCCCATGTGCCACAACTGCTGAAGCCTGCGCGCCTAGAGCCCGTGCTCCACAACAAGAGAAGCCACTGCAATGAGAAGCCCGCGCAACGCAAGGAATAGTAGCCCCCGCTCACCACAACTAGAGAAAGCCCGCGTGCAGCAACGAAGACCCAGCGCAGCCAAAAACTAAATAATTAAATGAAATAAAATGAAATAAGAATTGGCTACCATCTTTAAAAAAAAAAAAAAAGTTATTCCAGCCAGTGTTGGTGAGAGCATTGAAAAATCTCTCCGTCGATCCTGTGGATGTGATGGTAAATCGGTATTACCTTTAAGAGAACAGGAAAGCAGTAGGTATCAATGTGTTGAATGTGGGTACTCCACTGGCACAATTCCAGTTTAGAAATTTGTGGACTTGCGTGAGGTATGATTCAGCACCTCAGGTACCTAGGAAATAACCACTAAGCTCTGCCTCTGTTGCTGTGACAGAATGGCTTTCCCACAGCAGAGGAGCAAGCTGTGGCTGAGAGAGCGCTGCAGGAAATGCGGGACCTCCTTGTGAACTTGCAGCAGGAAATCGCCAGGGCCTGTGAGGACAGGAGGAGGCAGGATGAAGAGGAGGCCCAGGTAAAGCGGCAAGAGTCACAGGTGCAGCAGGGGCCAGAGGTCCGCAAAGAGCCCCCAGCTTCCAGACAGGGCCCAGGAGGGAAACTGAACAAAGGTAGGTCTTGGTGTGGAAATGGTCCTTCGACTTGATGTGGAAAAGTTTCAGAATGGGAAAAGAAACAAGAACGTGTTTTGAATATTATATTTAAGCTACAGGACAATTTACCAGAACTTTTAAATAATGTAAAATTCACTACTTTCAGTGAATTAAATTTAGTTTTCGTTGATGTGAACCTGACGTCAGATTCCAACATTTGCCGTGAGGACTTGAAATTCTGTATAATTCTAGTAGATGTATTATTCCAAATATTGCTGCTATTGAGTATTTTAAATAAGTATGTATAGAATATAGGTTTATTGAATACATAAGAGCATCGATATAGCATAGTGGTTCAGAATGCTGCCTTTGCAGCCAGATCAGTGGGAATCTAGTTTTTGTACTTCCTGGCAACGTGACTTTGGCAAGTTACCTAACCTTTCCATGACTGTTTCCTTTTCTGTAACATGAAGATAATAATAGAATCTACCTCATAGGATTATTATGACAGTGAAAGCAGTTAGTACATATATAAGGTGATTAGAACAGTACCTGGCTCATATTAAATGTTTAAGAAATTCTCCTATTATGAAAGCCTTTCTTTCATCCCTCAGACCTCCAGGTGAAGGTGCAAGATAGTACAATGCAGTGGTACCAGCAGCTGCAGGAGGCCTCCAGTCAGTGTGTGTTGGCCTTTGAGGGACTGAGCAACAGCAAAGACAGTCAGGTAGGAGGGGTGGGAGTTGGGAATTCTCTGGGCCGCATGGTGCCACCCACAGCCTTGTGTCCCAGAGGAATGTAGCTAGCGCGTCACATTCCCTAACCCTAAGGGGGCGTCTACTTAGCTCTTCAGAACACTGTGTCCCTTCTCACTGCTCTGTTCTGACAGGCCAAAAAGATCAAAATGGACCTCCAGAAGGCTGCCACCATTCCAGTGAGCCAAATCTCCACCATTGCAGGTTGGTCAGAGGAATTAAGAACACGGCCCTTCACTTCACTGTACAAGTATTTTTTGAGATTCCAAATCCACTTATCTGTAAGGTTCTTATAAATAGAATGTGTTTCAACAAATGTTGACCATTGGATTAGGTATATAAGCTATATGCATATAGCTTACTCTCCTTTGTTTTCTCTCGACATGTAGAAGGTAATCATTGTGTGTTTGTTGACACATTAAAAAAAATAAGCTATATATTAATAGTAAATTATTGGGGACTTCCCTGGTGGCGCAGTGGTTAAGAATCTGTCTGCCAATGCAGGGGACATGGGTTTGAGCCCTGGCCGGGGAAGATCCTACATGCCGCGGAGCAGCTAAGCCCGTGCGCCACAACTACTGAGCCTGCGCTCAAGAGCCCGCAAGCCACAACTACTGAGTGCACATGCCACAACTACTGAAGCCTGCGTGCCTAGAGCCCATGCTCCGCAACAAGAGAAGCCACTGCAATGAGAAGCCCTTGCACTGCAACGAAAAATAGCCCCTGCTTGCCTCAACTGGAGAAAGCCTACGTGCAGCAACGAAGACCCAACACAGCCAAAAATAAAAACAAACTAATTAATTAAAAAAAAAAAAAAGAATCCGCCTGCCAATGCAGGGGACACGGATTCAATCCCTGGTCCAGGAAGATCCCACATGCTGCAGAGTAACAAAGCCTGTGCACCACAACTGCTGAGCCCGCGTGCTGCAACTACTGAAGCCCACATGCCTAGAGCCCATGCTCCACAAGAGAAGCCACCGCAATGAGAAGCCCGTGCACTGCAATGAAGAGTAACCCCCACTCGCTGCAACTAAAGAAAGCCCATGCGCAGCAATGAAGACCCAAGGCAGCCAAAAAGAAAAAAAAGTGTTTAGGAAGGCTCTTACCTAAAGTTAGAAGTTATTGCAGAAAGCACCCCTAAGAGAACCTAGGATGTGACTTGTATTCTTTGCTTTTTGTCCTGCAACATTAGCTTTTCCAGACTTGAAGCCTGCTTGTTAACACTTGAGAACGCTTTCCTTTTCTCTCCAGAGACTGAGATTTAGAGAGGAAGAACCAGACAGGGGAAAGACCCCTTTTTCCTCTTCTTTAGAAACAGAGGTTCATTTTCACAGAGCTCAGATGTGGAAGCCTCCACAGTACAGACTGTGCTGCCCAGTGGCTGGGGAGCACGGCAAGCTGCTCTGACTTAGCCTGGGTCCCAGTTCTCTTGAGTAACTTGTTGCCCAGAAAGCATAAGCAGTTGCAGTTCCTGCCCTTGTGAGGCTACATGACAGAACTTCCATATCACGTGGCTGTCTGGAATTCCTACTGGAACAGGGCAAGGTCAAATAAGTAAACACGTATCACTTTCTAGAATTGAAAGTGCCATTTCCTTTGATAGCCAAGGCAACAGGGGCGAGGTTGACTGAACAGCCGTTCCACACTTTTGCTGCTCTCCTCAGGCTTATCCTCTTTACCCCTCAGTTGACCGCAGGCAGCCCTGCCTCCTCTTTCATCAGGAAAATTTGAGATGCCAGGTGTGAGATCCTCAGATGCACCCCCTTCCACCAATACACAGCTGTATTTACCTCTTCGTCTCCTGCTTCAAAAGATGTGCTACCCTTCCGGCCCACACTTACCCTTCTGCCTGAGCCTTGAATGAGGCTCGGGAGGCTTATTCTCATCCCCTCCCATGTCCTTCAAGAGAGATCGCTGCTGTTTTCTGCAAAATTACTCCCTTTTACAGGCTCCCTTCCCTTTAAACATGCCTGTCACTCACATTCTAAAATCTGTTTCTTTTGATTCTGTGTCTTCTCAGTATTTTCTAATTTTCTTGTTGCCTTTTGGTTAATTAATTTATTTTTGGCTGCATTGGGTCTTCGTTGCTGTGTGCAGGCTTTCTCTAGTTGCAGCAAGCTATTCTTGGTTGCGGTGCATGGACTTCTCATTGTGGTGGCTTCTCTTGTTGTGGAGCATGGGCTCTAGGCACACGGGCTTCAGTAGTTGTGGCTCATGGGCTGAGTATTTGTGGTGCACGGGCTTAGTTGCTCCACAGCATGTGGGATCTTCCCAGACCAGGGCTCGAACCCATGTCCCCTGCATTGGCAGGGCGGATTCTCAACCACTGCACTACCAGGGAAGTCCCCATGTTGCCTTTTGGTACCGTTGATTATTCCCTCCATCACCTCTACTCCTCTGGCTTCTGCAGCAGCTTTAATTTCCAGCTTCTCCTCCTCCCTCTCTTTCTCCTTTGTGGGTTCCTCAGTCTCCTGCCCCCACATCAGTGGTAAGTGTGTCCTCAGGGATGTGCTTCTACCCCGAAGTTCTTCTCATTCTAAAGACCCCCCCATGGTGTCAGACTTGACCTCTGCACACATGACACTCAGATCGGTCTCTGGGTCATTCCTTTCCTTTGAGCTTCAGGTTCCCTCGCTCCAGCTACCTGAGGGGCAGCTCTGCCTAGATGCCCCTCAGCTTTGTCAGGTTTAGAATGTTCCGATGTCAACTCATCATCTTCCTCTTGCCTGCCTTTTCTCCTGTTTGCTCTAAGTAATCAATAGCACCTTATCTACTCGGTCACCTTAGTTGAAACCTGCGAGTCATTCCCCTGACTGCTTTCTCTAGTTCATTCTCTATATCTGATTAGATTCTAGTTTTGCCATTCCTCATTTTCCTGCCTATTCCATAACTATGTCCCTTTGTCTCCATCATTATTGTAAGCACTTTAAGAGCTTACAGCCCAGTCAGTCACAAACATTTTCTAGAGTTAGTGCCCAGTAAATGTTGAATGACTGAGAGAGAGGTGACCTAATTGCTGCCTCTTGAAAGGTGGGTGTCCATGAGTAGTTAGATAAGGAGCAGAATTTAAAGAAGGATATGGTGCCATTGTGGCATATGGGATGTGGGAGGCCATATCAGGCATAGGGTTGGGACCTGATATTTCTAACTGGAGAGCCACGGGAAGAGGGGCTGGCTGGGATTTGGCCAGTGGAGCCCTTTGAAACCGTCAGTCAAGGAATAGTAGGGTATGACTTAGCAGGAAGGTGAGCTGAGTAAATTTGTGTGGAAATGTACATATTTTAATATCTCAGTAAGGTTACAGTCTCTGTTTCTGTTTTTCTGGGATTATTAGCCTTGAGATTTCTGTGATATCTCATTATTTAATTCTTGGTTTCTTCCTGCTTCTCTTACTTCCTAAGAAATGTGCTGCCCCTCTCTCCCCCCACATTTTTTTTTTTTTTTTTTTTTTTTGCGGTACGCGGGCCTCTCACTGTTGTGGCCTTTCCCGTTGCGGAGCACAGGCTTTGGACACGCAGGCTCAGCAGCCATGGCTCACGGGCCCAGCCGCTCTGCGGCACGTGGGATCTTCCCAGACTGGGGCACGAACCCGTGTCCCCTGCATCGGCAGGCGGACTCTCAACCACTGCACCACCAGGGAAGCCCTCTCTCCTTTTTTAATGGAACTGAATCAGTGGTTTGGGGAGGATATTTCTGAGATTTTTAAATATTTCTTAAAGTGATTAGGAATTTGGCAGGGTATTTCTAAACTGGAGATACTGTATTTGTTCAAACATTGATTTTAAATAATGGAAACTAATTCAGATCTGCTTAAGCAAAAAAAAAAAAAAGAAAGAAAAGTAAAAAGAAAGGAAAGAAAAAGTGGGTGGGGTAAGGGGGTTTGTTCTAAAGATAAAGCAGTTTTGGGACTTCTCTGGTGGTCCAGTGGGTAAGACACTGTGCTCCCAATGCTGGGGGACTGGGTTCGATCCCTGGTTGGGGAACTAGATCCCGCATGCATGCCACAACTAAGAGTCTGCATGCTGAAACTAAGAAGTCCGCACGCTGTAACTAAAGAAAAGATCCTGGGTGCCGAAAGGAAGATCCCCTGTGCAGCAACTAAGACCCGGCGCAGCCTAAATAGGTAGATAGATAGACAGATAGATAGATAGATAGATAGAGATAGATAGCAGTTTCACAGAACCTATGGCAGGAATGGAGCTGGATCTCAGGAGCCAGAAATTTTAGGACCCTTTTCTCTCTCCTCTTGGCTTCCCTCTGTCCACCTCCATTCTAATTTTGTAGACTGCTGTTCTTTGGTCCACATAGCAGGGGCAGCCCCACTGCTTACATGTGTACATGTCACAGGAGTGGCCACTTCAAGGAGTCGACTCTGTCAGGTGGCTGATCAGCTCAGCGTGACTAGTCCTAATCTAACTAGCCAGTGTGGAAGATGGGGCACGCAGCTACAAACGTAGCTTCTGTGTTGCTGAGGATGGAGGAAGGCAGGTCCAAGAGAAGGGGGGAATCACTGTGAGTTGGGGAAGATCCTTTAGAAGGTTTTCCCTAGAGTTGCAGATGACTTCTCTAGGGACATCAGCCACACCCGTGGCATCTGTAACAATTTAACACCTGTTTCTATACTACTGTTCATCTCTCAGCTGTGTCAGTTTCAGAATTAGTTGACTCCGCAAATAAGGAATTCCTTCGAAATAGTACCACGCTTTGTGTACTTTCTCGTCCCCCACACCATGGATTTGATTGTCATACATTTTTCCACATCTGTATTTTGGCTTTAGGCTTTGACCTTCTGTAGGGCTGCACAGCTGGGTTTGTATAGAGGATTTGTTACTGCAGTGATGAAAAAAATAGATTGACTGCAGTTGTATCTTTTCACTAACTTTGTCTTTCATACCCAGGCTCAAAGCTGAAGGAGATCTTTGACAAGATCCACAGCTTACTCTCTGGAAAACCCGTTCAGTCTGGTGGGCGCTCTGTGTCTGTCACACTTAACCCACAGGGCCTGGACTTTGTCCAGTACAAACTGGCAGAGAAATTTGTGGTGAGGAACCTTGTTGCCAAAGGTATGGGAAGAAGAGGCTGGTGCACAACCTTTAAACCTTCCTCGAGTATTAACTTAAAATCACCCCCTGTCTGTGCTCCCAGAAACAAGGGGAGGAGGAAGTGGCCTCCCATCATGAAGCAGCATTCCCCATCGCAGTCGTGGCATCCGGGATCTGGGAGCTCCACCCCAGAGTGGGGGACCTCATCCTTGCTCATCTGCACAGGAAGTGTCCTTACTCTGTTCCTTTCTATCCCGCTTTCAAAGAGGGAATGGCTTTGGAAGATTATCAGAGGTGAAGTTGTTTTTCTCCTTACTCACTATCCCTAGAGTGATGAATGAAATAGAAATAGAACTGGGATTTGTTTCCTCTCCTCAGAAGATCTCTTATGTACCTTGAACATTCTGTCAGAGAATACAGTGTCTTTCATGCAAACTGGATGGCTTTAGAATACTGGATTTAGAATCCAGGGGTCTTAGAATTTTATCCCTGCTTTGTCTTTTAATAGATTTGCAAAAATGGGGAAATCATTTAATCTCTTTAAACATTATTTTCATGATTTGTAAATGGGGGTAATGATATCCATTACCTCCTGGGAATTTACCTCTCAGGGTTTATATGTTGCACAGATTTGATAATAGATGTGAGTAGCATGTAAAAATGTATTAATAATAATGCTAAATATAGTAATAATATATTGTTACTTTTAGCCATAAAAAGTAATTGGTCACCCTCACTTTGGCCTTGTCACATTGAATATTTTCTTCCCACATAGGATGCTTGGCTACAAAGTGACGGATTCCATAGTAGAACAGCAAGACAGCTTTCTAAAACGCATGTCTGGGATGATCCGTCTCTACGCTGCCATCATCCAGCTCCGGTGGCCGTATGGAAACCGACAAGAGGTAGTAGAAGCGGCTTAGTATCGATAATGAGAGGTTGGACCAGAGTTCACGTTAGTGTATCTTACCTGCAGGAAATACTGACCTTTCAGAGAGGCAGTCCAGTCACGTGATAAGTTAAAGACTATTGCTGCTTCATAGGCACTCTTCAGAGAAATTGATGTTGATTATTAGGAAACTTTTGGCTCATCAGAGTCATTTGTTCAGAGACTAATTGGTGCCTTAGAGGCCATCTAGGTCACATACCTTCACAGATGGACAGACGGAGGCTTAACAAGCTGTAGTGATACACACTTGTCAATGACAGAGCCACGGCTCGGGGCCAGGGCTTTGACCTGCCAGCCCAGTTCTTTTTTCAAGGAATGGAGATTAGAGTGTTGGAGAAGTTGATGGACTTGGAAACCTGAAGAGAAAGGAATATAGGTTGATTGAATCCAAGAAGTTTTTATTGTGTACCTGCTATGTCCCACGTTCTGTGCTAAAGATACCAAGAATAATAAATAAAATGTCTATGAGAGTAACTGTGGAATCCCTGAAACTGAAGCTGACAGCCCTGTGTTGCAGGGATGCTGTGAAGAATGTGTGGATGCCAGTGTATGCAGTATTTAAAAACAGAGTTTGTTCGGCTTGTGTTGTTTCTGCCCTGTGGCAGGTTGCTTAGGTTAGCTGATCTGGGGGTTCATGTCCTGTTGGTAATGGCTGGTTGATAATGGTGGAAATTTAGATCTCTGCATAAAATGAGATTAAACAGTAACCAAGCCTCTCTCCTCCCAGATTCACCCTCATGGCTTAAATCATGGCTGGCGCTGGTTGGCACAGATCTTAAACATGGAGCCCCTGTCAGATGTGACAGCCACCCTCCTCTTTGATTTCTTGGAGGTATGTAATACAGCTATCACACGAGAGAGAGCCAGTGGTTGAAGCAGCCTTGGGACACAGTGTGACATGACTGGGAAAGGAATATAGAGATAGAGACTAATGGGAATTTCCTGGCGGTCCAGTGGTTAGGACTCCGCGCTTTCACTGCGAAGGTGCAGGTTCAGTCCCTGGTCAAGGAACTAAGATCCCACATGCCGCATAGCCAAAAAATTTTAAAAATACATAAATATATATACAACAAAAGATGCTCTTTTTACCTTTATCACTTAGGAAATTACAAGGATTTTAGGAGCTAAAATAAAAAAGAAATAGAGACTAATGGTGAACAGCGTTAGGGTCCAGTGTCATAAATTTTTTCCTGATCCCCAAGACAAAGCTAGCTTTTGATTTTTCTTCCCAGTGTACTTTCCTTCGCTGTGTGGTTGTCTTCTCGTTCTAAAGAACAGAAAACTGTACATTCCGATACAAGTGAAAAGGAATTTGTTTTAGGGATGTAGAAGTGACTCACTCCAGAATCAAGGGTAGGATGTGCAGTTGAATCTCATCAGGGCCTGGAACCAGGAACTGGAATGTCACCAGGTACCAAGGCAGCCTCCCCCTGGGACCACATGGTCTTCCATGTCTGCTCTTCCTGCAGGTTGCCTCCTTCTTGCTCTATAAGGCAACTTTCTGAAGTTTTCTGTGCATAGTGGAGAAGATGCCATCCTGGGCTATATCCCTCAGCCTCAGTGTGGTCACCCAGTGTAATGGGACTAATGTCCCACCATTGTGATTGCTAATTCCCAGGAGAGAAAATATGATTAACCGGCTTGGGTCACAGGTACCAGTCTCATCTAGAAGGCTCCGTATAGTCCTCTCTGCCCATTAGGGACCCCACTACAGGGAAAGGGTAGGGTTTCTGTGGAAAGGAAACAGTTCTTAGAGAATAAAGGCTTGGGGCACATGCCATAACAAATCTGGGACCATTTGGCCTATAACGCCAACAGTTTCTAGTCACCTTAAAGCTCCTGAAGTCACAATACGGGAAGTATGTCATACCTTTAGGATCAATAGTAAGTTAAGGTTTTTTTTTGTTTGGTTGGTTTCTTTTGAATTTTATTTATTTTTTATACAGCAGGTTGTTATTAGTTATCCCTTTTATACATATTAGTGTTTATATGTCGATCCCAATCTCCCAATTCATCCCACCACCACCACCCCCAGCCACTTGCCCCCCTTTGGTGTCCATATGTTTGTTCTCTGCATCTGTGTCTCCGTTTCTGCCCTGCAGACAGGTTCGCCTGTACCGTTTTTCTAGATTCCACACATATGCGTTAATATACAATATCTGTTTTTCTCTTTCTACCTTACTTCACTCTGTATGACAGTCTCTGGATCCATCCACGTCTCTACAAATGACCCAATTTCGTTCCTTTTTATGGCTGAGTAATATTCCATTGTATATATGTACCACATCTTCTTTATCCATTCATCTGTCAATGGGCATTTAGGTTGCTTCCATGACCTGGCTATTGTAAATAGTGCTGCAATGAACATTGGGTTGCATGTGTCTTTTTGTTCCGTACGCGGGCCTCTCACTGTTGTGGCCTCTCCCATTGTGGAGCACAGGCTCTGGACGCGCAGGCTCAGCGGCCATGGCTCACGGGCCTAGCTGCTCCGCAGCATGTGGGATCTTCCCGGACCGGAGCACGAATCTGTGTCCGCTGCATCGGCAGGTGGACTCTCAACCACTGCACCACCAGGGAAGCCCACATGTGTCTTTTTGAATTATGGTTTTCTCTGGGTATATGCCCAGTAGTGGGATTGCTGGGTCATATGGTAATTCTGTTTTTAGTTTTTTAAGGAACCTTCATACTGTTCTCCATAGTAGCTGTATCAATTTACATTCCCACCAGCAGTGCAAGAGGGTTCCTTTTTCTCCACACCCTCTCCAGCATTTGTTGTTTGTAGATTTTCTGATGATGCCCATTCTAACTGGTTTGAGGTGATACCTCATTGTAGTTTTGGTTTGCATTTCTCTAATAATGAGTGATGTTGAGCAGCTTTTCATGTGCTTCTTGGCCATCTGCATGTCTTCTTTGGAGAAATGTCTATTTAGGTCTTCTGCCCATTTTTGGATTGGGTTGTTTGTTTCTTTAATATTGAGCTGCATGAGCTGTTTATATATTTTGGAGATTAATCCTTTGTCCATTGATTCGTTTGCAAATATTTTCTCCCATTCTGAGGGTTGTCTTTTCATCTTGTTTGTAGTTTTCTTTGCTTTGCAAAAGCTTTTAAGTTTCACTGGGTCCCATTTGTTTATTTTTGTTTTTTTTTCTGTTACTCTAGGAGGTGGATCAAAAAAGATCTTGCTCTGATTTATGTCAAAGAGTATTCTTCCTATGTTTTCCTTTAAGAGTTTTTATAGTATCTGGTCTTACATTTAGGTCTCGAATCCATTTTGAGTTTATTTTTGTGTATGGTGTTAGGGAGTGTTCTAATTTCATTCTTTTACATGTAGCTGTCCATTTTTCCCAGCACCACTTATTGAAGAGACTGTCTTTTCTCCATTGCATATCCTTGCCTCCTTTGTCATAGATTAGCTGACCATAGGTACGTGGATTTATCTCTGGGCTTTCTATCGTGTTCCATAGAATCAATAGTAGGTTAAGTTTGATTCACGTTTTCTGAAACACCTGGCTACCTGGCAGTCTGGTTAAATGGAGGTATTACCATATATGAGAAATGCTTCAGAAGAAAGCTGGATTTTAATTCCCTTGCTTAGCTGGCTAAGTGGCATTGTGGTTGGAATTCTTGATAGGAACAAAAGGCAGAGGTCTGATTGTCCTTTATGGGTCTCTCACGTGGTGTGAATCTTCGCTCTCTGCGCTGACAGTGCCCACCCCCCCCCCCCAGGTGTGTGGGAACGCCCTCATGACGCAGTACCAGCTCCAGTTCTGGAAGACGATGCTTCTCATCAAAGAGGACTACTTCCCCAGGTACTAGACGCGCCGAGGAGACGCCGGGGCATCTGGTAGGCGAGAACCTGTGACGCCAGACACCGTGGCTGCTGTTACATGCACCTGTGTTAAGTGTAACATCTGCTCCCATCCATCTCCTCTTTGTTATTTGAATACACGCTTCTGAAGTCTCTCTTAAATATCGTTGACTAAATAAAAAAAAACAAAGTAGGAAGATCTTGGATTCAGATACCTGACATTTTTTAAACTCTCTTCTTTTCTAAACTCCCCCAGATAATCTGGGATGGTGATTACATGCAGTCATGAATGAAACCAAGGAGGCAAACTCCCTCAGTAAAGCAGTTGGTGAAACTGATTGGTCAGCCAGTTTGCTTGACTCTGTTGTGGCGTTAACCTTCAAGGACCCTTCTCATTCCTCTCAACTCACTGGCCTTTCAGTGGGGAAAGGCATTGGCAGCACCCATCCCACCTGATCACAAAGACCTTGGAAAGGAACAGTACTCTCTTTTCCTTTACCCACTTATTTGAAAAAAATGTTGAGGGACTTCCCTGGCGGTCCAGTGGTTAAGACTCCATGCTTCCACTGCAGGGGGCATGAAAAAAGAAAAAAGAAAAGAAAAAAATGTTGAGACCATTTAGTAGAGCGACAGCATCCAGTCTAGTAGACATGTCTGTGAGTCGTTTGATCTGCCCCTTCCTCCAGATCAGCAGGTCTCTTAACTCCTCCAAAAGATAAGTGTGAGTCATAGGTGTGACTCACCTGTCTTCTTTCTCTCTCTGTAGGATTGAAGCCATCACCAGCCCAGGACAGATGGGTTCCTTCATACGCCTCAAGCAGTTCTTGGAGGTAAGATGCCCTTAGACCAGCACATCCCAGACTGTTGTCGGCCTCCAGTGCACCTGTGTCTGATGTGCCTTGCATATCCAGACTCTGACTGCGGTCTCTTCCTCTTGATTTTTCCGAACCCTACTTTTTTGTCCATCCACCCCTCTTCACCTTAAGGGCTGCCATTTCGTCGTCTTCCTACGCGTCATTGTCCATACTGCCCGTGGGGAAAAGCTCTCCTAAGAGATGAATAAAATATATGTAATGAATCTTATCTCACTGATACACTTTTTGCATGTTGGCCAAGGTTCTTTTCTCAGTCTCAGGTCTAGGGAACAAGTATGTGTTCTCCACAAGAACAGACTACAGTTTGAACCAGACTCCTCTCCTTTTTCCAAGTGCCAAAAAACTTTACATTTTGGTACGTCTGCCAAGACAGCCAACTGACTTCCAGTCTCCAGTAGTCCAGTTGGGGAAATTGCAGTAGTGAAAGGGGAGGCCAGGCTGTGGGAGATGAGAGTGGGACAGACGTTAACAATACCCTGGCATTTGTCCTCCACTGCAATTCATGCAGAAGGAGAAGTCTTATAGACAGCCTTTTTTTTTTTCAATTTTTATTGGAGTACAATTGATTTACAATGTTGTGTTAGTTTCTGCTGTATAGCACAGTGAATCAGTTATACATAAACATATATCCACTCTCTTTTAGATTCTTTTCCCATATACGTCATTGCAGAGTATTGAGTAGTTTCCTGTGCTATATGGTAGGTTCTTATTAGTTATCTGTTTTATATAGAGTAGTGTGTATATGTCAGTCCCAATCACCCAAATTATCCCTCCCCCCACCCCGTAACCATAAGTTTGTTTTCTATATCTGTGACTCTATTTCTGTTTTGTAAAGAAGTTCATTTGTACTATTTTTTTTAGATTCCACATATAAGCGATATTATATGATATTTGTCTTTCTCTGACTTACTTCACTCAGTATGACAATCTCTAGGTCCATCCACGTTGCTGCAAATGGCATTATTTTGGGTTTTTTATGGTTGAGTAGTATTCCATTGTATATATATGTACTGCATCCATAGGACTTACTTCCACTTGCTGTCCCTCAAAGTTTCTTCCAAACTTTAAGTGTTGGAAGCAGTGTTACCAGAGAATCATTGTGTTTCCCTTGTCTCTCCCTGACCAGAAATGTTTGCAGCGCAAGGAGATTCCTGTCCCCAAGGGCTTTCTGACGTCCTCCTTCTGGCGTTCCTGATATCATTCCATCGCCCACCATCACCATTTTGTTGCAAAGGGACAATAATAAAGCAACTGAAGACAGCTGTATTTGGGAGAAGTCATGTCAATATGTGTTTTGTGTATTTGTACCTTGTGACTAGGAGAGCAGATTTTCATGGGTCACAGATCTAAGAGGTCCTTTAGTAGATGTGATGACTCCTTAAAGGGGTCTGCATGACAGAGTAAGCAGAATTGGCCTTTCTCATTTTTGCAAAAAATTTGAAAAAAAAATTATGAGAAGAGTTTAGCACTTGATCTCACCCTTGATTTCCTTGTCTCTAGTATCTTTCAGAAGGTAGGTTAATACCTTCACCATTTCACTCTGAGCTGAAGTGGCTTTCACTCCACCACCACACCCCGGCCCCTCCCCTCATCCTGCCCCTGTTCAGAATAATTCCCAGGAGAAGCAAAGACTCAAGGTCACCTTTAAAGTAGCAGTTAATAGATGAGGCCTAAACCCTCACATGCAGGACTGGGTTATGTTTGTTTTGCCTTAGTCAGCTTGTGAAGTAATTATAAATTCAGAAGAAATGCCTGGTGTAGACATGGGCTAAGTCAGTCCCAGACTGCATCGGAGGTAGCTTAGTGTCTGGGATTAGGACTGTTAACACATGTTATATTGAATCAGGAAGCACTGTTTGTCCTCTTACTTTGGAATTTGGTTCCTGGATGAGTCGGGATGCGTGAACCAAACTTTGTTTTTCAATTTGAATTAGGATGGGCTGAGATGGAGCTTGCAACATTGTACATGAGCTGAGCATCCATAAGCAATGAATCGGGGGTTTAGTAAAGATGTTGGGGAAGAATTGAGAACTGTCTTATAATTTTTTTACATGTTCTGAGTAATGAATCGTGATAGATTTGCCTGACTAAAGCCACTACAAAAATCCAGAGTCTGGCTGTTCAGATAAGAGTTGAGATTTGCTTTACGGAAAGACTCATTCTCTTGGATCTATTCCTCTGTAGTAAATGTTGTATGTGGGGTTGTGTTTCTTGTGGAGGATTCTCTGGTAATCTTGAGTCGCTCAAAGCGACCCATTCTGTGAATTATTGACCGTAGTGCCAAAAGATAAGTAATAAAGCTTGATTTTTAAACACCCCTTGCTGGTATCTAGTCTGTTCAGTATGATCAACTTCCTGTACCTGGAGCTGTGTAAATCATAAGGGGCATGGTGGTGCCCGAGTCTAGGTATAGAGTGGTGTGTTTTTCCCTTTTTTGTCTTCTTGACCTTCACCTTGGGAAAACTGATTTTTTTCTGTCATTTCTTTTGTGGAATTATGTACCAATAACTGACCCTGTTTTATCTAGCAGATGGGAAAGAATTAAAGTCTTTTGATGTGGACACAATGGAATGAACACTGGGGAAGGAGTCTAGAGACTTGGGTTCAATTCACTTTTTTTTTTTTTTCACATCTTTAATGGAATATAAATGCTTTACAATGTTGTGTTAGTTTCTGCTGTACAGTAAAATGAATCAGCTATATGTATACATATATCCCATATCTCCTCCCTCTTGAGCCTCCCTCCTGCCCTCCCTATCCCATCCCTCTAGGTCATCACAAAGCATCGAGTTGATCTCCTTGTGCTATGCAGCAGCTTCCCACTAGCCATCCATTTCACATTTGGTAGTGTATACATGTCAGTGCTACTCTCTTACTTCATCCCAGCTTCCCCTCCCCGCCCTGTGCCCTCAAGTCCATTCTCTACGTCTGCGTCTTTATTCCTGCCCTGCCGCTAGGTTCGTCAGTACCGCTTTTTTAAATTCCATATATATGTGTTAGCATACGGTATTTGTTTTTCTCTTTCTGACTTACTTTACTCTGTATGACAGATTCTAGGTCCATCCACCTCACTACAAACAACTCAGTATTTTTTCCTTTTTATGGCTGAGTAATATTCCATTGTATGTATGTGCTACATCTTCTTTATCCATTCATCTGTTGGTGGACATTTTAGTTGCTTCTATGTCCTGGCTTTTGTAAATAGTGCTGCAGTGAACATTGTGGTACATGACTCTTTTTAAATTATGATTTTCTCAGGGTATATGCCCAGTAGTGATATTGCTGGGTCATATGGTAGTTCTATTTTAGTTTGGTTTTTGTTTTGTTTTTTTTTTGCAGTACGCGGGCCTCTCACTGTTGTGGCCTCTCCCGTTGCGGAGCACAGGCTCCGGACACGTAGGCTCAGCGGCTATGGCTCACGGGCCCAGCCGCTCCGCAGCATGTGGGATCCTCCCGGACTGGGGCACGAACCCGTGTCCCCTGCATCGGCAGGCAGACTCTCAACCACTGCACCACCAGGGAAGCCCCCATTTTAGTTTTTTAAGGAACCTCCATACTGTTCTCCATAGTGGCTGTATCAATTTACATTCCCACCAACAGTGCAGGAAGGTTCCCTTTTCTCCACACCCTCTCCAGCATTTATTGTTCCTAGAGTTTTTGAGATGGCCATTCTGCCCAGTGTGATGTGGTACCTCATTGTGGTTTTGATTTGCATTTCTCAATAATTAGTGATGTTGAGCATCTTTTCATGTATTTGTTGCCCATCTGTGTATCTTCTTTGGAGAAATGTCTGTTTAGGTCTTCTGGCCATTTTTGGATTGGGTTGTTTGTTTTTTGTTGTTGTTGAGCTTTATGAGCTGCTTGTATATTTTGGAGATTAATCCTTTGTCAGTTTCTTCATTTGCAAATATTTTCTCCCATTCTGAGGGTTGTCTTTTCATCTTGTTTATGGTTTCCTTTGCTATGCAAAAGTTTTAAGTTTCATGACTTCCCATTTGTTTATTTTTATTTTTATTTCCATTTCTCTAGGAGGTGGGTCAAAAAGGATCTTGCTGTGATTTATGTCATAGAGTGTTCTGCCTGTGTTTTCCTCTAAGAGTTTTATAGTGTCTGGCCTTTACATTTAGGCCTTTAATCCATTTTGAGTTTATTTTTGTGTATGGTGTTAAGGAGTGTTCTAATTTCATTCTTTTACATGTAGCTGTCCATTTTTCCCAGCACCGCTTATTGAAGAGGCTGTCTTTTCTCCATTGTATTTTCTTGCCTCCTTTGTCAAAGATAAGGTGACCATATGTGCGTGGGTTTATCTCTGGGCTTTCTGTCCTGTTCCATTGATCTATGTTTCTGTTTTTGTGCCAGTACTGTATTGTCTTGATTACTGTAGCTTTGTAGTATAGTCTGAGGTCAGAGCCTGATTCCTCCAGCTCCATTTTTCTTTCTTAAGATTGCTTTGGCTATTCAGGGTCTTTTGTGTTTACATACAGATTGTAAAATTTCTCATTCTAGTTCTGTGAAAAATGCCATTGGTAATTTGATAGGATTTGCATTGAATCTGTAGATTGCTTTGGGTAGTATAGTCATTTTCACAATATTGATTCTTCTAATCCAGGAGCATGGTATATGTCTCCATCTGTTTATGTTATCTTTGATTCCTTTCATCAGTGTTTTATAGTTTTCTAAGTACAGGTCTTTTGCCTCCTTAGGTAGGTTTATTTCTAGATATTTTATTATTTTTGTTGCGATGGTAAATGGGATTGTTTCCTTAATTTCTCTTTCTTATCTTTCGTTGTTAGTGTATAGGAATGCCAGAGATTTCTGTGCATTAGTTTTGTATCCTGCAACCTTACCAAATTCATCGATTAGTCGTAGTAGTTTTCTGGTGGCATCTTTCAGATTTTCAATTCACTTTTAGGTTTGTGACCTTGAGTGGGTCATCCACTCTCTGAACCTCAGTATCCCCACCTGTGAAACACAAGAATTGGACCAGTCACCACATGAGTAGTTCTCAAATTGTGCTCGGTAGCGGTGCCTTAGGGCAGAGTTTCCCTGCTGTGTGTCATAGCATACTGATCTCTGTAGCCCGTGGGGCCCGTGGCCGTTTGCACTTCCTCTCTCTACCTGTGCTTTACAAGTGGCATTTTCTGTGCATCATAACAGAACAACTTGGGAAGCACTGACTTCAGGGTGTTGAGTGGATGGGGCTCAGCTGTATAGTCAGTCAGCATATGGAGGCTTTGTGCAAATTTTTAAAAGCCTTCCCTTCCTACTACTGCCATCTGCTGGAAAGCTGTTCTATTAATAACTCTGAAAATGGAACCAGGAGGTGAGCAGTGCCTCTTACTGGAGTTAAGCAGCTCACATTTGCACAGCCTTTAATAGGACTAATGGACCTGCATGGAACGCTGGGATTCTCTCTGCCACAGCATTTTTGCTTTATGTGCTGTATATATTGGACTTCTTTGTAAGATTATGTATGGGAAAGTTCTGCCAAAAATGAAATATAAAAAAAATCACTGGACAAGATGATCTCTAACGTCTCCTCCACTTTGCATTTGTACCACTCCATGGCAGACACCTCTTACAATATTTGAATCTTCTTTCTCTAGACGTGTTTAACAGTCTTGCACATGTTATTTAAAGCTTGGTATTCCTATTGGGTTCTTGATGGTAAACCAAGAAAGGAGAGCATCACGGAGGCCAGGTTTTCGATACTCACTGATAGCGTCGCCTCCAGAGGTAGAGATTGCCGGCCGATAGCAGTGACTCCTGGTGGATGGTAGCGTCAGATTTCTAAGAGTAGAATACCAAGGACTGCATTTGCCTTTAAATTCAAGCGCTCACTTGCCTGCTTGCCTCCTTTCAAGTTTGACCTCATTTCTTAGGCTGAGTGCCCATATTTTTGTCTTATCATGGTCCTACATCATTTTTTTATTAATTTATTTATTTTTGGCTGCGATGGGTGTTCGTTGCTGCGCCTGGGCTTTCTGTAGTTGCAACGAACGGGGGCTACTCTTTGTTGTCATGCGTGGGCTTCTCACTGCGGTGGCTTCTCTTGTTGCAGAGCATGGGCTTCAGTAGTTGTGGCTCATGGGCTGTAGAGCGCAGGCTCAGTAGTTGTGGCGCATGGGCTTAGTTGCTCCGTGGCATGTGTGATCTTCTCAGACCAGGGCTCGAACCCATGTCCCCTGCATTGACAGGCGGATTCTCAACCACTGCGCCACCAGGGAAATCCTGTCCTACATGATTTTAAAGCAAATTTGATGATGAATTGGAAGTTCCAATGGGAGAGAAACCCAACACATCCCTTGGATAGAAGAATGGAGTTGTTCTGGAGGTTTCCCACGCACGTGCTAGGAGCTTTCCCCCACTTCTCAAGCTTCCTGTGGTGATAGCAGTGACGTAATTAAGTTTGGATGTCTTCTATCTCAGTGCCAGGAAAAAAGAGCTACAGAGCTTCCCACAGGTGCCTTATCAGGCTTGGCCATTCACTTCCCTTTTCTCTGTGCCATTAATGAATCCCTGATATTAGGTCCTGTGGACCTGCAGAAAGCAGATGAAAGCTATGGTCTCCCAGCTATATGATGGATTTCCAGAAACACCCATTATAGAGGAATTTATAATATCATCTAGTTTACAGCCAGGCTCCATTTATTTTAAATATCAGTCTACACAGATGATGTATTCAAGAAACATTTTTCTTTTAGCTCCTTCAGGATGTTTACACTAAATGTAGTACATGATGCTGGATTGGAACCTGGTCCGGGAAAAGAAAGATCATTCTGTGTGTTTGTCTTGTAAAGGATGTTGGGACAATTAGCAAAACTTGAATAAGGTCTGTATGTTAGATAGCAGTATTATGTCAACATTAATTTCCTGACTTTGATCATTGTATTGTGGTTATTAAAATAAAAGTACTTGTTTTTAAAGTACTTAGGGGTGACTGGGCATGACGTCTGCAACTTATTCTCAAATGATTCAGGGAGAAAATATCTACACGTGTGTGTATATGTGTAAGTATATACCATCAGAATAATAGAGCAGATGTGGTCAATTGTTAACAAATTGGGGAATCTGGATGAAGGGTGTATGGGATTTCTTTCTATTACTCTTGTAATTTTTTTACAAATTTGAAATTATTTCAAAATTAAAAGATAATCCTCTTCCCCACTTAAAAAAAACAACAAACAACAGCAACAAAATCAGGCCTACAATTCTGATGAGGTGACAAATTCAAGCTCTAGAACCTATAACCCTGCAAACAGGACGGTGATGCCAAAGGTGACCTTGAAGCCATCAACCTGTAGCAGGGATGGAAAGTTGACTCTAAACAGGTTTTGCTGGACTTCCCTGGTGGTTCAGTGGTTAAGAATCCACCTTCAATGCAGGGGATTCAGGTTCAATCCCTGGTCGGGGAATTAAGATCCCACATGCCACAGGGCAACTAAGCCCACGTGCCGCAGCTACTGAGCCTGCACACTCTGGAGCCTGCGCACCACAACAAAAGTTCTCACATGCCACATCAAAGATCCTGTGTGCCGCGACTAAGACCCGATGCAGCCAAATAAATAAATAAGTAAATATTTTAAAAAAATAAACAGGTTTTGCAAAATGCTTCCTATTTAAAGTGAAGTAGGTGACTGGGGGGTAGAATTTTAATTCAATGGAGAATGTGATTTACAAACTTGGAGTGCTTGATGGTTTGAACTAAAAGTTACCATAGTGCAGAAGATAGCTCCATTTCATCTAGGTCAGCTTTGTCCAGGAAGTTTTTCTGCAGGATCCTAAAAAAGAGTTCAGCAAAGAAGTTTGGCAGCTACTGTGTTAAAGGTAAACTAGGTGAAGTGTACTATATGAAATAAGAATGGCAGGATGTTGATAATTGTTGAAGCTGGGTAATGAACACACGGAGGTTCCTTGTACTATGCCATTTTCTAGGTTTATCTTTGAAATCTTCCATAATAAAATGTTTAGATTATAAAGAAAAGAGAAAGGACTTTTCTTGCAGGACTTTTTGGTGCCTTAACTATGACACTTTGAATTAACCTCCAAGAGTTTATATTGTTTCCCAAACTTACCACGGAACTCTTGAGCTTCTCTTGGGACTAGTATTTCTGAGGATATACTTTTTGAAATGCTTTAGTTGGAGGTTAGGATGGTCAAGAAAGTATCTTGAGATAGTACTTGATCCAGATACTTAAAACTATCTGTAAATTTTTTAAAAGGAGATTAAAAAGTCCAGAAAGGCTTTTATTCTAGGTACCCACTGTGAACATCTCTTTAATCATCTCTGTGCATATATACATGGATATACAAATATAGCTCTTAAGTAACTGACTGCCACTGTTCAGTAACATCTTAGATATTTTTCAAGTCAATCAGTATGAACTATATCACCAATATAGTCTTGAATTAATGAATCTTAACCATGTTTCAGTTGGTGACTGGCTGCTTCTATTTTTTTTTACAATTATTAACATTCTTAAATATATTTTCTACCTTCTTAGGTTGTATTCCTAAATATAACATTGTGTCAAATGGCATGCAAATTTCATATGCTGATCCATATCGCCAAACTGCTCTTCCAGAAAGGTTCTACTTACATAAACTCAAAATGGGTAAGATTTGTCAGAAATGAGGAGTGGGTGTTGGGAAAGAAGGACATTCTAGTTTAGGGGGAAAGTATGAGCAAAAGCATGAAGTTGGAAGAATAAATAACCTGTTTAGGAAGTGACTAAGCTCAGGTCTAGAGAAGAGCAGTAGGAAATAAAGCTGTGGAAAGTTTGTGTAGGCTCTGGAATCTCTATTAAAATAGTGTGGGTGGGGACTTCCTTGGTGGCACAGTGGTTAAGAATCCTCCTGTCAATGCAGGGGACACGGGTTCGATCCCTGGTCCGGGAAGATCCCACATGCCACGGAGCAACTAAGCCCGTGTGCCACAACTACTGAGCCTGCGCTCTAGAGCCCACGAGCCACAGCTACTGAGCCTGCGTGCTACAACTACCGAAGCCCGCTCACCTAGAGCCCATGCTCTACAACAAGAGAAGCCACCGCAATGAGAAGCCTGCACACCGCAACCAAGAGTAGCCCCCGCTTGCTGCAACTAGAGAAAGCCCACGTGCAGCAACAAAGACCCAACGCAGCCAAAAATAAATAAATTTATTTTTAAAAATAAAATAAAATATGGGCTTCCCTAGTGACGCAGTGGTTAAGAATCCGCCTGCCAATGCAGGGGACATGGGTTCGAGCCCTGGTCAAGGACGATCCCACATGCCGAGGAGTAACTAAGCCCATGCACCACAACTACTGAGCCTGCACTCTAGAGCCCGCAAGCCACAACTACTGAGCCCACGTGCCACAACTACTGAAGCCTACATGCCTAGAGCCCGTGCTCTGCAACAAGAGAAGCCACTGCAATGAGGAGCCCATGCACCGCAATGAAGAGTAGCCCCCGCTCACTGCAACTAGAGAAAGCCCACGTGCAGCAAAGGAAGACCCAACGCTGACAAAAATAAATTAATTAAATAAATTAAAATACTTATATAAAAAATAATAATAGGGCTTCCCTGGTGGCACAGGGGTTGGGAGTCCTCCTGCCGATGCAGGGGACACGGGTTCGTGCCCCGGTCTGGGAAGATCCCACATGCCGTGGAGCAGCTGGGCCCGTGAACCATGGCTGCTGAGCCTGTGCGTCCAGAGCCTGTGCTCTGCAATGGGAGAGGCCGGAACAGTGAGAGGCCTGCGTACTGCAAAAAAAAAATAAATAAATAAATAAAATAATAATAATAAAATAAAATCGTTTGGGTGATTCAGTAGGCAGTGGGAAGCTACTAGAATTGTATTTATTTTATTTATGGCTGCATTGGGTCTTCATTGCTGCACGGGCTTTCCCTAGTTGCAGCGAGCGGGGGCTACTGTTGGCTGCAGTACGTGGGCCTCTCATTGTGGTGGCTTCTCTTGTTGCAAAGCACGGGCTCTAGGCGTGAGGGCTCCAGTAGTTGTGGCACGTGGGCTTCGGTAGTTATGACTCGCAGGCTCAGTCGTTGTGGTGCACGGACTTAGTTGCTCTGCAGCATGTGGGATCTTCCTGGACCAGGGCTCGAACCCGTGTCCCCTGCATTGGCAGGCAGATTCTTGACCACTGCGCCACCAGGGAAGTCCGCTACTAGAATTTTTTGAGAAGGTTTCACATGGTTTATGAAACTAATTCTGTGTGTTCAGGATGAATAGGAAGGAGAGAGACTGATGGGGCTTAAAAGGTGGTCCCGTGAGAGTACATATGGGAAATAAGCCAGCTGGATTAGGATGATGTGCCGGGGGAGTGAGGGGCTCACCTCTCTGCTGTCACTTACAGTCCTGTTAGGCAAACCAGCCTGTTAAGTCCATGCTCCCAGCAGCTATCAGGCCTCTTCTCTAATGTGGCCCCTGATTTCAGAGGCAGTCATTGTAAAGTAATGTAACATTTACGGTTTAAAATTTAACGTAAAATTTACAGTTTAAACCATTTTTAAGTGTACAGTTAGTTGTCTGGCATCAAGCACACTCACACTGTTGTGTTAACCATCAACACCATCCATCTCCAGAACTTTCTCATCTTGCAAAACTGCCACTCTGTACCCCTTAAATACTAGCTCCCCATTTTCCTGTCCCCACAGGCCCTGGCAACCCCAGCTCCACTTTCTCTCTGTGAATATGACTGTTCTAGGGTTCTCCTGTAAGTGGAATCATATAATATTTGTCCTTTTGTGTCTGGTTTATTCCACTTAGCAGAATGTCTTCAAGGTTCTTCCAGTCACTGTTCTGAAGATCTGTGCTATTCCTTGCCAGCTCTGACGCTGCAGAATCTCATCTGGGAGGAAGCACGCTGCACCTGCCAGGGTGACTTCCCAATCGGCTCCCTTCTTGGGGGGCAGATAAAAGAGTGGTACTTGCCTGTTAACTTTCGTGTGTGTGTGTGTGCGCGCGCGCGCACGCTTGTGTGTTTGTGTGTTAGAGAAAGAAAGAGAGAGATTCTCCCAGGGAACGTGGGCAAGTAAATTGCCATGGCCAGAGTATGTGAAAACATTACAGTTAGTTTCCCAATGGTTGACCTCTCGAATGACTCAAAAAGGTATTGGGACTACCTAAATGCCTAAGCTTAGGGCACATATCAAACCTTCCTAGAACTGCTAGAATAGAAAAAGGAGCTTGGGGGAGTTCCCTGGTGGCCTAGTGATTAGGATTCCAGGCTTTCACTGCCGTGGCCCAGGTTCAGTCCCTGGTCAGGGAACTGAGATCCCACAAGCTGCAAGGCACAGCCAAAAACAGAAAAAAGAAAAAGGAGCTCGGAATTCAGTCCTAACTGTACCCCCACCTTTGCAAGAGGCTGGGATGGACATGATTAGATTGGTTACAGAGCCGCTATGCTGCCCTTTTTTGTTTTTGTTTTTGTTCTGAATGAGCGGCTCTCAGAAAACACAGAAAGCCAGTGTCTGCTTTACCATCTTCTTCCCCACACCTAGCAGAGTGTCAGGCATATGGTGAAATTGGTGGGAGGTGAGGTAGGCAGACAGTAGAACACAGGAAGAAGGGCTTTCTAAATGTCTCATTTCCAGTGCCAAATGTGGACGGGGTGGGTGACTGGGTGGGCACTACACAGGGCTGGAGGCACTGGGTTTTGGCCACATCTCAGATCAGACAAAGGATCGACAAATAAGACTTTCATTTCTGTATCAATACAGAAGCTGTCTCTAAGATCTCAAATCTGTTTTGCGCCTGGTAAAAGCAAAACCCCCATTTCACTAGGAGGCCAGATGGATATAAAAGAAAAATCCTTCCTTTTTGCAGCTTCTGTCCACAGCCTTGAGCCCCGTTCTTTGCTGGAGCCGATGGTCTTGGAAATTTTGGAGAGCTATGATTGTGTTAGCCATTTTGTACCCAGAGCTGAGTATTTGGTTAAACATTTTGCTGCTACCCACTGGAGAAGACGCCATCAGCTGTTCCCATTAATGCACACACCCCAGGCAGGAGTTACCCGGTCCTGTTTTCTCTGCATGGAGGATTGCAGGAAATGCCTCTCAGCTCCTATGTCTTTCCTCCAGATTCTGTAAAGCTGCTTCTGGGGTGTGGCCACTCCTTTTCTTTTCTCTGCACTCTGGTAGACTAAGGGAATGCGGCGGGGGGGGGGGGGGGGGGTGTGATGAATTGGGCGATTGGGATTGGGGGGGGGGGGGGGGGTGTTACCTCATTATCAGGGCTCCAGCCGGAGCAGCTCAGAAACCCGATTACAGATCCCAGGCACAGGGAAGAAGCCAAACTACTGAGGACCAAGAAGCTCAGGGCTGGGCCCAGGCCCACGTTCTGGTGCAGTGCCTAGTGCCTTTATATTTATTTAAAGGGGACAGTGCTTGGTAACCAGGAGGCTGAGGCCTTCCTGAGCTGCAGAGCTCCTGGTCTGCCTGACTGCACAGGAATGATCTGGATGCTACTCTATGGCTGTCGCCCAGCTGTCATGGGGGTGGGGAAAGGGTGTCCGACTTGAGGGCTTCTAGCTACAGAGCCAGGCCCTTAAACTGCTAAGACTATAAGCAATAGAAATTCCAGAAATCCTCTGTTTTTCTTTTCTCAGCATTCCAGCATGCACCATCACAATGCCTCCCTTTCCTATGGCAAGGCAATATAGCACACTGTTTAAAAGAAGGTTCTGACTGCTCAGATTCAAATCCTTGCTTTTCCTCTTGCTAGCTGCCTGACCCAGGGCAAGAGACCTAGCTTCCATGTCAGGGCTCCTTTGTAAAATGAGGAAATAATACCTAAATCATAAAATTATTGCAAAAGGATTTTTTTTAAAGGTAACACACATAGCATAGTGCTTGGTACATAAGAAAAGGTCAATTAATAACGGCGAGAAGAATCAATGTCTCATTTATAAAATACAATTAATGCATCCTATTCCACTGCTGAGCTGTCCGAAAGCTTTTGATGTAAGAATATAAGAAATTATTAACTCTTCAAATCTCGGAATGACAGACATAAACACCAAATTAGTCGGCTTTATTTTTTATGATCGGATTCGGCCTTTTCTTACCACCTTCTCAAACCCGGAGCCCCAAATCATCCTCGGTTTCTTGACCCCAACTCCCACCAGAGAAGGCTGACTTGGGGCCCCGGCACCAGCCTTCTCCTAGGGAAAGGGGGAAGGAGGAAGAGAAACACACGGGTGATCTCACCCTTTGGGACTGGGCGTTTTTCCGGCTGGGACGCGCAGCATCCCCAGGCAGACTGCGGCGATGGCCCTGCCCCGCCCTTCGCTGCAGTCCTGGAAGGGCTCCCAGGGGCGGAGGGGTGGGCTGCCGAAGATTCTCTGCAGGGCGGGGAGGGGCAGGATTGGAGGATGCCAGCTGCGGGGAGGGCGGTGCGGCTGGAGCATCTCTGCCCGCCTGGGCGGACGCAGCGACTCCTCTGCACCATCAACCCCCACCCCTGGCGCGCGCACTATTCCTCCCCCACCCTGCAGCAGCCCTCCCGGGGCCGACTCTTCCGCCGCATCGCCGCTTCGGCTCCTTCCGGGAGCTCTCGGCCCTTTCCGCCGGGTGATCGGGCAGCGAGCAGGCGGGAGCTCCGCCCCCTTTGGTTGGCCGGCGCTCGCCCCCGCCCCTCGCGCCGCGCTGCGGCGCTTCCCCCGAGCTCGCGACCGCCCGCCGCCGGAACGCGCGTGGCCGCCTATAAAAGAGGCGGGGCGCGCGCGTCGCCGCACTACCCGCTGCGGAGCGAACGGGGAGGAACGGAGGCTGCTGAGCCTCGTCGGTTCCTCCAGCACCCCCCGGCCCGACGCACCCACTGCCCCCACCCCCAGGAGCCGGTGAGAGGGGGAGCGGGCGAACTCAGGGCGGGAGCGAGGCCCGAGGGCGGCCGACCCCTGGGCTGGGAGCCGGACGGCCCCTGGGGCAGGGCGGGGCCAGCGCGCGGACAGGTGAGCCCGGCCGGCCTCGCCGCTCCCTCCGTCAGGCGGGGAACCGGGCGAGCCGGCCGCG
>NW_006799611.1:2391308-2424811 GCF_000442215.2 Lipotes vexillifer
GGCCGCGACCGGCTTGTGGTGCGTGGGCTGCGGAGGAGCCGCCGGGCCGAGCCTGGGCGCCGGCCGCTGGAATGTCATTGACTGGGCGGAGGGGGCGGCGAGGCCGCCGGGTCGTTCCCCGCAGCCCAGCCTGGCTGCGGCCCCGCCCTGCTCCATCCGGCTGCGGCAGGTGGGGCGGGGGCTTCCTGGTCCGGATCGTTTCTCCATCCCCCTCTCCGCAGAGCGCTCCCCCCACCGTCCCCAATCCCTTCCCTCAGTGGGGAGCCACTTGTGCAGCTCCTTTTCTCAAATCCCCACCAGCAGTGCCGGCCTAGCCCTTGAAGGAGGAAAATCCGGGAGTAAAGGGCTCTTTGACCTTAATTTCATCCTGTGTGGCGGTTCTTGGCCTTCTCTGGACGGAGAGGTCCGAGACCGGACATCTCCGTTTCTTATCTGTAATAAACATATTTTTCTTACCCAACTGTGATTTGCTTGTAAATAGCAGGTAGGTGCGGCGCTTGCTTTGTATGAGACCCAAACCAAATAACTTAATAGCTTAGAGTTCTTTTTTTTTTTTTCTTGCCCCGAGACCGGGTCTTTCGAGTCAAGGACATAATTATTATTTGTCAAAAATTTTACAGCCATGCCGGTGTTGAATGATAGAGCAGCCTTTTGTTTGAAAGCAGTCCCTGCGAATTTCATTAGATGCTTCCCAAAGAAAATTGCTTTTAAAAGTCTCTGAGGGACTGGGTTAAAATGTATTTTAAACAAAGGGCTTGTCAAGGTTAAGGGCTGAATATGTTTTAAATTAAAAGCTTGAATAGCTCAGGAAGCTGGGTTGAGATGATGCTTGAACTGGCCAACACCTTGTCAAATCTCTTTTGTATAATAGATCCTAAACTATGTAGGCCCTTTGTTCTGTCTTCATCATGGTGTATTAGAAAAACTTACCATGATGGCTGTTAGGGAAGAAGAGAAGAGAGACCATATGAAATATTTTCAGAATGTGTTGAGAAATTGCGTCGTCATAGCAATTGGACTTAACTAAAACAGAATGTGTCAAAGATGGAAGGGTGGGAGTGTCTGCAGCCAGGAAACAGAAAACCTGAAGAAAAGCGGTGGGAACACTCAGCTGTATGAAGCCATCGAGCCAAGGTTCCAACTCATCAGACTAGTCATGTATTTTCCCTTTTGTCTGCAGCTAATGTCAGCTTTTGAAGGGTCAAATTGAAGTCCGAGTTTTAAAAGTGTGCTGCAGGAAAATAAAAACGTGCTGCAGTAAGGGCCTCTGTGCAGGAAATTAACAGTAAGCCTTTTTTAGTAACTGGGCCAGTATTACTCAAAGGGACCCTCAAAGTGTGTTAGCTGTTATCCAGGGACCTAGATGGAGAGCCGAGACTCAGAAGGTGGATTTGCTCTCTGCTGGACAGGTGTGAGGCAGACCTGCAGTAAACGGTCAGCTGGGTAACATTCTCCGATATGCTTTTGGTCTTTGGCAGGGCGTTTGTAGGAATTGAATAATCAGCAACCTGATACGTCACAGGCTCACAATATGAGCTTGTCAAGCAATCTCATGAACAGGTTTAGGTGGGGAGAGCTGTTTTTAAGTATATCTTTTGGTTCCCTGGGTTAGACTTTCCTCTGCTTTTCCTTTACCTGCCTTCTTCCCTTGGGCTCGGGGGCGGCAGTGGGGGGGCGACTGCAGATGCTGAGAAGTGGGTGTCAGGAGTAGTCCACAGTCCTGTCATTGCTGAACCTGCACTAAGGACAGTGGGCACGAATCCGGCCTTGTAATCAATCCTCTGTGGGCTACGCGAGGACTCTGCTAGTCGTGCGGTGGGTCTGCTGCAGCCCATCAGCTGCAGCACCCTGATGGCAAATGGCGACTCCAGGAATGCAGTGGAGGCCCACAGAACTGATCGCTTGGGGCCAGTGGGCAGAAGCAGCTGCCCTTGTACTTCCCTTCCACCTCTTTTGCACACTCCTCTTGTATGGGTTTTGAACAGGAGATAGTATTTTGTGAAGGAAGTGTCCCAGTAAACTAGGCCCAAGGTTGATCTTTGTAGCTTGAGTTCGTTCTTGTTTCTGATGACTTCAAGAAATTATGCTATTTTATTACTGAATGGAAGGGGGTACAGAAATCATCTAGTACTGGGAATCTCAGCTAATGTATCGGAACGTGGATTGGGGGAGTGCACGTCTAGAAAAGGGATATTTAGTATTATTCAGGATTATTTGAAAATTGGGAAACTGAGACCCAGAAGAGGGTATGACGTGGCCAAGGCATCACATCTGCTCAGACCAGAGAACCTTGGTTCTTTCTGCATTTTCAATTCCTGGTTTAGAAGCTCTGTAGAATGAGAAGAGCGCTGGGAAAATAGCTGAAATTTGATTTTTACCTGTATTCATATATTTTTAAACATCTGTTGTCTTCATTGTGAAATGATCGTGTTCAGTTTGCCCTTAGAAGCTTGTTACCTTGCTCTCCGCCCTCCCTCTTCAGACGCCACATTCCTCCATCATGCTGTCATCATTTCGTAAACGCAGAGTCCAGGTATTTGACCGGCATGCGGGAAGTGTGTTACCTTTTCGGTTTTGCCTGGCTTGCAGTGAAGACACATATGTGTCAAAGAGGTTGAGTGATCCAAAGAGAGGGGGAAGAAACCCCGCCTGCATGACCTGTTAAGCAAATTGGTTAGGGTTTGGGCTTTTGTTTGTTTTCTTTGGTGTTACATGAACAAAAGTCTTAGTAGATTTATTCTAAAATTTCCAAAGCCTTTGTTTTTTTACCTTCCTCTCTTTAAGGCATGAATATATTAATTTCTTATCACCCTACTGGTGTCTGCATGTACTGTTTGCTAATTTTTTTTATTGATGGTTACTTGGTTCTTAAAAACCAAGGGACTAAACACATTATCTTAGATATTTAGAAAAAGTCATCTGAAAACATGTAAAAATAGTGTTTTTCAATTTGACAAATATTGTAAACTTGGGTTTGTTTCCTGTTTCCATTGATTTGCGTTTTTTGCCACAATCCTTATAATGAAATGGAACTTGGATTTTCTTGTTTATAGAAAAGCTCACTACCCGTGTTTTTATTTGTGTACAGTTTTTAAGTGTTTGCTAAATTGGACCTTTTTCAGAAAGAAAAATGCTTAAAATTAATGTCTTGATATCCCATAAGCAGAAATATAAGCTCTGCAAATTTCTAGTGATTATGGGTGATAAATCCGAGGCAAGCCCTTTTATAAATCAGACTGGTTACTTGTTTAAACAAGGTTTATAAAAATGGGCACGTTATACCTTTTTCCTATTTTGAATCTCAGTAACAATATTTTGCACTTAAACACCTCTCATCTGGATTTTACAGGTTATAAAAGGTAAGTAGCAGCAAGGTAGTGTTTTGGAGGCATTCAGGAGTAAGTTTTCTCAACCTTGCTTGGCGTTTCTGGATTTTGATGCAGTGCAGTATGAATCTTTTGCTTCTTTAAGCTAAATCCCTGCTCACCTCTGCAGAATCCTGCTAACAAGTTGAAATGAATCAATTTGAAGGCTGACGTGCAGATCTACAATCCTGATTGGAATGCGGTTTAAGCAAAAATATTTCTGTTTTTTCCATGGTTAAAATTCTTAATTTATATATCATTTACCTCTTTGCTTACCCTCAGGTCTACCACTAAAATCTGCAGCCGAGCTGGTTTTGACTTAATTCACTTAATCTGCGAATCAGTTGGCATCAAATTTTATGGTGCTCACCAATTCTTTGGTGCTTTGTTCTCGGGGATCCCTTCCACATCCGTGGATGTAGTCCTCCTGCTTTGGAAATGTAAAATGTGCTGGCTTTCTAAGCCAGGGAAAAAGGGCATTGTTGGTTCTGCGCCTTTGGGCTCTGACTAAGCAACAAAACCAGAACTGATGGATGGTTCCTCTGACATTTTGCTCTGGGTGATGTTTATGAATTTTTCCATAGAGCCAAATGCTCTCTTCATCCTGTTAGTCCTGAAAATCCCTTTCCCTGCAAAACAGTATATCTGAGTCCTGCCTGAGGTCTGAATTCATCTTGCAGTGTTCCAAACGCCCATGTCTGCCACATTCAGCTCGCTAAGATGTCGGCACTCCCAGACCTTTGTTTCCAAATAGGTACTCCTCTTGTCTTCATGACAGTTTTACTGTCTTCTGAGGTTCCAGAGGGAATCTCTTGACTAGTGAATTCTTCCACTCTCCAAGATCTGCGTGAGGGTGTCCTAAGCTACTCACTCACTGCAGGTGCCAAGTGAGCAGAGTTGGAAGCATTTGACCTTTGGTTTGAAAGTGTGTGTCTCCACAGTCTTTTCTGTTGCTTAACAGTGTTCTTCCCACCCACTGCCTCTCCCCGCCCTCCGGAGACAGGCACCTCCCCTTGCACAGTGGTCTTATAGCTTCTGTGGATGAGGGTAAGGCTTTAAAAACTTCCCTAAGTACATAGCAAGAACTGCCTCGAACAGCAGCTGTCTGTTGGCGGTCGTCAGGAAGACAAAGATATTAATTAATGGCTGGCTTCTTTTGTAGGAATCATTTTCCATTGATAATGTGTATAAGTTGGTGTTGGTTATGAGGAGTCATTCTCGTGCATGACTTTGGATTAAACCAGAACTTTCTAGCCGAGATTCATATTTTGGCTTTCTTCTCAGAGATCTAGCTGTATTGTAAGAATGCTGACAAGTTCTTTTTATTTATTACAATAGAGGACATAGTTGTAATTCCTGTTTTATCCTCTGTGCTCAATTCACATTACTTGCTGAATGATACAGCTAACATTTTGACTGCTGCATTGCAGCAGCATTTCAAAATAGCCAGTATTCTCTAATAATTATTTGCCAAAATATGACCTTTTTTCTTCAGTTCCCCTAAATGGGAAGCTGTCCTTAAACAGAGAGTATATTTAGCCCTTCGTCTCCCCTCCTTCATTAGCCACAAACATAGACCAGATTGACAAAATCAGAGTTGAGATAAGCAGTCAATTAATTGCTGTCTTGGAATTTGGCTCCTTTGCGGTTTTTAGGCAGTTAGTGGAATAGATAGATAGGCTGGTATGGTTGGAGATTTTTTTTTTTTTTAATGGCACATTTCCCAAAGTCTTCCTTTCTAGCTCTCAAAAGGTGTTAATCCCATTAAGGCTGGGAACAGCCCAGGGCATTCTTTGTGGAGTCCGCCCTATCAGTCAGCTGCACATTTCTGGCCTGGGGTGGACTTCTTGCAGTGTGCAGCAGCCTCAGGGAACACGGTGCACACAGGCAGAGTCCAGAAAATTCCACTAACTCTCACAGAGTTTTGGGTGAGAGGTCATAGCACCTTTGGATGGCAGTAGTTCTTTGGAGATAGGAGATTTTTTTCCTGTGTTTAATGTAGTCTGTGGAAATGAGCTATTTAGGAGCAAGGAGAAACTGGAACTTGTATAGAGACAGCTCCCTATCAGGAGAGGGGGTGGGGAGGAGCTGCCGTTACCCTGTCATCCTTGGCTCCTGTAATCACGCAAATGAAAACTCTGAGTGCCCACAGCAGTGGGAGAGCACTGCTGACTTTCAGATGCCCAGCTCCCCGGAGACAGCCAGTTGTGACTTGGCCAAGCTCCCACCTACTGGCGTCAGCTGATCTACTGCAGGAAAGAAAAGTCCATTATTGCCTGTGACCAGAGCACTTGGTATAGAATTGACTTGTTCTAGTTCACTGGGGTGACAAAGAGGGCCTTTTAGGTTGGTTAATTTCAGCAGGGCCTCGCTGGACTGTCTCCCTGGATTGGCAGGGTCAGATCAGCAAGCGGAACCCAGGCCGAGGGGCTTGCTCAGGGGGAACCTTTTCAGTATTATTATGTTGGGAATTCTTTTTTCATCAGAAAGGGCTGCTTCCGAATGTGATGGTTTAGAGGTTTCCGTGGCAGCTAAAGGAAATGCAGTGAATCCTGTCATCTGGGGCGGCAGGACAAACACCATAGACATTAAACTAAAGACTGAGGCATCTTGTAGAAAGGCACGTACGGTGGAGCTATTGTTAAATGCATAACTAGCTGTACATTCCTTGGAAATTTCATAAGCAAGCAAATTAGACACACAGTTTCCTACTGTTTCTCCACCTAACTGTTTCCGGAAATCAACAACAACAAAGATTACATTGCTCAATCTCATTATACCGTGAGAAGTATGTGCAAGTGCTTTGTAAATCTGCAGAAAAATGTGATTAAATCAGAGAAGGAGGGAGAGGGAAGGAGCCTTGAGTACAGCTTGGTAAGGAGGCCAGATCCCTGCAGCTTCCTCTTTTCAGCTCCTATTGAGACATGAATGGGAGTTATCCGGACAAGAGGAGAGACAGAACATTCTGGGCAAAGGAAGCCTGAGCAACTGACTTGGAGTCTGAACATTCTGGGCAAAGGAAGCCTGAGCAACTGACTTGGAGTCTTTAGAGAGAATCATGTGTTTGGGAAGAGAGTATTTCTCTGTGCCAAGAGGGTGCGGAGCATGGGTGAGACATAGCAGTCAGGTGTGCTGGGCCAGATTGGAAGGTTCAACTAGAGGTAGATTCTTTCCTCTCTCAGAAGGGAGTGATGAAAGGTTTTAAAGCATGGGAATGACGTGGCAAAGAATATGTTTCTTCTTATAGTCAAACAAATACATTGGACTTTGTGGGAGAAAACCAATAAAGATAACTGGTTAATATGTGGAGAGTAATTTGGAAGGAATGGTGATAGGGCTAAAATCCCCTCACGTTCTCTCCCTAGGAAGCTAGGTCTCTTCGTAGAAAAGATAGGCCTCAGAGTTGGTTAGGTGCAGTCGATAACTTTTCTTGACACCTCTTAAAGCTGCTTTTCTCTCTGCAGAGCAGGAAACTTTGCCCCGAGCTTAGCAGTGTTGTTTATCTCACAGCTGGATGGGGGCAGGGAGTGGGGGGGGCACACAGTGGCTTCCAGACCTAATCCTTAGCCAGCCTATCCTTTCCCATCCGCTGGGCCAGGCGAACAGGGTAACGGGAAGAGCTGTCAAATATGTTTCCTGGGCAGCACAGTTTTTATATCTTGTATAAATTATGGAACAAGAGCTGTGAGAGACCATAAAGCTTATCTGGTCTGCTTTTTTACCAGGTCACAGACCCTTCTCTGTAGAATGTAATTTTAAAGTTAGAAGGGTCTTGGGACCATCTCATTTTCAGCTGGTGTTTTCAGTCATTCTGGGAAATTGAGACACAGAGAGGGAAGGCAGCTCGTACAAGGTCACATGTTACTGACAAATTTACATGCTGTTTGTCATTAGTGTGTACCTGTTTCCTTCTGTGGGTCCTTCCTTGGTTGAGGATAAAATGGCTTATTCCTGAGAGAAGAGCAGGGAGCATATTCTGGGTTTGTCCCATAAATAGGTCAGATTTTCTTTTTGACATTAAAGGCTGGTGAAACTGTCCAGATCTGAGAGTTTAAAGTTGGGGTAGATTGAATGCTATGGGGAAGTACCACCTACTCAATTAGCCTGTGTTTGTTGTTAACTGGAGCAGGTAAGAGTCAGGTAGGATAAATCTTTCACCACACCTTTTTTTTTTAAGATATGCTGTGATTTTCTTTTAATTCTGTGCATTTGGATGAAGCAAAGCCTGTTCATTGCCCAGCCTGAAGGAGATTGTAGGATTGCCTTTTTGGGGTGACTGAGAAACCCACTACTTTAGGTAAATTCTATTGGATTTTGATGTTAAAGACTCAGTTACTGGGCTTCCCTGGTGGTGCAGTGGTTCGGAATCTGCCCACCAATGCAGGGGACACGGGTTCAAGCCCTGGTCCGGAAAGATCCCACATGCCGTGGAGCAACTAAGCCCGTGCACCACAACTACTGAAGCTCACGTGCCGCAACTACTGAAGCCTGTGCACCTAGAGCCCGTGCTCCACATCAAGAGAAACTACAGCAGTGAGAAGCCCACACGCCGCAACTAGAGAAAGCCCACACGCAACAGTGAAAAGCCAACGCAGCCCCCAAAAATAAATTAATTAAAAAAAAAAGACTCAAGTTACTTGATAATCATTCCCTTTTCTTCAGTGAATAACAGACTGAGATCTAGAAAGGTAGAAAAGCTGAATTAAGAGTAAATGTTTTCAGGCTTCCCTGGTGGTGCAGTGGTTGAGAGTCCGCCTGCCGATGCAGGGGACGCGGGTTTGTGCCCCGGTCCGGGAAGATCCCACATGCCGCGGAGCGGCTGGGCCCGTGAGCCATGGCCGCTGAGCCTGCATGTCCGGAGCCTGTGCTCCGCAACAGGAGAGGCCACAACAGTGAGAGGCCCGTACCGCAAAAAAAAAAAAAAGTAAATGTTTTCTAATCTCCACACCATGAAATGCACAGATCAGATGAAAGGACTGTTGAATGGATTTCTCAGTAATTCTTTGAGCTCCAAAGTTGGTGTTTCCTTTGAATTCTCAAGGCTCTGTAGAATTGACAGTGTAAACTATAGTTCTCCCCTTCACGTTTCTCGCCTGGTCTCATTGCAGTGTCGGTGAGGCATCCTCTGAGAGGCCCACTTGGGCAGCCATTTTTTACAAGGGAATGGGGCCTGGGCTTCAGTCTTAGCTCCTGAGAAGGGACCAGTTTCAATTCATTTGTCTGCTTGGGCTCTCATAATTCTTTATTTCCTTCCAAGAGGCTAATGCCATTAAGTCTATTTTGGTGTCATGTGCTTACTTCAGGACTTTCTGTCTTTTCAGAAAATGGACCCAAGCGGGGTCAAAGTGCTGGAGACAGCAGAGGACATCCAGGAGAGGAGGCAGCAGGTCCTGGACAGATACCACCGCTTCAAGGAGCTTTCGACGCTTAGGCGCCAGAAGCTTGAAGATTCGTACCGATTCCAGTTTTTCCAAAGAGATGCTGAGGAGCTGGAGAAATGGATTCAGGAGAAACTGCAGATTGCATCTGATGAGAACTATAAAGACCCAACCAACCTGCAGGTGTGTCTGAGGTGCCTGCCAAAACTCAGAGCTCAAATGTCTTTGCCCCAAATTTATACAGAGCTAATTATGACCTTGAGAGATTGAATGTAGATCAGACATAGGGAAGGACTAACTCACTCTTCTGAAAAGCCCTTAGTGATTGTATTAGTGAGCATGAATGTAGAATCCTGCAGGTTTTAATTTATCTTTTGTGGATGCTTTTAGCTGATGGTTCTCAATCCGCTGCCTTACAGCCATTGGTGGTCCTTCATCATTTCTCAGGGAGGGTCTGGTTTGATCTCTTGGAATATGTGTTTTTGAGAAAGGTATGCTAACAGTGTTGTTGCTGGTGAAAATTTGTATAGCTGTTTTAAAAAAAAAGCCTTTCTTCTTGTTGATTTTGGTGAAAGACTTTTTTTTAGCAAGTGGAACAGTGGTTGTACCCATGGTTCTTTTACTATGCCAAAGTCGTCTGAGAAGAGAAAATGATGAACGCTGGTTTAGGTGCAGGCCCTGCCCAGCTCAGCATGTGAGTAAAGAGAGGTATTGAGAAATGGAATGTATCAAATCAATCAAAGAGTATGGCTTCTAAAGCAGGCTAAAAAATGTCATATCATGAATGAATGTGAATGGATTAGTCGAAGATAAACAGTACATGCTAAGAAGGCTCTCAGTATAGTTCTGTATTTCTAAAAGGGATTGGATGTCCATAAAGGCTCATTTCCTGATACACAAGAAAATTACGATATTTTGTAGCATCTTTTGCTGTCTGCAAAGCTGTGGTCCTCAATGGCCAAGCTTTCAGAGGGCAAGTATAGATGCAGGCAGAGCATTTGAGTAATTGAACCGGTAGGGGGATGGTTGGGAGGCTGAGTGAGGCGGCCATAGAGAGAGGGAGTGGGATGCAGGAGGGGAGGAATAATAGGGAGCTGGGCACAGAATGACGCGTGCCAAGGAGCACGTATGGCTCATTTCACGGTCCACCGACAGGGCAAGCTGCAGAAGCATCAGGCCTTTGAAGCTGAGGTGCAGGCCAACTCGGGAGCCATTGTGAAGCTGGATGAAACCGGCAACCTCATGATCTCAGAAGGGCACTTTGCATCTGAAACCATCAGGGTGAGTAAGAGCCGTGCCTGGTGTGGATGGCCTTCCTCTCTGGTTGGTAGAGGAATGTGGATTCATGCTTACGTGTAAATTTGGGTGCCTAAAAAGATAGATTTTTCTAGCTTTTTAAAGGAACTTGTGAAGTATCCTGATGGAGTTACCCAACTCCTGCTTTTGTAATATGATGATTCAGTAGGTCTATAAACAGGCGTTTGTGTACTCAGTGAGGAAATTAATGTTCTTTTTGTAGAACAAATTAAGATGCAATTAGACTTTAAAGAAGACTGCATATATTAAACTTTTAACATTTTCAGATGGTAATTGGATGGGAGAGCATATTAGTGAAATTGGTGAATTTAGGGATTAGGACACAAAGATAAACAGGATTAATCACAGACACTATAAAGTTCTCTGTCGGAAAGCTTGCTCTCTGGATCTTGGTGCCTTGCCCCAGGAGGGATTTACTGAGGTCTGGTCAGCAAGCCTGTTAAAGGTCCAGCTGTGAGGAATGGCGTGTGGTACCCGTTGGTCGGTGACCGTGGCGACATAGCTTACTTGGAAGCAGGAGTCCTCAGACTTGGTCTGGCTTGCTTGGGTGCCATTTGTCGAGGCTGGGGCAATAATTGGTCTTTCTCTGTTTTGTTTCACATTTCCAATACCAAGGTATTAAGGGCAGACAAGCCTCTTGAGGATGAAGTGCGCACGCTTAGTCTCTCATAGCTGGATGCTCTCACCTATCTTTTGATTTCCTTCTTATCTGTCTTTGTGTTTTGTTCTTTGTCATCCAAAGTCTCGTTCCATTGAGGGACCAACCTTTTCAGCCCTTGACCTGTCGAGGCAGGCCCAAAGACTAAGATGAAAGCCACAGCTAGAAATGTCTCATCCTCTGCTGTTCCCTGAGATGCACAGCGGAACATCCACAGGGATTTCATTCCCTTAGGTTCTGGTCTAGTAAATACTTACTGTGTCTCCTTTGCTCTAATATACTCTGCTGTCTTACACTGAAGACTTGCAATTAGCCTTAAGCTTATTATTAGTAATAAACTATTACTAGTAATGATTGTAAACAGGCAATAAAAGTAAATTCTAAATGCTATATGCCAACTATTTAATTACTGCATTCAACCCATGCAGGCAATATAATGCGTGTCTATGCAATTAAATACAAAGACGTGGGACTTCCCTGGCGGTCGGGTGGTTAAGACTTTGTGCTTCCACTGCAGGGGGCGTGGGTTTGATACCTGGTTGGGGAACTAGGATCCCGCATGCTGCGTGGCGCGGCCAAGAAAGTACAAAGATGCATCTGCTCATTTCCCCACTCTTTTGTATAGAGTCTTACTGTAAATGAAATCAGCCAGAGTGCCGATTTGCTGATTCAGCTGCTCTGTATTAGTTTAACCAGGTTACAGGCGGGGAAATATGAGAAATAGATCAAGTGTTTGTCTTTAGTAATTAATGTGGGGGAGGGAGACCCAAAGCTCTCTTCATTCCCCTCTTCCCTGTTTAGAGATCTTATTAAAGCAGCATTTAAGGGACTTCCCTGGTGGCACAGTGGTTAAGAATCCGCCTGCCAATGCAGGGGATACGGGTTCAAGCCCTGGTGCAGGAAGATGCCACAGAGCAGCTAAGCCCGTGCGCCACAACTACTGAGCCTGTGCTCTAGAGCCCGTGCGCCACAACTACTGAGCCTGCGCTCTAGAGCCCGTGCGCCACAACTACTGAGCCTGCGCTCTAGAGCCCGTGAGCCACAGCTACTGAAGCCCACGCGCTCTAGGGCCTGTGCTTCACAACTAGAAGCCACTGTAATGAGAAGCCCGCTCACCGCAACGAACAGTAGCCCCCGCTCGCCGCAACTAGAGAAAGCCCGCGTGCAGCAACAAAGACCCAACGCAGCCAAAAATAAATAAATTTATCAAAAAAAATTTTTTTGAAACTACTGTTAGCTACTATTTGTTGAGAAGCTGTTAATGGCTATTTATGTGTGAACACTTTGCTAGGACTGTTACATGCGTTATCTGTAATCTTCACAAGAAGCTTGCAAGGTAGCCATAGTATAGAAGGGTAGAAGCTGAGGCTCAGGGAATTTTGAGCAACTTGCTCAGGTTCCCACAGCTAATAGGTGACAGAACCAGTGTTTCAGTCTACTCCTTTCTTCAGTTACAGTTATTCACTTTATTTTCCCAGCCCGAGTTTCATTCCCATCAGCTTTCCTTTCTTTTCCCCCAGCTGCTTCTCTGAAAGCTGCTGCTGGCTCAGGCCCCTCTTGAGAACCTGGCCTGAGCCAGCCAGGATTCTCCTCCACCCTGCCAGCTGCCCACGCGCTCCCTGAGCGCGCCTGCCTCCCTGCCCACTCACGCTCTCAGACCCCAGCAAGCTTGTGAAACTGGCCTCTGTCAAAACTGCAGTATTGACAAGAGGAGACATACTGGGAGTGGGAAAGTTGTTCCAGGCCTGGCCCCAATTCTTCCCTCGAGGGTATGGAAATGAGTTTTGTGAGAGACTGACGGCTGACTTGTAGGTGAGGATTTTCTTGAGGCTTCTGCGGCCTAATTTTAATTTGAGCAAAGGGGGGACTTCCCTGGCAGTCCGGTGGTTAAGGCTCCACACTTCCACTGCAGGGGACGTGGGTTCGATCCCTGGTTGGGGAACCAAGATCCCGTATGCAGCGTGCTACGGCCAAAAAATTTAAAAACCAAAACAACAAAGGGTTCTCGTTTAATCCCTGCGTTCGTGCTCCCAGGTCCCACGGTCATCCTGTCTTGGTGATTGACCTGGCCCAGGAATTCAGTAGCTTAGTTTGGCAGGCAACATTAACATAGAGGAAGGTGGGCGGGGTGTGAAGACTGTTTGTGTCCTGGATAACCTGTCTGTCACCGGTTTAGACTTTCACACCGTACCGGACGGCGTGGCGCCCCATAGTGACCGCCACCCACATTGGCTCCCACATCCGAGTAGGTGGAGTATTGACTTGCTGTTGGTTGCCTTTTCCCCCTTGCCTGGGAATGCCTTTCACTTCCTTCTCAGTGGTGGACTCCGGTTTGAACCATCAGCGATGGAAGTGATTGTAGTGGTGGAAGTGAATTGTGTGAGCCTTTATTTTCCTCCCAGTGCTTTCTCCTTTCTAAATGAACCACCAATACTTGCTCCTAAGAGAATCCACCCATGTTGACTATACCGTGGCTTTCAACTTTTCAGTTTGCGGGGAGTGGCATCTCAACGATGGGTGGATCCCAGGTTTCTCTCCTGGTAGTGTTTGTGTTTGTGTCACTTGTTTCTGTCTGTGTTATACAGAAACTCCCAGTATCTTGGGTAGGCAAAATCAACACCTAGAGATTGGGTTAGAATGCCAGACTGCATCGCCTAAGCTTGAATTGATGATAATCCCTCTAGTTCTTGACAAGTCCTTACTAGGACTGTGCCATGAGAACCCAAAATGCTGGGAAGTGACTGTTTGGACCTGTGGCTGCCACCTGGGCGCAGCTTGATGTAAACCTCACTTGGGCTGTACTGTATGTACCACAAGCTGCATCTTTTCACGAAGCACCGAAACAGCTTCTGCCAGGAATCCTCTTTGATAGCTGATTGTTTCAGGACCCCATCTTTTTACCTTTATACTAAGTTTTTCTTCTTTACTTGTGCCTCATAGTTATTTCTTTAAACATATGATGCCTATGGGACCTCTTGTTTTCTCCCCTTTACCTCTGTGAATTCAGAACACACACTTAAGTGATTCGTGCTGTGGTTGCATGATCACACCTCATCTTTCCCTCCCCAATAGTCTTATGACCTAGAAATCCCACTGTAATAATTTAACAGTTAATATAACTAAAAACATTACCTAAATACTTACCAAATAATGTGATGTCAATAATAACTGATAATTATAAAATAATAGTAAATTCCTTGGCATAAACTAGAATACATCTACCTACGAAAGGTCAGTTATTTTGTACTTTAAGACCTACCAAACCACTGTGAAGTGTACGCATTTTCCTCTTCTCAGTTAACTTTACAATTTCCCCTCAGTGTAGGGACTATCTGTCTTTTTTAAAAGACTTGTTCAGAGCTCTGTGAGGTTTCTAACTTGTTGGAACTCTGTGGAGGAGCCAGATCCCACAGAAAAGGTTGTAATCTGTGGGGTTGGGCTCTTTAACCTCCAGACTCGTTTGATGGAGCTGCACCGCCAATGGGAGTTACTTCTGGAGAAGATGCGGGAGAAAGGAATCAAGCTACTGCAGGCCCAGAAGCTGGTGCAGTTCTTACGAGAATGTGAGGACGTGATGGACTGGATCAACGACAAGGTACGTTTGAGAAGGAAGGTGTGCTGGGGAGGCCTTGAAAGAAGGGGACGGGACCCCTCCACGTCTTCAGCTGAGAGCCGGCAGAGCGGCAGTGCAGCACGCAGAAAAAACTGCGTCTGCCGAAGCTGCCACGGCCCCTCCCAGAGCCCGTTTTGTGATGGGGTTCTGGAAGCCATTGTTCCCAGGTGTTTTCTGGTGACTCTGGCTCTGTTGTGGTCCCTGAATAGGAGGCAATTGTGACTTCTGAGGAGCTGGGCCAGGACCTGGAGCATGTGGAGGTTTTACAGAAGAAATTTGAAGAGTTCCAAACGGACATGGCTGCCCACGAGGAGCGGGTTAATGAAGTGAGCCAGTTTGCCGCCAAGCTCATTCAGGTAAAGAGGGACGTGCCGTGTGCTTCTCACAGCATCGTCACATTAACTTCCTTTACTTGAGCATTCACGTAACGGACCGTCATTACATTAACTTTTCCAGAAGAGAAGTTTTGATTGGGTCCCTGATTTCTGAGTGAGCAGGTTTCGGTAAGCATGTCTAAGAGTTCTGTTTAGGTCTAAGTAAGGCGGCAATACTGATCACTCCTAAATTGGAAAATGCTTTCTAACTTGTGGCCATGGGCAGGAAGGGCAGAGTTCCTTTGATCTGTTTCCTTCACCCACTTTCAGGTAGGGCTGAAGCTTTTATTGGGCTGCTGAAGCTGGGTGTCGGGGTTTCTCAGACTAGGGTGTGGTGGTGAAAGCTTCGTAGGGTTGGCAGACGTCCACCACTGCCTGATTGCTCTTCCCTTCCTTTTTGAGTCGGAGCTTCCCTGGGCTCCCGGGAGCCTGGGGAGCCCTGTGATGAATGGCTGTCCACTGGGAGCTCAGGAGCCATTAAGAGGGGAGTGGGGCAGCCCCTCCTAGTTGGATGCATGTGCGGTCCTATCACTGCCGCTTTATTCTCACCTGCTGCCACAGGGCTCCGGAGACATCGAGTAGGATGAACTCGAGAGTTTCTGCTTTAGGGAAAACTTGATTTGGGGGGCGGGGTACACATTTTATGTATGTAGATCCTTCGGCACCGGTACTCGGTCCCTTTTGGATCCAGGCCAGCATTCCTCAGATGTAATCTCACCCTTCCAAGTGGCGAGTGAGCTGCCCCCGGAATCCTGGGCCGTCCCAGGGTTGTGCTGAGGAGAGCAGGCAGGCCAAGCCCGAGATCTCACAGGTGGATCCCGCAACCCGGAAGTGCTTCACCTTATTACTTTACATGTTATTTTTATTTAAACAAGACAGAATGTGGTTAGTGGGGAAGAATACTTTGAAAGGAATATCTCCAGTCTGAAGTCAGGAACAGACCTGGAAAACCATGTGTCTGGGCAGGAATACTTATTAATATCCTCGTGACGTTTGAAACAGTGAACTTTGGAGCAGCTGGGGCGAGCGGTGCGTTGACAAGGCCGCCGCAGAGGTGCAGCTGAAGGGCCTTAACTAAGCAGGGGGTTTGGTGCTGATGCACAGAAAGAGACTCGCCCCACAGCTCCAGGGCGCAGAGAATGGCTCTCGCCTTTTTATAGAGCAAGAAATGGAAGCTCTTTCTGAATGAGCTTCCCTTCATTCCACACAAAAAGCCAGTGTTTCTTTAGAACAGTAAGGTTTGCTGAGGTGGCCGTGTCAGGGAGCCAAGGCCAGGCGCGCAGTTGGTGGGGCCAGAGGTGCTGGTCTGAGCGCAGTCTCTGCCCTTCCTGGCTCAGGAGCAGCACCCCGAGGAGGAGCTCATCAAGACGAAGCAGGATGAGGTGAACGCAGCCTGGCAGCGGCTGAAGGGACTGGCCCTCCAGAGGCAGGGGAAGCTGTTCGGGGCAGCCGAGGTTCAGCGCTTTAACAGGTACCGAGCTGAGGGGCTTGCGGGAAGGGGTCTCCTGGGGTGCGTGGTGAGGCCCAGGGCGAGGCTAGGAAGATGTGGGGCTGACTGGGTCTTGGCCCCGCGTGGCGTCCCAGTCCCAGATGGACGTCGTAACTGTGGATTAACAGGTGCCTCTGTGCTGTAGGGATGTGGACGAGACCATCAGCTGGATTAAGGAGAAGGAACAGTTAATGGCCTCTGATGATTTTGGCCGGGACCTGGCCAGCGTCCAGGCTCTGCTTCGGAAACACGAGGGTTTGGAGAGAGATCTCGCTGCGTTGGAGGACAAGGTGGGTTTTGAAGGCAGCTGACTCTATAAGTGAGTTAGCCTGGTCAGGAGAGCAGCCCTGACAGAGTGTGTCTGCAGGTCAAAGCTCTGTGCGCCGAGGCCGACCGCCTGCAGCAGTCCCACCCTCTGAGCGCCACCCAGATCCAAGTGAAGCGAGAGGAGCTGATCACCAACTGGGAGCAGATCCGCACCCTGGCCGCAGAGAGACATGCACGTCTCAACGATTCCTACAGGTAGAAATGCTCCTCCAGGGCCCCGCAGCCTGTGCCAGGGGGCTTTTGTTTTAGAGGCGAGAGGAAGGCAGAGTTGACGTCAGTTCTGTCTGCTGAGAAACCTTCTGTATAGCTTGACAGCTGTCCGCTAGTAAGAAAAGGCAGATGACTTTTCCTTACTGTATTTGTTGTATATTTTTATATTGTATATTAATATATTTCTGTGTTATATTTGGAGACTGGAAACTTTGTAGTGTTTGCATATACACACATAATATTTATAACTTTATACATATCTTTTTTCTATCCCATATCACTGTGTTAGAACCAATAGAAATGGAAATAATCTCTTTAGCAATCTGAGCATCATGTGAAATACTCTGTTAAAATTGAGTAAATCAGGGATTGAAAGGGAGAGAATGCTTCTTACTAATAACTAAGGGTTGAACTGGGGAGTGACAAGGAAATTGAAAATAAGGGACAAGCTTGGGGAATTATAGTGATGGACAGAACCTAAATTTTAGAGGCTTGATTTCAGCCTTCTGCTTTCCTTTATAGTCTAGATTGAAAGAGTCCCATGTTTCCGAGGGCTAGAGTGTGTATGGCTCGTTAAGACGTCCGAGGACATGAATTCAGAGCTCTAGGGTGGCATCTTCCATCTGGGGCCTCCCCTGGAGACCTCTCCTCACTGACCTTTGGTTTCCCAGGCTTCAGCGCTTCCTTGCCGACTTCAGAGACCTTACCAGCTGGGTCACTGAGATGAAAGCCCTCATCAATGCAGATGAACTTGCCAACGATGTGGCTGGGGCCGAAGCCCTGCTGGATAGGCATCAGGAGCACAAGGTACGGTCTTCCAAAAGTAAGGCCATGAGCTTAACAGGGCATCACTGTAGCTCTGTCACTTATAGCCAGAAGTGGCTGAAACCTTGCTCACAGGTAGCTCTCACCATAGGGATTGTGGCTGGTTTTGCCTTTGGAGACTTGCTTTACCTTCTTCTAATAGATGGTTAAGGGAGTTACATGTCAGGAGAATAACTATGGTTCGTAAAAGCAAAGGGCCAAGCTTTGGCAAGGTGGAGGTGCTCCTGTTTTCCACGTGTATCCTGTGCCACCTTAAACAGTGTCTTTGTTTAAATGCTGAATTTCATAGTTGGTTTGAGTGAATTTAAGTTTAATGATTTGCTATTTCCCCAGAGAGCGTCCATGGGAAACTAGTTTTATGAGATCTGAATAGGCTCTACCTTAAGAAGAAGGGGTTTCTATGGCTAAGAAATTCTGGAAAACACTGTTAAACAAGATTTTTTAAATTATTATTACTATAGGTGTTCTGAGAGGTGCTAGATATAAAAAATTAATATACAACAGTCAGATATGCCCCTCTGCACTAGCAGCAGTTAGAAGCGTAATTTTTAAAAATCCTACTTATAATTGCATCAGAAAATATAAGATACTTGGGAATAAATCTGACAGAAGTTGTATAAGACATCTGTGGAGAAAGCTGTAAAGTTTTGATGGAAGAAAAGAAACACTGAATAAAGGGATGGGCAGGGATGGAATGACCTCTTATAAAGGTACAAATTCTCCCCAAGATTTATACATTCAGTGCAATTCCAGGCGAAGGCCTTTATTTCTGGAATGAGACAAGATGATTTTTTTTTAAAAATTTATTTTATTTACTTATTTATTTTTTCGCTGTGTTGGGTCTTCGTTACTGTGCACAGGCTTTTCTCTAGTTGCGGCAAACGGGGGCTACGCTTTGTTGCGGTGCGCAGGCTTCTCATTGCAGTGGCTTCTCTCATTGTGGAGCACAGGCTCTAGGCGCACGGGCTTCAGTAGTTGCGGCACGCGGGCTCAGTAGTTGTGGCTCACAGGCCCTAGAGCACAGGCTCAGTAGTTGTGGTACATGAGCTTAGTTGCTCTGCAGCATGTGGGATCTTCCCGGACCAGGGATAGAGCCCGTGTCCCCTGCATTGGCAGGCGGATTCTCAACCACTGTGCCACCGGGGAAGCCCGACAAGATGATTTTAAAATTAATTTGGAAGAAAAAAAACATCAAAAACAGCTGAGATAATTATGAAGAACAGGGGAGGGACTCACCCTACCAGGTATTATAAAATCATAAACAGATCCATCTGGCAGGACTTCCCTGGTGGCACAGTGATTAAGAACCCACCTGCCAATGCAGGGGACACGGGTTTGAGCCCTGGTCCAGGAAGATCCCATATGCTGCACAGCAACTAAGCCCGTGCACCACAGCTACTGAGCCTGGGCTCTAGAGCCCACGAGCCACAACTGCTGAGCCCGTGTGCCACAACTACTGAAGCCCACGCACCTAGAGCCCATGCTCCCAGCAAGAGAAGCCACCACAATGAGAAGCCTGCACACCACAACGAAGAGTAGCCCCCGCTCACCACAACCAGAGAAAAGCCCACGTGCAGCAACGAAGACCCAATGCAGCAAAAATAAAATAAACTAAGTTTATTTAAAAAAAAAAGAATCCACCTGCCAATGCAGGGGACACGGGTTCGAGCTCTGGTCCGGGAAGATCCCACATGCTGTGGAGCTACTAAGCCCGTGTGCCACAACTACTTAGCCTGCGCTCTAGAGCCCATGAGCCACAACTGCCAAGCCTGCGTACCACAACTACTGAAGCCCGCGCGCCTAGAGCCCGTGCTCCGCAATAAGAAGAGCCACCATAATGAGAAGGCTGTGCGTAGCAACGAAGACCCAATGCAACCAAAAATAAATTAATTAATTTTTTTAAATGTTAAAAAAAAAAATCCATCTGGCACAAGAAAGACCCGAAATAGACCAATGGAACAGAAGACAGAGAGCTCAGACCCTATAGATGTGTGGAAAGTAGACAGTTTGACAGGTGGCACAAAAAGCCCGTAGGAAACAGACTTCTTAATAAATGATGCTCTCCTGTTTGATGACCTAGGCTGTTATTCGGAAACCTGGCCTTATCTTTGATTTTTTTTTCCTCATTCTAGATGTGATATTCCTGATTTGTAATGGTTATGTGAAATTCAGTAACTTCCTCTTTTACAAGATGCTGGGCATAAATTGTCCTTCCTCCCCCCCCCATTAGGGTGAAATTGACGCTCATGAAGATAGCTTTAAATCTGCCGATGAGTCTGGACAGGCCCTGCTTGCTGCTGGTCATTACGCCTCAGATGAAGTGAGGGAGAAGGTAAGAGAGGAGAAAGACTCTTTTACTAAGTCTCCGAAAGCTATTATCCAGCCTTAAATATCCAGACGCTGCCTTCACCCTGGTGTGTGAGAAAAATTACACAAGAGATTCCGCCTGGAAACAGCAACTCCAGAGATTTAAAAAGAAGATGTGTGGTGATTGATCAGGGAGAGAAAGTTCCATTTGTTTGGGATACATGCAACACATTTCCTACTTAAAGGGGGCTTTGCAGGGAGCTGAGTCCTGCATTAGTAGTTGGAGCCAAGAGGAAACAAATTTGTATTATTTGTATGTGTGTGTATAATTCCAGAGTTTCAAAGTATCTTTATGAAGATGCTTGAGGAACATTAAATAACGATATATATTTTTAACATTATAGAGACCAAGAAGAGACATTTCAAAGACACACTTTATTGTCATTAACTTGAGAGCCTAAAAATTAAGCCTAGGGCATTCATGGGTCTAGTCAGCATATTCTGGGGAGTACCCACTCAGTTGACATCTCTCACCTAAGAGCCTCTACTCCATTTATGCTGCCTCACTTTTACATAGATGCCCTTTTTCTTCTACCTAGGGGTTTATTTGCCATTTTTGCCTAACATTATTTGTGATAATGTGGCAGTAAATTAATTCTAGATTCATTCGAGCAGGGCCATCCGTCTTAGGTTTAACATAAACTTTCAGCAAGCCGCTCAGGATCTGTGGTTTCTTGTGGTTTGCCTGACACGTGCAAGGAAATGTTCTCCTTCCCTTATTTGAATCGGAGCAGAGGCCTGAAGGTTGGCAGAGGGTTGGAAATGCCAGGGCAGCCTCTGTGTCTGCCCAGCAGCCGTGGGCACTGAGGTTCCCTCCACCTGCCTCGTCTCCCTCCCAGCTGACCATCCTCTCCGAGGAGCGGGCCGCGCTGCTGGAGCTGTGGGAGCTGCGGCGGCAGCAGTACGAGCAGTGCATGGACCTGCAGCTCTTCTACCGCGACACTGAGCAGGTGGACAACTGGATGAGCAAACAGGAGGTGATTGCGGATGGGGGCTGGCTGCCTGCGCCGTCTGCTGCTCGGTTAGCGCGTTCTGTGCGGGGATCACCACTCGTTCAGTTCTGCGTCAGGTGGAGGGGTTGCCAGCTTCTGTGGGCTCTGCCGGCACGGTCCTTGCTGCCGAGATCGAAAGCCCCTCAGAAAAGGCCCCAGTTTTTCAGGAGAGTGTGATGGCACGAAGTGTTTTGTTAAAGAGATTTTGTTTCTTTAGAACATAGCATTATGCGTAATTTAGATCTAATAGAAGCAACGGAAGCTGTTGGAAAAAAGTTTCAGTGGAATGTGGAATAAGGATTTCATGCTCTTGTTGGATTAGTTTTAAGGGAATCTGAAGAGGTTTCTGGCTTTCTGGGGGAGATCTGAAGGTTTAATAGCCATAGAACTTCTTTCCTTCTTTTTGTCCTTCTGCCAGAATAGCCTTTGCTTTCCAGCCTTAGGAGGTGAAAGGAATCAGACATTATCTCAACACTTTGTTTCCTTTTGTAAGGCGTTCCTGTTGAATGAAGACCTGGGAGATTCCTTGGATAGCGTGGAAGCGCTTCTCAAGAAGCACGAGGACTTCGAGAAATCCCTCAGTGCCCAGGAGGAGAAGATTACAGTAAGGTCCCTCCTTGCTGTCAGTGCTTCAAACAATCATGAGAGTCAGCAGAGGTCTCGTCTTGTTCCAAAAGGTTCCTGAGCAGATTCAGTGAAGGCTCTGGGTGCTTAAAGTCTCACGGTGATGATTGACCACCTTGTTGGAGACACAGCACGACTTCTAGAATGAAGTCATTTTCTTGATGTAAACCTCCAAGTTGAGATTACCGTCCTCTAAAAGTAATTAAGAATTAATGTAAGAGATATTTTCCTATTGAACACAGACCTTAGAAGTAGGAATTGAAAGGCTGTTGACCCATATCTGACTCGGTCAGTTCCTGCTGTGACGTTAGCTGAAGCTAACGTGTCCAGTCCTGAGTGAAGCTAGCATAACTCTATGCCCTCTAAGAACATCAAGCAAAAACTCAACAGTTGAGGGATAAAGATTGTCATAGCAAACCTCAGAGTGAGAACCTTGACCTGTGTTCAGGTCTAGAGCATTCCGTGCCCTGTTGTGCACTTTCCTCTGGGGGCCAAGCTGTGGAAGAGTCGCTCACCAGTGAAGAACCTTATTCTTCTTCCTAGGCCTTAGACGAGTTTGCCACCAAACTAATTCAGAGCAACCACTATGCGATGGAAGAGGTGGCGACTCGCCGAGATGCGGTAAGTGTGCAGCCTCTTTACACACCTCCTTTCTGTCCGTGGGTGGCTCTTCTGAGCCCGATCTGCTTGGGGGGTAAGAGCTGGAGATAGACAGCAAGCCTTGCCTTCCAGCTGTTGAGCCGCCGCAACGCCCTTCACGAGAGAGCCATGTATCGCCGGGCCCAGCTGGCTGATTCCTTCCACTTGCAGCAGTTTTTCCGTGACTCTGATGAGCTCAAGAGTTGGGTCAATGAGAAGATGAAAACCGCCACGGACGAAGCTTATAAAGTAATGTCCTGTTAGCATTGCCATGTAGCACTTGGTTAGTAAGCTAAACACAACACTCACAGATAAATAAATCGGAAATTTCAAAATAAACACTATTTAACGTAAGCTGGTCGTTTTATACGTCCCCCTGTAAAGATAAGTGGGAGGGTAATGCAGCGTAACTTGATGTCCTTAGGTTCAAGATAGAACCCCCTTCTTCCTTTCCTTGGCAGGACCCATCCAACCTGCAAGGGAAAGTACAGAAACATCAAGCTTTTGAGGCTGAGCTCTCGGCAAACCAGAGCCGCATTGACGCCCTGGAGAAAGCCGGGCAAAAGCTGATTGACGTCAACCACTATGCCAAGGACGAGGTGGCAGCTCGAATGAATGAGGTCATCAGTTTGTGGAAGAAACTGCTGGAGGCCACGGAACTAAAAGGTGAGAGGAGGGCTTCCCTGGTGGCGCAGTGGTTGAGAGTCCACCTGCCGATGCAGGGGACACGGGTTTGTGCCCCGGTCTGAGAAGATCCCACATGCCACGGAGCGGCTGGGCCCGTGAGCCATGGCCGCTGAGCCTGCGCGTCCGGAGCCTGTGCTCCGCGACGGGAGAGGCCACAACAGTGAGAGGCCCACGTACCGAAAAAAAAAAAAAAGTGAGAGGAGGTGTGCATGGGGTTACGGGAGGCCATTTGGGGAATTAAATCTTCCTCCCTCGTTCCGTGTTTTGGGGACATGTGCCACCCAGGCAAGCTGAGCTGGGTGACCTGGGCACTCGGGGCTCACTTCCTGGGTAGGAGTCACCTGCCCTGGCTGGGTTCCTGATGCTTTGCTAATTTGGTGGATGTGGTTGAGCGTGCTGGTCAGGGAGGGCAGGGAGCCTGAGTGAGAAGGGGATGATTTGGTCTTTGGGCCTGACTGAATTGGACCTCATCACTGAAAGTCAGATCTCAACCAGGAGCCAAGGGCACTTAACCATTCGCCAGCCCCTATCCCATGGGGGTTAGAAGGCTTCTTAAACGACTTCCACTTCAGCATCTAAAAGGTAGAGCAGAGGTTGCGGTTTTTCTTTACCCTCTTGATAGCAGTGACGCTGTAACTAGCATCCTGCCCCGTGGTCCTTCTGCGAGGTGCCATTGTTGAGAGCACACTGGCAGAAGGAGAGTGTTAACTAATGAAATCAAACTTGCCTCCGTGACTAGGAATAAAGCTCCGTGAGGCTAACCAGCAGCAGCAGTTTAATCGCAACGTCGAGGACATCGAACTGTGGCTGTACGAAGTGGAAGGTCACCTGGCTTCGGACGATTACGGCAAAGACCTTACCAATGTGCAGAACCTCCAGAAGAAGCACGCCCTGCTGGAGGCCGATGTGGCAGCACACCAGGTACGGTGACCTGGGCGCGGCTTTTGGGCCAGTGAGCACAGGAGTGAGAGTGGCCAGTCAGTCAAGAGCAGCTGGTGTGGGGAGGGATGAAGTGTGTTGATTTTCTTAGAGAACCACGTGTGCACCATATGCTTCTGTCCAAATTAGACTGCCTTCCCTTGGACCTTTCTGGGATCCCAGAACGAGGGGAAACCGTGGCAGAGAGAATGCTCTCGGGTATGGGAAAAGAGCCGTGTTATGTTTTCTCGGTATGTGAGCAGACCACACCGGAAGTAATAAAAGTCAGCCTAGAAATGTCCGGAACATATTTGCCCCACGCTGGGCCAGGCTTTCAAGACTCTGCCCTACCTGTTCCCAGGATCGAATCGATGGCATCACCATCCAGGCCCGCCAGTTCCAGGATGCTGGCCACTTTGATGCTGAAAACATCAAGAAGAAGCAGGAAGCCCTGGTGGCCCGCTATGAGGCTCTCAAGGAGCCCATGATTGCCCGGAAGCAGAAGCTGGCAGATTCTCTGCGTTTGCAGCAGCTCTTCCGTGATGTCGAGGATGAGGAGACATGGATTCGAGAGAAAGAACCCATTGCTGCGTCCACCAACAGAGGTCAGCCTCCCGCCATCAGACAGGAATCCAGTTGGGAAAGGGCTCTACCCTTATGGCAGGAAGGGGACCAGTGTCAGAACGAGCAAGGAGGTCAAGTTTAAGTTGAACTGGAAGTTTAGGTGAACCGTGGTGGAAGCCGAGTGACGGTTATGCTGCCTCTTCTCTTGATGGCTTGGGTGACTTGGGAGTGGTTTCTCTTTCAGGCAAAGATTTAATTGGAGTCCAGAATCTGCTAAAGAAACACCAAGCCCTACAAGCAGAGATTGCCGGACACGAGCCCCGCATCAAAGCAGTTACACAGAAGGGGAACGCCATGGTGGATGAAGGTGAGTGTCGTCAGAAAAGTGGCTTCACTCTCATTCCTCACGGCGCTCCTCTTGGAAGGCTGAGTGCGTGGACCCGAGTCAGGCTGGGCTGTAGGGTTGAAGACCGTCCCCACTCTCTCCTGACTGTGACTTTGACTTGCCCATAACCTCTCTGAGCTGAACTTGTTACCTGTGAGGTGGGGATGATATCACCTGCTCCCACAGGTGTGAGGATTAAACGAGGTCAGACACTGAGGAGCCTGAGACGGTGCCCGGCAAGTGGGAGTCTCCGTGACTGGGAGCTGGGGGAGTTGGGGGAGTGGGGGTGGTTATTTTTATTGTTTCTTTATGATAACATCGCTGACGCCAACTAGGGATACCTGCTTCTTAGAGTCTAGATAGACTTAATGGTTTGAGGAGGCAGAAGACAAGCAGATCTGTTGGGCTGGAACCTGGACCTCTCGTAAAACCGAAAATATGAAGGGGCCTGGCTCCCCAAGATGTAGTGTCGTAGGTGCTGCGAGCGCACAGAGGACGTTTTTGTCCTGTTGCGACGTGTCCACCTACTTCTCGTTGTCCTCCCTCCCCTGCCCGCCTCGCAGGCCATTTTGCTGCAGAGGACGTGAAGGCCAAGCTCCACGAGCTGAACCAGAAGTGGGAGTCGCTGAAATCCAAGGCCTCCCAGCGGCGGCAGGACCTGGAGGACTCGCTGCAGGCCCAGCAGTACTTTGCCGACGCCAACGAGGCCGAGTCGTGGATGCGGGAGAAGGAGCCCATCGTTGGCAGCACCGACTACGGGAAGGACGAGGACTCGGCTGAGGTGAGGCGAGCTGGGGGCTGCCGGGCTGGGGCTGGTTAGGAGAATGACCATGTGGGAGGTGCAGCCTCACGGTTGTCGCCCTTCGAAGTGTTTCAGCGTCTTTTTTCCCTTTTTACTATGGAAATTCAGTCATACTGAAAGAAGAGAGGAGACGGCCTTTCACCGTCAGCCGTGACCATCTCTCCGTTCTTGTTTCATCTTTCCTCCCCCATCTGTGTACACATACGTACATAAACACAGTTGTTTGTTAGTCATCTTTTTTGGGGGGACCCCTTAAATTTTATTCATAAAGGTCTAGGTGTAGCCGTGTGCCTACCCCTTCTCTTGCCAGTCTTCACAAAAACCACAGTGAGCTGAATATTGACACGACCTGAGATGATTTTTGGAAGTGGCAGTAGGGGAAAATGCAGAAGCACCGAGTGCGGTGGGGAGCGGGCTTCCCTGGACGAGGGAGCTGCCACTTGTCGGGAATGTTTATTTCTTAGGATGGGGGTGGATCCGCTGTACGTGTGATGTTGTTCTTTATGTCCCTTCATGTGTTTCAGGGGTTGCATAGTTAAGCGTGTAAAGGCAGGCTGAAAAGATTGTAGTAGAAATCACAGTATTTCCTCCAAATTAAATGTTTATCAAAAAGGGGGAGAGAGTGGAGGACTGATCAGGTCGCCGGGTAACTAAACAGATTTCAGAGGCAGGTGGCGTGTGGGAGAGGCAGCAGGGCGGCTCTGGCTTCTTGCTCAGGGTCGCCGTGTGTTATTTTGGTTCCAGGCTCTGCTAAAGAAACACGAGGCTTTGATGTCGGATCTCAGCGCTTATGGCAGCAGCATCCAGGCTCTGCGAGAGCAGGCCCAGTCATGCCGGGTGAGTGTGGCTTCCGTTCAGCAGCTGCGAGTTCCCTGGGGGCTGGGGGGCCGGGGAAGATGAAGGACCCGGATGCGGCCAGCAGATGTCACGGTCCTAGGTGTTGTTCTTGTGACCTTAAACATCCCAAGACAGCTGAACTTCCTGAATCAGATTTTGTTGGTAGCTCCAGAGAAGAACTCTCACAAAGGCGGGTCTGGTAAATTTGGGACAGCTGTGGAAGCTGGAGTCCGCCGTGGGCTTAGGTGGCGCACCGGGGACATCCTGTCATTTTGTCTGCCCTTCCTTTGGACTTTTAGCAACAAGTGGCCCCCATGGATGACGAGACCGGGAAGGAGCTGGTTTTGGCGCTCTACGACTATCAGGAGAAGAGCCCTCGAGAGGTCACCATGAAGAAAGGAGATATCCTCACCTTGCTCAACAGCACCAACAAGGCAAGTGCAGAAAGAGGCCGTGGGCGGGTCTCCATCAGCACCACCAGTTTCGCTCAGTTGGGTGTCTTGGGAGTGTGTCTTTCCAGGATGAGGCTGGTTTCGAATTTGAAGACTTTAGTTCCCTGGTCCACCTCCCACTTCATACAGGTTTATCCTGTTTTTCCTGTGATCAAGATGACCACTCTTGTTTCCTTGAATACCCGGAAGCTAGTGTAATGACCCACCCTCTCAAGGGTAGCTTTTTTCACCATTGAAAAAAATTCCAAGTGGAATTTTTTTCTCTCTTGGACCAAAGTCTGCTCCTCTGTAGCTTGTACCTGTTGGTTCTAGGCTGTACGACTACAGCAGACAGTTGAAGACGGCGCCAGCGTCACCCCGTAGGCTCCATCTTCTCAAAGTTAAACGCTGCCTGGTTCATCAGCGTTTCTCGCCTGACACATTCTGGTTTGGCAGTGTCCCTGGAGTGAGTCTGTGGTCCTCCACGTGTCATAGGACTGATCCCCAAAGAGCCTGCCTCCCCTCCTGGTCTAGGCTGGGCAAGTGTCCTCGGCCTGGCCGTTGTCAAGAACCTCCTGTTCCCACACCCTCAGCTTACCCCAGTCGTGGGAGTTTGAGAAAACCTGACTGGTGTCTTTATGTTGACTCTCACCCTCAACTAACCATCCGGTCTGACCGATGTGCTCAACAGCAGCATCGTCCAGTAGAACTCTCTGTGGTGGTGGCTGTTTCATGTCTGCGTTGGCCCTACAGTAGCTGCCAACCGCAGGTGGTTGTGACGTGCTTCACATGTGGCAAGTGCAGCTGCCTTTTTATTTAATTTCACTTAACTTACGTAAGCGTGGCTTGTGGCTGCAGTATTAGCGCAGTTGCAGGGCGTCTACGCGAAGAGAAGGCTGGCCTTCCTGCCCCGAGTCATCAGGGCTGCACTGTGACCGTCTGCATACTTGGCACGTCACGGGATTCTCTTGCCGTGATTAGAGCTTTCTTTTGTATGCACACAGGCCTTCTGGGATTCTTCCTTCCTCAGGGGAGGAATTGGCTTTCAGGTCTCTCTTTTTTTCCCCTTAGGACTGGTGGAAAGTGGAGGTGAACGATCGTCAGGGTTTCGTGCCGGCCGCGTACGTGAAGAAGCTGGACCCTGCGCAGTCGGCCTCCCGGGAGAACCTCCTGGAGGAGCAGGGCAGCATCGCGTTGCGGCAGGAGCAGATCGACAACCAGTAAGGGTCTCGCCATCAGGCACGAAGGGCCCAGCACCGCTTGGGGCTTAGTCTGTGTCACGCATGGGCTGAGGTTTAGGCAGCGTCCCAAGGCTCCGGAGCAAATGCTCTTATGATGCCTGTCTGCACTCAAGAGCACACTCTTCCTGCCTTTCCCAAGTCGCTTCTAACCCACAGAACTCTGTCGGAACCTAAGATCCCTGACCCGTGCCTTTGTTTTCCATTGTTTTGTTGTCTTCCCCTGCATCGGCAAGTTTCTTTTCCTAGACATTTGCTAATTATCACCATCTCAGCCTTTGTCCTCCGGGTCAGGAGATGTTCTTGAAATTGGGTTTTTAGCTGTTCCACACCCGTCCTGCTCTGCCCTTTGTAAAAGGCCGCGTAGAGAGCGTCTCGTCTATCGACTTTGTGCTCTGAGAATGGAGTGTATTTTTTATGAAACGGCTCTGTTCTCTTTCCTGTAGCTAAGCCCCCATAAAGACCTATGTCCCTCCTTTAGGGCATATCTTACTCTGCTAATGAAATCAGAAGCTTTAGACACTTGGGAGAGATCCAGAAAATACATCCTCACTAGAGTTTAGAATAATAGAACTCTTCTGACCCTGATGATCCCCGCGAAGATCGGTTATTTATACACTTAATTAGACGTTTTCTGTTACTGTTAAGACAAGAATGAGAGGTTTTGGCCTGGATCATAAATACGAGAGCAAAAAAGTGGACCAGATATCTGACTACAGTTGCGTGTTAGCCCTCGGGAGAATCTCTTCCTCGGGGCGGTCACTGTATCCCCTGGCCTGGCTCTGCGAAGTGACCAGTGTTTCTAGCACAGGAACATATACTGCCTTAAGCGTGGCAGACATCAGGAAAATGAAGGTGAACTAACCCTCTAATTTAATTTGATTTTCCTGCTCTTTCCTTGCCGTGATTTTACTCCCGGCCTGGCCTGCTTCCAAGAGCTCTTGAATGACTCCCTAATTTTCCCGACTCAAAGCCTTCGCCGTCACAGCACCCATCGGAGCCGCCGCCTTCCATCCCTGTGGATTAACCCACTAATCCGTGCGTGCTTTTGCTGTGCCCCTCTGTGCAGGACGCGCGTAACTAAGGAGGCCGGCAGCGTGTCTCTGCGTATGAAACAGGTGGAAGAACTGTGAGTAGGCCGGAAGCTCCGCCAAGCGCCGCCCTTGGCTCCCCGTCCATCCTCCCGCTGCCGCTTCTCTCGAAGGCGCTCGTGGGTCCAGGAAGGCGAGGGGCGGGAGGGGCCCGTCTCCGGCAGCAGCTTTCGCTCACAAGGGAAGGGGATTGGGTGAAGCTGTGTCGGCTGTGGCCGCTTCTCTCGTTGGTTGCTTCTGTGCAGCTGTGTGTTCAGAGTGTTGTTGGTTCCCCTGCTGGTGGCTTTTGTGCTGGACCAGCCACTCTCAGCAGACCCGGAGGCCGATGATGCCGTAGCCCTCAGTAGGCAGGAAACCACGTGCCTCGTAAAGTGCTCTGATACTTGGTAGTTCGTTCCTTTTTTATTTCACTTTTGGAAGCTTAGAATAGATTCTAGATTTTTTGTTTTTTGAATTTTAACTCAGTTGTACTAAGTTTGTCATTTTCACATCTCTAAAGATACCAGAAGTTCAGTCTTTTGTATTTTAGTTCCCAAGGGTGAGAGTGTCATTTGCGTCTTCATAAGAAACGTTCAGCTAACGAAATGTGATTTATGTGATTTCTCCTTCTGAAGTGGCCAAAACTCTCTGAGAAATAAATGTATTATTTTTAGAAACAGTAGAGATTTCCTACTGTTCCGGAGATACTAAAATCCTATATGAGGCTATTTAAGATAGCTCAGCATACCTTCCCCCACCGCCTGGGGGCTGCTGGCAGAATCATACGGCAGGAGAACAAGCCCTCTGTATACATTACGCGCAGCAAGTTCATCTCATCTCGCAGCTGTAGTCGCATGGATCCTGTGGTGGTGTGCCAAACGCTTGGTTTCGGTCCTTTGTGGTTGTGATGTCAGTGCGCACGTGGCTGGGCATGAGTGTACCGGGCCACCCAGCCACCCAGTTGTGAACAGTGCAGTGTGTGCTTGTCCCTGACGTTGTCTGTGGGTGCTCGGGGTCTTCATCTGCCTTCCGATACTTTGTCACCAGGGCATCATCGTTACCGACTCGCAGCCTGGGACCCACATCTTGGAGAGAGCTGGTAGTTTGCCACTGTAGGAAGCTAACTGTCTCCCCTGCCCCCTCTTGTCACCCTCTCGAATTACATCAGGTACCGTTCCTTGCTGGAACTGGGGGAGAAGCGTAAAGGCATGCTGGAGAAGAGCTGTAAGAAGTTTATGCTGTTCCGTGAAGCGAATGAGCTACAGCAGTGGATCACCGAGAAGGAAGCGGCCCTGACGAGCGAGGAGGTCGGCGCAGACTTGGAGCAGGTCGAGGTGCTGCAGAAGAAGTTCGATGACTTCCAGAAGGTGCGGGAAGTTGCCCGGGGACTCGGTTCTCTTGATTTCTGACTGCGGATTTACCAGAATGAAAATTCGGTGACTTTATTCCTTCATCTCTGTAGCCATTTTTAGACGAGTTGAATCGAAACTTTTCTCACACCAGTCTAGTTTTGAGGAAATACATGCAGTTTTTTCTACATGTTGCTTTAAGAACTTTCCTAGGGCTTCCCTGGTGGCGCAGTGGTTGAGAGTCTGCCTGCCAGTGCAGCGGACACGGGTCCGAACCCTGGTCTGGGAGGATCCCACATGCCGCGGAGCAACAAGGGCCGTGCGCCACAACCACTGAGCCTGCGCGTCTGGCTCCTGTGCTGCGCAACAGGAGGGGCCGCAACAGTGAGAGGCCCGCGCACCGCGATGAAGAGTGGCCCCCACTCGCCGCAACTAGAGAAAGCCCTTGCACAGAAACCAAGACCCAACACAGCCAAAAATAAATAAATAAATAAATAAAAAGAATCAGATTTATATTTAAAAAAAAAGAACTTTCCTAAACCTGACACACAAACGTGTAAAAGTAGATTTTCTAATTGGGGTTAAATTCACGTAACATAGAGTTAACCATTTTAAAGGGTACAATTCAGAAACACTTATTTCATTCACAGTGTTGCCCTACTATCCCTTCTGTCTAGTTCCGAAACATTTTTTATCACTTTAAAGGAGACCACAGACCCATTAAGCAGCCACTCCTTATCCCCCTCTCCCCTCCCCCGCAGCACCTGGCAGCCACCGAGCTGCTTCTTGTCTCTGGATTTATGTATTCTGGACATTTCCTGTAAATGGAATCATAGATCATGTACTTTATGACTGACAGCTTTCACGGAGCATAACGTTGTCGAGGTTCATCCTTGTAGATGGATCAGTGATCTGTTAACTGTTTATGGCTAATGTTCCATGGTGTGTATATACCACATCCTGTTTATCCATTCCTCGGTTTAAAAGTATTCTTGGGACTTCCCTGGCGGTCCAGTGGTTAAGACTCTGCACTCCCAATGCAGGGGGTGTGGGTTCAATCCCCAGTCAGGGAACTAAGACCCCCGCATGTCACACGGTATGGCCAAATAAAAAAGTATTCTTATAACCAATTCAGATGGGTTGAGGGGCTTTTCTCCCAGAGTGGCTAGCATTAAAATTTCATCACAGTTCTGACATGTGTCCTGTCCCCCACAAAGAAAGGTTTTTAAAATATCTCCAACCAGGGCTTCCCTGGTGGTGCAGTGGTTGAGAGTCCACCTGCTGATGCAGGGGACACGGGTTCGTGCCCCGGTCCGGGAGGATCCCACATGCTGCGGAGCGGCTGGGCCCGTGAGCCATGGCCGCTGAGCCTGCGCATCTGGAGCCTGTGCTCCGCAACGGGAGAGGCCACAACGGTGAGAGGCCCGCGTACCGCAAAAAAAAAAAAAAAAAAAAATCTCCAACCAGAATAATGGATTTTCTTTTAATTAATTAATTAATTAATTAATTTATGGCTGCGTTGGGTCTTCGCTGTTGTGCGTGGGCTTTTTTCTAGCTGCGGCGAGCGGGGGCTACTCTTCGTTGTGTTGCGTGGGCTTCTCATTGCGGTGGCTTCTCTTGTTGCGGAGCATGGGCTCTATGTGTGTGGGCTTCAGTAGTTGCGGCACACAGGCTCAGTAGTTACGGCTTGCGGGCTTAGTTGCTCTGCGACATGTGGGATCTTCCTAGACCAGGGCTTCAACCCGTGTCCCCTGCCTTGGCAGGTGGATTCTTAACCACTGCACCATCAGGGGAGTCCCAATAATGGATTATTATTAACCGCAGGTAGCTCAGTAAACATGAGACAGACCGTCTCCGATGCCTTGCTGTTTTCTTACTTCCTTGGTGGTGACAGTCAGCATTTTCTGATTTAGGTGACCGTCAAGGAGTAGAAAAACTATTTGTAAGAAACCTATCGGACAGAAATTTATATATTCAAACCATAGTTTATGAGTACCTGTTGCTCTTCTTCGAATTGCTGTTGTGGGTTTTAGTTATTATGTCTTTTTCTTTGAAGGATCTCAAGGCCAACGAGTCACGGCTGAAGGACATTAACAAGGTGGCTGAAGACCTGGAGTCCGAAGGTCTCATGGCGGAGGAGGTGCAGGCAGTACAGCAGCAGGTGGGGGTCTGGCCCCTGCACGGTGTCTGTTAAGGAAGCAGCTTGGCCCCCCCTCCATCCCGCGTAGCCTAGCACGCGTGCTCCGCAGCGCGGAGCGCGGCCAGGCCGCAGGCGCTCTGTGTGACCTGCACTGTCTTGGTGACCTTTGACGGGAGGGAGGAACAGCTCTCCTCCTCATGCCCATTCAATATTGTGGAAGTTGTTGAATGTTTCTTTAGCCCTTAACTAGTAATAAATTCATGCAGTTCCTTAAATAAAGAAAAGGTATTACATAGAAACACTTGGTCTCTCTGTAGACCTTAAGAAGTTCCTCTGGCCAGTCAGGCTGCCTTCCTTTTTGTAATTCTCTCCACGTTTGACGTGACAGTGATGAGTGTAACTCAGAAGTCTGTATTTCCTCTAATAATAGAACCGGTTTTCTTCTCTGCTTCTAGGAGGTGTATGGCGCGATGCCCAGGGTAAGTGTCCGGTGCCCCGTGTGGAACTTGAACTTGAGAAGGATTAGCTCTTGGGAAGAGTATAAAGTCAAGAGCCTCATAAGGATTTCTGTTCTTGAACCTCAAGAGATGCCTTTTGTGTGTAAAAATCTGTGGAAAAGAAATAGCAGAAGTTGGTCTCTATTTGCCATCGTCCAAAGATCAAAAGAGTTTTTCTCTGTTCAGTTACCTAGAACTTTTTCCACAGCAGTTCTTTTTTTTTTTTTTTTTTTAACATCTTGATTGGAGTATAATTGCTTTACAATGGCATGTTAGTTTCTGCTTTACAACAAAGTGCATCAGTTATATATATACATATGTGCCCATACCTCCTCCCTGTTGCGTCTCCCTCCCTATCCCCCCCCCCCCCCCCCCCCCCCCCCCCCCCCCACCCCCCCCCCCCCCCC
>NW_006799611.1:2424928-2435597 GCF_000442215.2 Lipotes vexillifer
CACCCTCCCCCCACTCCTCCAGGCGGTCACAGAGCCCCGAGCTCATCTCCCTCCACAGGATTCTTGAGGTTTGTTTATCCCTCTTCAAAGAGTCCTCTGAATATGACATAAAGAAAAGCTGGACATTTTATTAAATTTCCTCATTGTCTCCATTTCTCCTATTGCATTAAAAAAGGAAGAATTTTTCTCTTATTTGTTTGCTTCGTTTCCCTCAAGCAGGCTTGCAGTTTGCTGCCAGCCAGTGTTGAGTTCTGAGTCACAGAGGGAATTGCTGTTCCAGCTGATTTCTCTGTGAACTTCCTGTCGTCTAGAGGAGGGAAGGCTGGGGCTGCTTTGTTTTGTGCACAGTTGCTTGGCTGCCTAAATGCCTCCTTTATCTTTGGATAGGATGAAACTGATTCCAAGACGGCCTCCCCGTGGAAGGTAAGAGCTCCTGTGCAAATGATTATTTCCAGAGGTTTTCCAGGAACAGAAATACTTTACGTCCTTTTCTGGCGTGCCTGTTATCTGAGTATTTCGGCTTGTCTGAGCCTGTGGTGGTTTCTGGACTTGTTTGGCCTGGTGTCTTTCTGACCCTGGTGTTGTATTCTTGGAATCTGTCATGCCTTGAAATGTGGTGCTTAATACACAGAAGCAAAATGTCTCCCTGCAGATGCTCAGCACAAATTCAGTTAGGTCGAGTTTATCATGCACTGTCGCTGCCAGGGTATACAGTTGGCCCTCCACATCCGTGGCTCCACATCCTCGGATTCAACCAACCAACAATTGAAAATACTAGCATCCGATCCATGGTTGGTTGAATCCAAGGATGCAGAACCCGCCCATACAGGGCGCCGGCTCCAAGGGACTTGAGCATCTGTGGATTTTAGGACCTCGGGGGGTCCTAGGATCATTCCCTGTCGGGTACCAAGGTTACAGGGGTGACTGCAGTTCACAGAGGTCACACTGCATAGTCAGGCATGGTCCCACCAATAGGACTACAGCCCAAAGGACACATGATGTGAGGATGAAAAGGAGCGTAAGTTCCTCTCGTCGTCTGCCTGACCGCTTCCTCCCGGGGCCTAAGAAAGGCTTGAGAGAAGGTCCACATCCTGACGAGACACATAAAGGGGGGACACCAGATGTTTACCAGCTGCAGTGGACATTATTCCAGAGAGATCCAGGGGTGGTGCTTGACCAGGGTGGGCATAACTTCCAGGAGGACAGTGGATAAGCTTTTTCATGTGAAGCGTTTATAGCCGTGATTATGGAACTAGTTGCCTAAATGCAAATTCTAGCATCTTTCCTCCTGACCCAGCTCTTCAGGAATATGCCACTTGAGTTAGAGACAAGCTAGAAAGAGCAGATTTCTACTTTATGAAAGTATACCTTCCTAAAATCTGAAGAAAGCATGAAAACCTAAAAACAAAAAGTCTCCCCGCACCGGACCCTAGGTTGGTGCTTCTCAGCCCTGTCATGAGGTCTGACCTGTTGTGAGGACCTAGGCTGAAAGGGGTTTGTTTCTTTGGCCTCCTTGTCCCTCCAGGCTCTGACCATTCTGCTTATTAAATAGGCTCCAAATTGGCAGGAAGGGTACATTTTTCCTTGGATTCAGCTTTCTCCTCTCTTCTCAATCTTAATTTTCATTGAATAGCAAAATTCAATCATTGGTGACATGAATGAGCAGCACCCTTACCTGTCTGATCTCCTGCCAGAGTTTCTCTGGTAACAGGTATGTTTTCAGAAACGTGCTTCAGATGACTCCACAAACACCAGTCAGTACCTCCTGTTTCTGAAAAGGATTCGAAACAACGGGTGTCTGCTTTCCAAACCCTGTACGCACCGACACTGGTTGAACATGTCACTGGGTGTGTCACAGGAACATCCTAGGAGCCTAACTTCCCTGCGTCCAAGCTCAGCTCCTCCTTTTCTTTACATACTTGAAGATTATGAGCATCACAGTGCCTGCCAAGTAGGGTTTCTTTCCGATAAAAGCAGGTGGGCTCTGAGACCCCAAGGGGCATTTGATTTTTAGAAGTGACTACGTTGATGAGAAGAAAGCTAACTCGCCAGCGTATTTTCTTTTTCATCTAGTAAGGCTGTTGCCCTTAGTTCAAGGGGGATTCTGTTAGAAGGAACCACAGTCCAGTAACCATAAACAGAAAATGAAATTAGTGGTGTCCTTGACTATTTAAATAGTCCCAGCCGCCAGCATTTGTTCAACTAAGTGTGTTTTCTGGACTGTTCTGTAGTAGGGACAAGAAAAAGACACCAGTCAGTAGTCTTTGAGCCTTTTTTTTCCTGTCCGACCAGCCGTTTTAATTGTGGTTTTCACCGCTCTTTTCACTCTTGGAGTAAAATGAATCACTGAGTTGGGTGTGATTGTGCACTTGGGTTTCTGCCTGACTTTCTAGTTGTTGATACTCTCATTGCTGCTCTGCTCAGAAATTTGATGGTATCCTTTTACAATCATTTTGGTGGACATTTGGAACCTAATTAATAGCACTTGCACCCCAGATTTCTCTCTTAATCAGCAGACACTTGATTAGTTTGCTCTTCTGCTTTCCTCCCCACATAGTCTGCTCGCCTGATGGTTCACACCGTGGCCACCTTTAATTCCATCAAGGTAAGAAACCATGGCAGCTTTCCTTGTCTTCCCTGGTCTCCTTCGTTGTCTCCTCCTGTCTTCAGCAAGGCTCTTGTCCTAATTAGTTGTGTGAACTGTAGCACTTGTCACTCTCCTGGGCCCGAGGGTGTCCTGGCCAGGACTCTCTCTACTCTCTTCGTGCAGCAGGAGGCTGTGCTCAGCTTGCCTGGTCCTGGCAGTGAGCCTGGTGAGCTCCTTCCTTCTCCCCCAGGAGGGCCCGGAGCTGCGAGGAGCGTATTGTTGGAAGGCAGTGACTGCCTTTCTTGCCTCCTTTCTGGACCCCGAGCTGGCTTGTCTCCCCAGTACAAGGTCCTGCAGCTGCGCTGTACTCCTTGGGCTGCTGCTGCTGTCCGGCGATGCAGCCGTGCGGGGTGTTGGGGAGCAGTAGACTTGGGGATTTGTCCACTCGGTGGTTGTTAGGAAGCAGTTGCTCTGAGGCAGGCACCAGGCTAGGCGCTGAGAGTGAAGATAAGTCAGCGGCGTCTCTCCTGCTGCTTCCGCGGTGATTCCAAGTCAGGTGTTGGTGGAGTGTTCGTGCCGTGGCGTCCGGCGAGCTGTGGCAGGGTCTGGCTTTCTGGACTTTTGCTGTCGTGGCGTGCTCATCGACTGAACTAGGAAGCTTGGAAACAGGAAATCATCTGTGCCCCAGCCTTTCCTTTCACGTTAAGCCACCATTCCTCTGGTTCTGGCCCTTTTCCCAGAGTCTGGTGTGGCTAACGCTTTGCTGTCCTCCCTCAGGAGCTGAATGAACGCTGGCGGTCCCTGCAGCAGCTGGCCGAGGAGCGGAGCCAGATCCTGGGCAGCGCCCACGAAGTGCAGAGGTTCCACAGGTGAGGGACGGCCGGGGCTGGCAGAGGGGGAGCAGGCCACAGTTGGGTTCATGCCGACGGTAACGGCTGGCTCTTGTCGATGGTTGTGCTCTGGCACCTGGTGGGCGCTCTCAGTCAGTAACGCTGAGCGGATCAATATGTGTTCCTTGCTGTTTAGAGCTGTTGGTGGGCCACTGACACATGTGCTGGTGCCAGTGAAATGAAGTTTCCCTACTTGACCTGAGCTTAAGGCAGCCGTACTCAGCACTCATTAACTTGAACGTGTGTCCCACCTACAGAGATGCCGACGAAACCAAAGAGTGGATCGAAGAGAAGAACCAGGCTCTAAACACAGACAATTATGGCCACGACCTGGCCAGTGTCCAGGCCCTGCAGCGCAAGCACGAGGGCTTTGAGAGGGACCTCGCGGCCCTCGGCGACAAGGTGAGAGGACGTGCGTGTGGAGCCGACTTCCTGCGATTCTGCCCGAGGCTGTGCTCCCTCCTTCCCTGCTGCTCACCGCTTTCTTCCCCAGGTGAATTCCCTTGGGGAAACGGCCGAGCGCCTGATCCAGTCCCACCCCGAGTCGGCAGAGGACCTGCAGGAGAAGTGCACCGAGTTGAACCAGGCATGGAGCAGCCTGGGCAAGCGCGCCGACCAGCGCAAGGCCAAGCTGGGCGATTCCCACGACCTGCAGCGCTTCCTCAGCGACTTCCGGTAAGAAGCCGGCTCGCTGGCTCTGGGCCAGAGGCCTTTCTAGCTGGATTAAATGCATTCCTGGATCTAGCACTTAGAAGGCTTAATCCTGGGAATTCCGTGGAGGCCCAGTGGTTAGGACTTGGTACTTTCACTGCTGGGGGTCCGTGTTCAATCACTGGTTGGGGAACTGAGATCCCACGAGCCACACAGCAAAAAAAAAAAAAAACCAAAAACTTAATCCTAAAGAAAAGCATTTGCGTTTGAAGCTGTAGGAAACTTAACCACAGCTACTGTCTCTAAGAACCTGTTATTCTGTAGGGTGAGAAGATCTTAGTTATAAACCTGTTCATTCTTCCTCTGAGGAATTCTTGAGTTGTTCTTTTCTTATTATTTCAATAAGACAAGCAAGAAGCTTTGAAATACTTTGCCTGGAGTTCTAGCCCCATTCAGTAGATTAACTAGATTAACCCCAAATAGCCCTCTGAGATAAGAATTATGTAGTTCTCTCTTTTCCTGGGCAGAAGGCCTGCTTGCCAGGTAGCGTAATAGCCATTCCTCTGTGGATCTGGTTTCCAGGGACCTCATGTCTTGGATCAATGGAATCCGAGGGTTGGTGTCCTCAGACGAGCTAGCCAAGGATGTCACCGGAGCCGAGGCCCTGCTGGAACGACACCAGGTAGGTGGGCCCGCTGAGCAGCGGAGACGTGGCTGCCCTGCCAGGCTGGGAGGGCCTTTGCAGCTGACGTGAGAGTGGGCAGCTCCTGCCGGTACCTAATCTCTTCCCTCCTCTTGGCAGGAGCACCGGACGGAAATTGACGCCAGGGCTGGCACTTTCCAGGCATTCGAGCAGTTTGGGCAGCAGCTGTTGGCCCATGGGCACTACGCCAGCCCCGAGATCAAGGAGAAACTACATATTCTAGATCAGGAGCGTGCAGACCTGGAGAAGGCCTGGGTGCAGCGCAGGATGATGTTGGATCAGTGCCTTGAATTGCAGGTACATGTGCTGGACAGTAGCTTCCTGTTCGCTGCAGGGTTTCTGACCAGGTGTCTCATCGCCCCAGGCTCTGTCTTCTCACCTGCCTGTCCCCTCTTTAGCTGTTCCATCGGGACTGCGAGCAGGCCGAGAGCTGGATGGCTGCCCGGGAGGCCTTCCTGAGTACCGAAGACAAAGGGGACTCGCTGGACAGCGTGGAGGCTCTGATCAAAAAACATGAGGACTTTGACAAAGCCATTAACGTCCAGGTGAGGCCTTTGTACCTTTCCAGGTTGACATCTTCTGTCTCTCTGTTGGTGTATTCTCCTTTCCCTTCTCAGTGACGAGAGAAAAAAAATAGTTATTGTTTGCTTAACTCAGCTGCAGAGTTTTGGCAGCATCCTCAAATTAACATACTTGGTGTTGACTACAGAGGAAGCAGTGTAGTCCCCATCGGGTCCAGTGCAGAGCTGTGCAGTCTAGGAAAAGTGACATATGTTAATAGTTTTTTAAACTTTATATATAAATTCTGGCACTTCTGAGGTTTTGTTTGTTGGTTTGAGGCATGCTTATAAAAATGTTCATATTATCCAATTTGTGTCTTTTTTTAATGTTATTTATTTATTTTTGGCTGCCTTGGGTCTTTGTTGATGCACACGGGCTTTCTCTAGTTGCTGAGAGTGGGGGGCTACTCTTCGTTGTGGTGCGCGGGCTTCTCACTGTGGTGGCTTCTCTCGTTGTGGAGCACGGGCTCTCGGCGAGTGGGCTTCAGAGGTTGTGGCGCACGGGCTTAGTTGCTCCGCCGCACGTGGAATCTTCCGGGACCAGAGCTCGAAACCGTGTCCCCTGCATTGGCAGGCGGATTCTTAACCACTGCGCCACCAGGGAAGTCCCATTTCTGAGGTTTTAATAACAGAGATGCCACAGGGAAAAAATTTTTTACCGAAAGGGAAGAAAAACAAACTTACGGGTAGGTAAGTGAATCCATGAACGTAAACCAGAAAGATGCAAAACTCCTTGGCTTAGAAACCATTTTGTTGAAAATCGGATAATGTTTTCTTATGAAACCCAGTCTTGTAGGTGACGTCTGCTGGTGCTCAAGCCCCGGCCCCACCCCAGCGTGACCTGGAATCTTCTTGAGTTAAACTCTACTCTAATAATGATTGAAATCAAGCTTTCCTCTGGCTTTTTACACTCCTGCTTCTAGAGTGTCAGTGTATTCTGATCCCATCACCAGCTAGTCACCCAAAATAACCGTTCTCTTCTCGAGACCTGCAGTCCAGGCGAGGCGGAGTCATCTTGGCCGCCTTGACCTCGCGCCTCTGTTTGCCGACAGGAGGAGAAGATCGCCGCCCTGCAGTCCTTTGCCGACCAGCTCATCGCCGGCGGCCACTACGCCAAAGGTGACGTCTCCAGCCGGCGTAATGAGGTTCTGGACAGGTGGGTGGTCTGTGTAGCCGACGGGTCTTGCCGCCCTTGTGTGAGCGGCCCAGCCTGTCTAGTTCTGTGGGGTGCTCACCTTTGCTCTCGGTTTCACTTTCTCAGGTGGCGACGTCTGAAAGCCCAGATGATTGAGAAAAGGTCAAAGCTGGGAGAATCGCAGACTCTCCAACAGTTCAGCCGGGATGTGGATGAGATTGAGGCTTGGATCAGCGAAAAATTACAGACTGCAAGTGATGAGTCATATAAGGACCCTACCAACATCCAGGTGAGCTGAACAGATTAGCTGTTTATCTCCTAAGTAGCCTGTGTTATTGAGTAGATCTTGTTAAAGTAAGGTATCTTTAAAAGAGGGAGATACCTCTAAGACAGCTTCCTCGTACCCCCAGTGATGCCAAGAAAAAGTATTTTAATAAGATGAACCGGTGGGAAAGCCTCACTTAAATGATGAGAGCCATTTCAGAAGCCGCTTACCTCATTTGCCTCTGTTGAAACCATGTCTGCTATTAAAGAGCCTGCAGAAAAGCCCCCCTTGTATTTGCTGTTCCTGAATGCTCACCTTCCCAGGGAAGTATGACGGCAAAATGAGTTTCTGTTGAATAGCTGATATGCATAGTCACATAAGTGTACTGAACTCTTGTTATTTTAATCTATTTTTGTAGCTTTCCAAGCTGCTGGTAAGTTTTATGTTTTTTTTTAAGAGTTCTAGTTAAACGAGCTCCAGTGTTTGTGCTCTTGTGTGTAGATTCTCGCAATTGTAGATTCTGCCGGTGTCTCCTCATCCACGCTTTTCATTTCTAATCATCCATCAGCCTCCATTCAAGTGTCCCCGTGGGATGTGGCTTTCTCTGTTGTAATTAGCCTGCAACCCTTTGCTCCCCCTCTCCCCTCCTAATTTATCACTTAGGCAAGTTGTGTACAGTGTTTGGTCTGGGGGGCAGTAGTTGACTGCTTTCGTATAAGAGGTGTGCTTCTTTTAAAAAAATGAAATAGCTTTTTCTGTGTAAACTTCGGTTCCTCTTGCTCTGGGCTCGTGGCTCTCGGTGGACTAGGGCAGGGCCAGGTTTCGTTGCCCACGCAGTCTGGCATCCAGAAGTGCTGGTCACTGGAGAGGGACAGCTAGAGATCCACAGAGAGGCAGGTGATCTTCCTGAGTCTAAGAGGACCTGGGGGTGAGAGGTTAAGATAAAAGTGAACATCACCCAAGGGGCAGTGAAAGAGACTTTCTAGTCAAAATGTAGCTTAGAAGTTGCCTAAGTGGATGGAAGAAATGAAGAAATAGAGTGGATGGGAATTGAGCCAAAGAACGATCAGAACAAGAAACAGAAGAGGGGCTTTTGTCAGGATGCCTGGGCATTTGAGACTCTTTCTGTCTCTGTGGTTGGGCTTTGGGCGCAGAGCTGGTGTAGGGACGCTTAATGTTGGTGCTGCGTTTCGCCAGCCACGTGGCTCCATCTTTTGACAGTTGCTGCCGCTGAAATGAAACATTTGATGCAGAATCCTTCCCCAGTTGTACTGCTTTTTTCCTTTTAGTTCTTTTTTCCCCATATCACATTCTTGCCTGCAACCCCGCATTTCTCACCCAGAACTGCCCCACAGCTGCGTCCTCCCACTTGTCTCCCGTGGTGCCCCCCAGCCTCAGATGCCCATCATCCTCCCAGCCCTCTCTTCTAGCAAAAAGAAATTCTTAACCTACAGTCAAGCCTGGATTTTGACAAATCCAGCAGTTTTGATTGATTGCAGCTGCCAGATGAGAAGCCGGCAAAGCCAAGGTTTGCGGCAGCTGTAGCCTTCTTCTCTGTCGATGGAAGGGACGCTGGCCCTCGGATACCTTGTTTCATAGTGCCCGCCACCTTAGGTGATGAGAGGGCCATATGTGTGTTATTAGTTAGAGCTGCTTTCCACTAAGGAGAAAGCCGGGGATGGGAATTGATGCACAAGTAGAGCCAAAACTACCGTTGGCCGTTACCAGCTCCTGCAAAATGTTAGAAAGTGTATAATTCCAGGATTTCACTCACAGAGAGCTAGTCCAGCTGACTGAGGAGTTGACGCAGTTCACCTCCTCCTGAGCTGGTGCATTTCCTTTCTCCAAGCTCGGACCTTCTGCTGAACTTCCATCAGACTGACCCCTAAAGTATTTCGCACAGATTCTGTGATCACCTTCTATAAAAATGTCGACACTTGCCCCTAGTTCCTCGAGTCTGCTACCACTCCCTCCCTTCTGAGAACCCCTTCTCCCTGAAAAGACAGAGCCTAGCAGGACCTGGTTTCGAAAGGTTGTGGCAGGGTTCCTTCGGTGTTTTCAGAGCAAGCACCAGAAGCATCAGGCCTTCGAAGCAGAACTGCACGCCAATGCGGACCGGATTCGAGGAGTTATCGACATGGGCAACTCCCTCATTGACCGCGGGGCCTGTGCCGGCAGCGAGGACGCCGTCAAGGTACGCCGTCCCCCAGCTCCCCTCCTCCTGGCCCGGGAAGAAGAGGGGGCTGGATTTGACTTTCAGCATTGTCGTCAGCTTGATGATGACTCTGGAATGCAGTCTTAGGAGAATAAACACAAGACTTCTGGCTGCATTGCTGAGGGGATGCTAGCGAGAGTGGCTCCTGTGAGCATCTTCCGCCCTCCTCTGTGAGGGGCGTCAGGTCGGCTTCCAGAGAGGGCGCTGACCGTGGAGTTGGCCGTCTCCAACGGCTCTCTTCTCTTGCCCAGGCCCGGCTGGCCGCCTTAGCTGACCAGTGGCAGTTCCTGGTGCAGAAGTCGGCTGAGAAGAGCCAGAAGCTGAAAGAAGCCAACAAGCAGCAGAACTTCAACACGGGGATCAAGGACTTTGACTTCTGGCTCTCTGAGGTGAGGCCACGGGGCTTCCCTTCCCCACTGGAGGGTTCCGTGGAAAGGCAGGGCTCTCCCGACGTCCCTTTTAACAGAAATCATCATCAGGTGTGAGCTGTGTACTCTGAGGGGTTTGTAGTCAGAGGGAGGGAATGTTTACAGAAGAGAGAGCTTATCTCTGGTTGGGCATGGGTCGCTTGTTTCCACAGGAAAATGCAAACGGGAGTGGGTGGTGGGGTCTGTGTGCAGGCCGCTCTCACGGTGCCCAGATAGAAACCAGAACAGCAAAGAGCCCGGAGGCCAGAGTTAGTCCTGCGGTCTCTGTAGACTGTTCAGAGAGTACAGAAAGTAAAAAGAAATTTAAAAATCGTAAAGACCACTATTCTGTATCTATCTGGTCTACACCTATTTCCGTGACTTTTTGTGTAACTGTTCTTTTATGTGTATTTGAGCTCGTGACGTAATTTTTCATCAGTACATATTGGTGGTGTTATTTCAAGTCATGAAAAGTCTTCCTGAACATTAGAGTAACTGCCTTAGACCATCACAGAGTTAGGCCGTAATTTAACCATATTCCCGTACTGTTGGCCACGCTGGTGCTCCCAGCTTTGGGGGATACGTTTTGCTGCAGTGAACACCTCTGTACATTAGTCTTTGCCCAAGCTGCTGCCTCTCTGCCCAGGGGAGGGTCCACGCCAAGCCGGCACAGCAGCAGCGTGTGGTGGGGAAGTTTGCAGCTGTCCAGACGGGGGAGCCTGGGGGACGAGTGGGCATCCTGGGTCTGCCAAGACAAGGGATGCACTCCAGACGTCAGCCTTCCCTTTCATGTTTTCATTGCCAGGTGGAAGCCCTGCTGGCCTCTGAGGATTATGGCAAAGACCTGGCTTCTGTGAACAACCTGCTAAAAAAACATCAACTGCTGGAGGCGGACATCTCTGCCCATGAGGTAAGCAGAGGGGGCGCCAGGCCGGGCTTGGGACACGGCCACACGTGACTCTAAGGCACCTGGCGCATTCGGGGAAGGACAGTGATGTTCATCCCTTAAAGCCAAGGTGCTCAAACGCTGTGGGCTTGGGGCCATTTTGTACTCTGAACTGTTATTGAGAGCCCCTAGGAGAGTTAGTTATGTAGGTTTTATCTGTTGGTATTTGCCATTATTAAAAATTAAATTTTTAGAGTTAAATTTTTTAAAACAATTCCAAAAAAATTTAAAAATAATTTCAAAAGGTTACCTAGGGCTTCCCTGGTGGCGCAGTGCTTGAGAGTCCGCCTGCCGATGCAGGAGACGCGGG
>NW_006799611.1:2435834-2440811 GCF_000442215.2 Lipotes vexillifer
AAAAAAAAAAAAAAAAAAGGTTACCTACTGTATGATTTCATTTATGTGATATTCTCAAAATGACAGATTATAGAGATGGAGAACAGATACGTGGTTGCCAGGAGTTAGGGACAGGGTAGGGGTACAACTGTAAAGACTATATGGAAGTTCCTTTGTGCTCTCAGAACAAGGTCCATACCTTGATCTTGGCGGTAGTTATGTAAATCTACACATATGATAAAACTGCATGGAACTACATGCACATACTCACAGAGACACACAAATGCATATAAAAATTGGTGAGATCTGAATGAGGTCTATGAATTGTAGCGATGTAAGAAAACTGAGAAAAATGTGTTAATTCGTTTAAAATAATAAACCCATCACAAGTTAACGTAAGTAACATTTTTTATGTATAATGTCTCTGTTTTTCCAAAAACAAAAGTATAGCAAGAAGAGTCACACTGGTTACATTTTTTGCAAATCTCTTTGATGTCCAGCTTGATAGAAGACAGCTGGATTCTTATAGCTGCTTCTGAATTCAGTTTGTTGTGTGTGATGAAAATACAGCCTCACACAGGTAGAGGAGGGAGCAGTATTTTAATTCAGATAATTGTCGATACTTTTTGATACTACCTCCAGCTCAGTAAGTGGTAGTTTCTAAAGGTTAGTTGGAAAGTGGACTCGGAAACACTGTCAGCTTTTCGTACTGTTTATATTTAAATCCACTGGTCCATCTTGGACTTTGAATGGATCATTTACTCATGCCTGAGGTTACAGAATCATTTGGGAAGTGTTGATTCGCAGAGTTTAGACCTTCTAACTGTTGACACGTGTCTGTGTATGGTATCAAACATCACGTTCGTTAACATCACAGCCAGTCTCAGTGGAAAAACCTACACGTATCGGGAAGCTGTCAGGCTCACGGAGGTGGATGCCAATTTTCCAAAATTCTAATTTCCTCATGAAAGTTTGAATTTTATCATTAGCAGCAAACTCAGTTTTCCTTAAAGTGACAGGTTCACTTTATTCATTCTCGACAAAGTATCTGTCAGCTCCCAAAGTCAGAATGACCGTAGTTTGTCTGTTGGCCGTTCTTTCAAGTGAAACTGACGGTCCGTGGAAGAAGTGGCCAGTTCAGCTCGGAACACGCGCTTCTCCTCAGTGCAGTCATTGAACTTGGGCACTTGGCAGAAGTGCTTTGGGTGGGTTCCCTGTTTTATCAGATAGGATATCAAAACGACACGTACTCGAAGATGGAGACTTAACAAAATTAACAACTTTGCTGCTTTTTTAATGACGTTCTTAAGTGAAACAGCGATTTCTGCTGGGAGTGCGTGGCAGTGAAGAGTTGGATTTCTGCTCGTAGTTTGCCACTGCCTTGAGCAGCGCCACCCCTACCCTGGATTTTGCACCATCAGTGCAACTGTTCACACAGTAAAAAAAAGGCAGATCATGTTTTGTATTGTTATGAAAGTAGTTTTGATCTCTTAGAACTCTAGGGGTCCACATACCACACTTTGAGAGTAACCTGAATAAATCTTAAACCAACCCGTCGGTGAAGGCGTCCCGAGTTCTGATTTACAAGCAGATATTCGTGGGTGACCCAGATCTCTGACCCCCTCTGTCGTGTCCCCTGCCCAGGATCGCCTGAAGGACCTGAACAGCCAGGCAGACAGCCTGATGACCAGCAGTGCCTTCGACACCTCCCAAGTGAAGGACAAGCGGGACACCATCAACGGCCGTTTCCAGAAGATCAAGAGCATGGCGGCCTCCCGGCGAGCCAGGCTGAACGAGTCCCACCGCCTGCACCAGTTCTTCCGGGACATGGACGACGAGGAGTCCTGGATCAAGTACGCGCCCCGCTCCGGGTGCCCTCGGAGCCTTTCACGGAGGGCGTCAGGAACCCCGGGCTTATCCTCTCCTGGACCGTGGTGGTGAGGTGGGAAGTGGGTCAGAAATGGCACGGACTCGGCAGCTGTGCCCGGCTGGTCCCAGCCTCACTGCACAGTCGCGGTGAGACGCGGTGATAGTGGTCGGCCACGGCCTCCACGTGGCGGTGTGTGTGATGGCGTCCAGGGCTTGTCTAGTCCCTGCCCTTAGGTCACTGGCAACATTAGTGAGTTCCCGTCTGGGAAAGATGGTCTGATCTCCTGGGGAAGATTGCTGCTTGCGGGAAGAAAAGTTCGTCTTGTTTGTTTTTATCTCCCCTCCCCCAGAATTTCAGTCTGCCTTTTCCAGATCATGTAGCCTATAAACAGACCATTTTTAAGGACAGGATCCTCTCAATTCACTGCCTTAAAACACTGTTTACGTTAGCATTTTCATACGTTACCGTGTAGGTATTGGCATATGAAAATTGGCACGTATGTATTTGATGAGGTAGGCTTGATAGGGCGACAGCAGTGGCACCTCCTTGTTCTCCAGTGCACCCGACCCTTTGCAGCGTCGGACACAGGAGGTGCTCCTGGAGACGTACGTGGACGCTGTTCATTGGGGAGGTAGAGGCTTTCTTCCTCAGGAGCCTAGCTTCTGAAGGGCTTTCCCGGAGAGATGGGTAGATGCAGGTGAAGGACGTCACGGGGTGCGCGAGCTTCACGCTCTTTGACTGCACGTCTCCAGCTGAAGCCATGCAGGTGCAGAGGCTGACCGCCCGCCCGTGCTGTCCAGGGAGAAGAAGCTGCTGGTGAGCTCGGAGGACTATGGCCGCGACCTGACGGGCGTCCAGAACCTGAGGAAGAAGCACAAACGTTTGGAGGCCGAACTGGCTGCCCACGAGCCGGCAATTCAGGTGAGGCGGGCCTCTCCCGGCCAAGCGGGCAGCGGGGCTTGAGCGGCCCAGGGGAGCCCGTCTCACTGCGGTCTCTACAGTGGTTATGGCCCCTCATCCCACAGCGGGGTGGAGAAGGCCCGAGTCTGATCTCGAGGTCCTCGCCTGGAAGCATCTGTTGACCCAGTCATTCTTGCCTGTCAGGGTGTCCTGGACACCGGAAAGAAGCTGTCGGATGACAACACCATCGGGAAGGAGGAGATAGAGCAGCGCCTGGCGCAGTTCGTGGAGCACTGGAAGGAGCTGAAGCGGCTGGCGGCCGCCCGGTGAGCACGGCGGAGGGGCAGTGCCAGGGCCCTCGTGCGCCCCTGGGGCCCTCTCCTCGGCCGTGCCAGCGCCGCGGTTGGCATGCTCTGACAGGCCCAGGCCGAGCTGGTCCCGTTACGTGAATCCGGACCGAGCATATGGTTCCAGGATCTCGTGTTGGACCAGCAGTCGCTGCTCTGTGTTAGGAAGAGGGCTCGAATGAACCGTTTAACGTCCCACACTCGTCATTCGTGTTTGTAAGCGTCCAGGTTAGAGGAGGTTATGGCTGATCTTATACTGTCCCCTGTGATTAGGGGCCAGCGGCTAGAAGAGTCCTTGGAATATCAGCAGTTTGTAGCCAACGTGGAGGAGGAGGAAGCCTGGATCAATGAGAAGATGACCCTGGTGGCCAGTGAAGATTATGGAGACACTCTTGCTGCCATCCAGGTCAGAGAAACTGGGCATGCTGCCTGCTGCTTCCCCCGCCCCCCCCAGCAGCCGCCTGCTCCACCCTTTTCCTGCCAGTTTGCTCGGTGGCCGTGCTCTTCCCAGGAGAGCACTCAGCCGGCAGCCGGCGTCTCGTTGGTGGGTCTCGGTCCTCAAGATCCCACGCGAGAGACGCTGCCCCTCTGTAGACAAAATTGGGGTGACTTTGTCAGCCCCAGTTCATGGAGTCCTGCTGTCAGCCCAGCAGTATGGTTGGTATCGTTAACCACAGGTTACTAGAACCCTGTTAGTTTCCTGTGGCTGCCTTAGCAAAGTACCACAAACTGAGTGGCTTTGAAGCAATAGAAACTTGTTTTGTCCTAGTTCGGGGAGCCAGAGCACTGTGATCAAGGTGTCGACAGGGCCTTGCTCTCTCCGAGGCTTCTAGGAGAGGACCCTTTCTTGCCTCTCCCAGCTTCTGGCAGCTGGGCTTGTGGCAGCGTAACTCGAACCTCTGCCTGTGCGTTCACATGGCTGTCTTCCCTCTGTGTCTTTGTGTTCCCGTGGCATTCTGTCTGGGTGTGTCTGTGTCCAGATTTCCCTCTTCTTATATATGTAGGACACCAGGCATACTGGATTTTAGGACCCACCCTGATGACCTGTCTTAACTTGATTGCACCTTCAGAGGACTCATTTCCACATTCTTAGGTGCTAAGGTTTGGACCCATATTATTGGGAGGACACAGTTCAACCCGTAACATATTTCCTAAATACATTGGTTACCTATTGCTGTGTCACAACCCTAAAAACAACAGTTTATTTCCCACAGTTCTGTGCATTGATGGGCATTGCCTCTGCTGCTCTCACTGGGACCCCCTCACACAGCTGCACTGAGGCAGAAGGCAGCTGAGCTGAGAGGTGCACGGTGATGTCACTCAAGTGGCTCCAGCTGGGACGTCTCAGTCCCCTCCACGTGGCCTCTCACCATCTGGCAGCTTAGATCAGCTTCTTCAGGCAGCGTTCAAAGAAGAGGCAAAGGCAAGGCTGCAGGGATCCTAAGGCGTAGCCTGTGGGACAGAGCAGCCCCGGGTCTCGGGGGTGAGGCGACTCCCCTCTTCATAGGAGGAACTGCACCTTGTGGTCAGGTGTTCCTCCGTCCGTGCCACCAGCTGTGGAAGCTTCAGAGTTAGCATTCTCGAGAGTCAGGGTAGCCCCAGAGCTGTGCTCCTCCCGGTGGGAATCCTGTTCAGCTAGTTGGGGGACGCCGGTAGGAGGCAGATGCAGTCAGTGGTTTCCTGTCCTCTGCGTCACTGTGTTCCCTGGAAGTCGACACGAGGGGTGTTGTCTCCAGCACTTCAGCTGTACGGAGGAAAAGACAAGATTTGGGAGGTCCCGCAGGAGATGTGCTCGGGTTAAACCTTAGGGCGGGTGTCACTGTTCTGTTGGTGCTTATTTGAAGGTTGCTCGATATCCATTCTCTGGTCTCCTACAGGGAA
>NW_006799611.1:2440821-2442059 GCF_000442215.2 Lipotes vexillifer
GGCCTGTGCTGGTTGACTGGCAGCAGCCTTACCCCTTCCGAAAGGCCCTCCCAAGCCCGCCCACCTCTGGTTATGCTCGCGGTGTCCTCGTTTTACTGCTGTATGATTTTCTGTTTATCCTGTACCTGTCTGTTGCCTTAGCCCCAGCTGGACTGGGGTGCGTGCGAGGGCACCTTCCCGTCCTGCTCCTCTGGCCCCGGGGCCTGGCCCACCGCACGCACAGGCCAGGCCCTCAGTGGCACGCCTTGCTGTCTCCCCTCCAGGGCTTACTGAAGAAACATGAAGCCTTCGAGACAGACTTCACCGTCCACAAGGACCGGGTGAATGACGTCTGCACTAACGGACAAGACCTCATTAAGAAGGTGAGCCTGGCCCGCTGGTAAGCCCCTCATTTCTCGCTCTGGGACACCGCGTGCTGGTACCACAACTGCCCGCAAAGCTCCTCCCCTGGGATACTCACCAAACAGAGGTCTGCGTGGAGACCGGTAGCGGCTCCATTCCTGCATTCCGTGTTTAACTGGATATTTACCCCCTTCTTGAAGCCAGTTCGTAAAGCCATTCTGCAGCAGTTGTTTTTCTCCGCTTTAATTAAGCAAAGAAGCATCCCTGCTGTGACACTGGCACTGCCACGTGTTTGCTCTTCTAGTTTACTTCTCCAGGAGCGCAAGCTCTTTACAGAGGTGGCAGAAAACACAAGTGGGCAGGTCAAAACAGGCACCCACAGGACCAGCACCGGAGATGGCCCCAGTGAGACCTCCGTGCCTGACCCTCCAGACTCTGCTCATGCTGAGGCATCCACTAGGCTAAACGGCAGCTGTTCAGTGGGTGTACGTCACTGTGTGAAACCTGGCTGCTATCCAGGATGCTTTATAAATGTGTCTGTCAGAATCACAAGGTTCATTTCATTCAAACAGCTTTCTAGGGAGAAAGCAAAAAATAAGGGGTCTTGGTGCTTTCCCAGCAGCAGTGAAGTCGAGTCACTCCCCAGCTGAAATCCAGACTAAACGCGGTGTCGCCATCTGTCACGAGGTCCACAAGACATGTAGTTGCACAAGACAAATGACTTCTCTCGACTCTGATTTCCTGTCACAAACACATAATGAGTAAATAAAATTCCTCATCACAGAATTTGCACTGGTGATCAGGCCTTAAGACTAGAGATTTGGGCTTCCCTGGTGGCGCAGTGGTTGGGGGTCCGCCTGCCGATGCGGGGGACGCGGGTTCGTGCCCCGGTCCGG
>NW_006799611.1:2442270-2445799 GCF_000442215.2 Lipotes vexillifer
TCGGGAGAGGCCACGACAGTGAGAGGCCCGCGTACCGCAAAAAAAAAAGAGAGAGAGAGAGAGAGAGAGAGAGAAAATAAATAAATAAATAAAGACTAGAGATTTGGTCCACAGGAGGTAACTGTAGTTAAAACCTGTGTTCACTAGGGAGCTTTTCTCCTCACTCTTGTGGGCAAATAACCTAACGGAGACTAATTTCAGATACAGACCATGTCCGCATAGATGAGGCCTGTGTACGACTCGCCACACACAAGTGCGCCCCACCTGTGAGATGACCGCTTGTGAATGTCCTTCAGCCTTGGGGCAGAGAGCCTGGTGCTCTGTTTCCAACAGCGATCTTCGCTTCCTCCCTGAGTTTCTTTCTAAATTTTATGCTGACTTATGGTTTGTGTTTTCACATACAGTTTTAACCAAGACTGCATCAGAGTGTTTGGGGCTTAATAATTTTTCATATCCACAGTGTGAAAACATTGTTCCAAGCCATTGTTTTTATTGCATACGTATAGTAGCCATTGAGTCACAATTATTTAGGCTTTTTCTAATTTTTCGCCGTCAAAAATGACACTGACGGATACATCATTGTGACTTAACATTTTATCACGTCCCTTATTATTACTTGTAGGAGTAGAATTGCCAGTGTTTATCTCTTTAAGGCTCTTAGAAAAGCCTTCCCCCATTCTCCTGGCAGTGGGCAGGGGAGCACGGCCTGTCACAGGGGTTGCAAGCCTGCCTGCGCCCTGCAGGGAGGGTGCAGATCAGGTAACCGCGGCAGGGGCCAGGCTGACAGAGTGTGCCTTCTCCACGGCCTAGAACAATCACCATGAGGAGAACATCTCTTCAAAGATGAAGGGCCTGAACGGGAAAGTATCAGACTTGGAGAAAGCTGCCGCCCAGAGGAAGGCAAAGCTCGACGAGAACTCGGCCTTCCTTCAGTTCAACTGGAAGGCTGACGTGGTGGAGTCCTGGATTGGTAAGCACGGCCTCGGCGCTGCCCAAACCTCTTACCCTCCCAGGCCGGGAAGATTGTTCAGAACCACAGCCTGTTTGCTTCCTATGCAGCTGGTTTTCTTCTGCGGAAAAGAAACCGCTGGAATGTGAGCGTATCAGAGACCCCTGCCACTGGGCAGACCACTGGTGGCAGCGGGAGACAGGGTCCTGGGGCAGAGAGCCGAGCCTCAGCGGTGCCCCTGGGCCAGCACGAGGGTTAACAAAACAAAGGTCCTGTAACGCTGAAAGAAGCAGTGGGCACTACAACACAAATAAGGGCCACACGAGCCGGACCAGCCTGCACCGGCACTGTCCCCGAGCTACACGGGTCCAGGGTGTGATCCAGCCCCCAGGCGAGGAGGAACTGCACCGATTTCAGGACCCACATGACCTTGGTAGTTGCTGTCGCATCAGTAGCGACTGAACAGCATCGAGGACAGGCTGGAGGGACCCCTTCAGGACACAGACGTAGAAGGGAGCCCGGGTACAGGGAGGAGCCAGCTCATTTGGGTTCAGAGACTGCTGTCAGTAGTATTGGAATTCAAATGTAAGCAAAATAATAGGTGCCTCGGTTTTCTTTCTTCTTTTCTTTTAAATTTGTTACATTGAAAAGGGATGGTTGATTTCCCATGCTTGGTTTTCTAGGTGAAAAGGAGAACAGCTTGAAGACAGATGATTATGGTCGAGATCTATCTTCTGTCCAAACTCTCCTTACCAAACAGGTCAGTCGTGGCTGCTTTGTTGATTGATTGATTGAAATACACTCAAATAGTATTTCCTGGTGAATGAATGATGGTCAGCGTCTTTCACTGAGACATCTGACTATTTATATTAGGCCCGAGGGGCCAGCAGTAAACAAGGTACAGTCCTGGTCCTCAGGAAGCTCTCAGACTACGCCTCTGAGCTGCAGCCTGATGGGTGCTAACAGGGCTGAGCACAGCAGGATGTGGACTTCACTCAAGAGGTAAGAGGTGTCTGACTCAGTTTCCAGCAGGCAGGCGTTGACGGGAAAGTCTTCCCAGAGGAGGTGACATCCAAGCTAGATCACGGAGGGTGAACTGAAAGTGGTTTGGTGAAGAGCTGGGCGGGTATTCTTGGCAGAGGTAGGTGGGGGGAGCCCGGGTGCCTCAGCCCGAGGCTGAAAGCAGGGCCTGGGAGGAGCTGCCTCCGTGACCTGAGGTCTGGAGGACATGCAGCACAGTGGTGACCACGGTGTGACCAAGGGTCAGGAGGAGGTGGGGACTCGAGGCTGACAGTCTGGCCTGGGCAGCTGTCTGGACAGACGCGGGTGCCGTCCGAGCTGAGGCGCCGGGAGGCCTACAATCTCATCTCAGTGCGGTCCCTGCATGTTGCCTTCTCGCTCCCCGTTCCAGGAAACCTTCGATGCTGGCCTGCAGGCCTTCCAGCAGGAGGGCATCGCCAACATCACTGCCCTCAAAGATCAGCTGCTGGCCGCCAAGCACGTCCAGTCAAAGGCCATCGAGGCCCGGCACGCCGCCCTCATGAAAAGGTGGAGCCAGCTTCTGGCCAACTCAGCCACCCGGAAGAAGAAGCTGCTGGAGGCTCAGAGTCATTTCCGCAAGGTGAGCTTGGCCCCGGCCGAGCTCAACCAGCTCATCGCACAGGGAAAGCAAACCCCTCTCCCGGGACAGAGGTTCTGCACGGGGGTGTGGAGTCAGCGTAAACCAAGGGAAGGGGGACCCTTGCCTTCATGAGGCTGCTGCTCGGAAGCTTCCGGGAAGACCGAGCTTGCACGCCCCAGGGAAAGGGGAGCAAGGGGAGAAAGAGGGAGGACTTCTCAGCAGTGGGAGAAGGGCAGCAGAGAGCCGAGCCGAGCCGAGCCAGCCCGACACCCTGGGAACAAGCCCCGCCTTTCTGGTGCCCACGCCGCCACCCCGCCCACCAAGGATGGTCCATTCAGCCCCTGCAGCTGTGCTGACTCAGTCTCCTCTGCTTTCAGGTGGAGGACCTCTTCCTGACCTTTGCCAAAAAGGCTTCCGCCTTCAACAGCTGGTTTGAAAACGCAGAGGAGGACTTAACAGACCCGGTGCGCTGCAACTCCCTGGAAGAGATCAAGGCCTTGCGTGAGGCCCACGACGCCTTCCGCTCCTCGCTCAGCTCGGCCCAGGCCGACTTCAACCAGCTGGCCGAGCTGGACCGCCAGATCAAGAGCTTCCGCGTGGCCTCCAACCCCTACACCTGGTTCACCATGGAGGCCCTGGAGGAGACCTGGAGGAACCTGCAGAAGATCATCAAGGTGCCTTTCCCGCTGGGCCGGGTGGGCCTGGGCAGGGAAGCCCTCCTGGCTGAAGCGTAAGGAGGTGGGGGAGGAAGCGTAGCGTCATTCATCACAAGTCACCCTGCGTGGGTCCCGCAGGCCCGCGTGGCTGTGATCCCCGCCCCCACCCACCCCCAACCCACATCTTGCAAGGTCTCTGGGGAAGCGGGCTGGCGAATGCCTCCCAGACGCCTTCTGTGCTGTCTGCAGGTTGAGATGAACAGCTCGTCCTCCCTGACCCGCCCCCCTCCACCCTGCCCCCCC
>NW_006799611.1:2446125-2456954 GCF_000442215.2 Lipotes vexillifer
CCCGCCCCCCGCCAGTAGCTTCAGAAAACTGCACCCTGTTCCTCTCAAATGTTGAGACCAGCCGGTCAGTGGCTGAGCCTCGAGCCTGTCCGTGAAGTGGGGCGGGGATGACACGCCTCTTCCTCCCTCGGTCCTTAGGAAAGGGAGCTGGAGCTGCAGAAGGAGCAGCGCCGGCAGGAGGAGAATGACAAGCTGCGCCAGGAGTTCGCCCAGCACGCCAACGCCTTCCACCAGTGGATCCAGGAGACCAGGTGCGGCCCCGGGAGTGCTCGGTCCTGGGGGCTGAATGCCCAGGCCTCGGGCTCCAGAGTATGGAAAGAAGGGTTAGGAGCGCAGCCTGGTCTGGCTGGAGCCAGAGGGGGTGGGCAGAGTTGGGAGGGTTCTCGAAGGAACTTCTCCAGAGGTGGAGTCGCTGGATGTCCTGGATTGGGTGGGACTGAGCGTGGCCCATGGTTGTCCTGCACAGCGACAGTGGTAGGGGTACAGGGCTGAGCGCACCATGGGTACTGATGACCTTGGTTTTGTTTTTCTTTTCTTTCTTTGTGTCTGCCTCTGTCCCCCACCTCGCGATGCTGCTGTCCGGACACCACCTTGTCTTGTGGCTGCTTGGATCCCATCTCCACAGAACGTATCTCCTCGATGGGTTAATATTGACTTCTTATTTCTCCGGGCTTACGGTGTGGTGGTGTCTAGTGTGCTTGTCCCTCTGCCCTTTGTCCCCTCGTGGCCTGGCTTGCAGAGGATCCCAGAAAGGACCTTCCCGCCTGGGACAGGCTGCACGTCCCCCGCCCTACCCTCGCCGCCTTCCCTGGCACCCGTGGCCCACTGCCCCTGACGGCCTGCAGTCTGGGGAGGGGAGCCGCTCCCACCTTCCTGTTCAGATTCCAAGGGTTCTCAAGATGGTGCCAGAAGGCCAGAGTTGGAGTCCAAAGCCTCTGAGAATCCCCATATGCTTATTCAGCCATTGGGATTATACTGGACCTCTTTTCTGCCTTGTTCCCCCCACGTGTCAGTTGGGATCATGTTTAGTGCCTAGGTGGTCATGGGCGTGAAATAGGATGACATTGTTGAGGGGCTCCAGCTGGTGCACTAAGTCCCCGTCTGTGCACTGATCCCTCCTCCCCCAGTGCCCACACAGAGGGCTGAGGCTGTCTTTTGCCTCAGGAGGAAGCCCAGGGTGCTCAGGGTTTCTGGGTGATGGAGACACACAGGACTTGGGAGGAGCCCCGAGAGGAGCAGGGCCGTCCTGCCCGGTGCCAGTGGGGGCCTCCCCCAGGAGGCCTTGCCCCCTGCCCGGATCGGGCACCCTTGCATTCTCTCCCGGGACCATGGTGGCTTAGACTAGAGCTCCCGAGGCCCTGCAGGCAGGCACGTCAGGCGTTAATGGAGGCAGCAGGAGGAGTGTCACCCACACTCAACGCAAGCACACGCTGAAGGCGGAGCGGGGCGGGATGCAGGGGTCACAGGTTCGGCTCGAGCTCATAAGCTGCCCTGGGGTCCCTTCTCCCCGGTGCACGAGGTGCCATGCTCCCCTTACCACGTGGCTCCTCCCAGCCCTGTCCCGTCTTGCCCGGTCCCCACGCGAGCTGCCCAAGGCTGCCTGCCCTCCCAGGCCGGCTGTCGGCTTGGCCTCTACCACGTCCCTGCCTGGGCGCCAGGTGGCCCTGCCTGTGCACTGACCAGCTTGGGCCTTGTGGTGTGTGTCTGTCTCGGTGTGCTCTTGCCTCCCCTTCCGCTGGTGTATTCATTTGGTTTCTTTTCTTTGAATAGCATAGCGTATCGTCGGGTCATTCGTGTCTATCAGTATGAAGTTGGGGATGATCTGTCTGGAAGGTTTTTCTCCTGTTTCTCTTCTTACCTCGCTGTGGTTTTACCAGTGCACTCTTGACTTCCCCAGGCGGCTCTGCTTTCTGACTAACCCACCGCCCGTGGCCGCATGGGAAGGAGGGGTCTGCCCTCCTCCCACTGCACCAGCACCCGGCCTCCTGCCCCCAGCTCCTGGGGGTGTGCTTTTCCTGGGGGGACATGGCGTGACTGTGAGTCTGACCTGCTGGGGTAGGAGGAAGCCTGGTGCCTTGCCTTGCTAGAGCACTTTGAACCTAGGGAGATTTCACAGCTAACGCTGGCTCGCTGGGTGTGGAAAGGGTAGGTTGGGGCAAAGGTGGGTACAGGGGAGGCCGGGCTAAAACCCCACCCAGGACACGCGCACAGTGTGACTCATCCCTGCACGTAACCTCATTTGTCTTCGTTCACTGGTAGCCTCTGTGACCTCACACTGTTGTCGGGTAGATAGATAGAGGCTCCCCAGAGGCCCCCTGCTCCTCAGAAATTAGCCCCCGGAAGGAGCCTCTGGCGCTGTGTCTGTAGATGATAGAACCTGAATCTGGGGCTTAGTCACGGCCACCTCTCCTTTGGGCAGGACCAAACCCAAATCTGGTCATGATCTTCACACCCCAGTTCCCATGTCAAGGGGTCATCTGACTGCCTCTCCTCCCATTGCTGTCACTCATCCTAGAGTGTGGCTCCCCTCAGGAGCCTGCAGGAGACTCCAGGACTTCTCGGGGTGGCTGCCAGCCTTCCCTCACCTTCAGGTCTCCTGCCTGAAGGGTTGCACAGGCGTCCTCCCCCTGGTTGCAGAGGAAGCACGCGGCCGGGCCTGCAGCCCCTCTCTGTTCCCGTGGAGGAACTTAAATATCAGTTCCTGAGGTACCCTTCAAGGGCCTAGCTTGGATCAGGTACCATGCTACAGCCTGGGTGGGCCTAAGGAGCCAGCCACATGAGAAGGGGTCCCAGCTGGGGAGCGGGGAGCAGGCCGGATGGGGCTCAGCCCTGGCTTATCTGTTGGCCTTAGCAGGTGGCACACATCAGGCAGCAGCTCCCCAGAAGTATACTGGAGAAGCATTACCTGCCCTCCCTGGCTCCCAGAGCTGCTTAAGAAAAGACAGCCAGTAGCAGATAGGCTTCATATCCTAATAAGAGGAATTTGAGACTGCAGGCACTTTTATCTGAGGGAAGTTAATTTCGAGCTGGCAATCGGGCCTCCTGCCTCACTGTGCTTCTGTGTTTAGGTCCTGCATGGTGGAAGAATCCGGGACCCTCGAATCCCAGCTTGAAGCTACCAAAGTAAGTGCCCTTAGTGTTTCTGGCCTGGCTAAAACCCTTCATCCCACCACTGCCAGCAGGCCTACTTGGCTTCAGGTTGGGTACAGGGTGGGCCGGTCAGGTGCCCCCTTTCCCCAAAGCAGCCCAGGACCTCCGTCATTTTAAAGAGTTTTTTGTCTTTGACAGTTGCTACCAGGAGCCCTACTGGGAAGGGAGGAGGCTCCTTTGGTCCTCAGTACTTACACTGTTTCCCTGGCAGGTCAACCCACTGACTTGTGACTGTCACACTGACGCCTCTTCCTCTGCTGAGGCTGCTGGATTTCTTCAACCTCACCCCATCCCCACTTTCCCCTTGCAGGCAGCCCTGCAGGTCTCAGGCTGCAGGCGCGGAGACCGAGGAGGGCTGTTTAAGCAGGCTCTCGGGCCCGGTAACCGAGGCAAGAGCCCCTGTCCCACGGATCTTTGCTCCCTCACCCCCGCAGCGCAAGCACCAGGAGATTCGAGCCATGAGAAGTCAGCTCAAGAAGATTGAGGACCTGGGGGCGGCTATGGAGGAAGCCCTGATCCTGGACAACAAGTACACAGAGCACAGCACCGTGGGCCTGGCCCAGCAGTGGGACCAGCTCGACCAGCTGGGCATGCGCATGCAGCACAACCTGGAGCAGCAGATCCAGGCCAGGTACCTGCAGCTTCCCCGGGTGGGCACAGCAGCAGCAGGGGCCATGGGAAGCAGGGTCGCCCCCACGTCCAGCAGTCAGTTTACTGGGAGAGGACAGAACATGTCACCAGCTGTATGGGGTGGAGTATCCGGTCCCTAATTCTGTTCTTTCTTCCAGGAACACGACCGGGGTGACCGAGGAGGCCCTCAAAGAATTCAGCATGATGTTTAAGTGAGTATATGCGTTGCGCCCTTCCTGGCGGGGGAGGCGGGCTCAGCAGCAGGGCCTCTGTGCTGAGCCCTCGGCCTTGTGCCACAGACACTTTGACAAGGACAAGTCTGGCCGGCTGAACCACCAGGAGTTCAAGTCCTGCCTGCGCTCCCTGGGCTATGACCTGCCCATGGTGGAGGAAGGGGAGCCTGACCCCGAGTTCGAGGCCATCCTGGACACTGTGGATCCAAACAGGTAAGCATCAGGGAACGTGGGAGAAGCAGCCCTGCACGCGGCTCCTACCGCACCCTCCCTGCTCACTGCACCTTGGCCCCCCAGGGACGGCCACGTCTCCCTGCAAGAGTACATGGCCTTCATGATCAGCCGTGAGACCGAGAACGTCAAGTCCAGTGAGGAGATCGAGAGCGCCTTCCGGGCCCTGAGCTCCGAAGGGAAGCCTTATGTGACCAAGGAGGAGCTGTACCAGGTCTGGGGCTCTGCTTCCCTAGCTTGGGGTGGGGGTGAGGGGTTCCTGAAAAGTGAAGCCCAGGCAAGGTTGCCCCCCCCCCCACCTTGGTTAGGGGCAGAGCCGAGTCTAGAGTAACACACCCCGGTTTTGGGCGTTAGCTGCTGGGTGCAGGCATTTTTATCCCCACTTTCAAATGAAACTCAGTCCAGGCTAAAGGCCGTAGCAGCAGAGGTCCTGAAGCTTGGGCATTAACGTTCTTGATGTCGGCCTCGTCCCCCGGCCTCAGTGGGCATGGCTGGTGGGGGCCTGGCTGACAGGTGCCGCCTTGCCCTCCAGAACCTGACTCGGGAACAAGCCGACTACTGCGTCTCCCACATGAAGCCCTACGTGGACGGCAAGGGCCGCGAACTCCCCACTGCTTTTGACTACGTTGAATTTACCCGCTCGCTCTTCGTGAATTGATCCTCTGCTCCTAGGTTAGCCTGGCCCACATCGCTTGCCCTGCCGTCGCCTTGCTGCATGTCAACTCATCTCTGTGCTCTTAAGAAAAATCCTCCAGACAGTGTTGCTTTCCATTGTAACCTTAACCTGCTTAGCTTGGGGTGAGACTTAGTAGAAAATGGTGCTTCAGTAAACTGCTCCTGGTCCAGTCGCCGGTGCCATGTTGCTGTGGGGACCCTCCTCCCGTCTTGAAGCCAGCTGCCCCATTCCGACTGCAGAAATATCTAAGCAGCTGGCTAGTTCCTCTTTTGTTCTCCCTCCCAACTTTCTGTTTCCGTGTAAAAGACAAATAAATGACTCCCCCAAAGCTTGTCGTGTCTTCATTCAGCTTCCATCAGAAACGTACAGCACAGATGTAGCCTCCCCCCACCTCAGGTGGCCACCTCTGCTGCCAGTTGGTCCAAGTCCTCTGTTTCCCGGGGTCCTTGTTCAGTGAACTTGCTGCTTAGCTGCCACACCTTTACCACGCCTTTGGCATCGCCAGCAGCCAGGAGCTGAGTCTGCTGATGATTGAATTCAAGACAGTAGACCGGGCTTTCATCCTGGGTTTGCTTGACCGAAACTGTGGGTTTCTGGGAGCTTTTCTGGAGATCAAACAGCTGCACATCACCTTCAAGGGGAGATTCATGGGGTAAGAGAGGCCCAGAGCAGCAGCCTCTTCACAGTTTCCTGTGCACAAGATCAGGCTGTTACTCAGTTCAGCTCTCCACCCCACACAAGGAAAGTCATCCTCACCCCACGTAGAGTCTCCCCAACCCAGAATTCCAGGTAAAGGCTGGGCGTATGTCAGCTTCAACGCATCCAAGCCTGGTGTCCATTTCCTACCTTCCCCAGAAGCAGCCGCAAACACCAAAGGGCGCACTGGGGACCAGCGCACAGCGAACAGGTACTTGTGGGACAGCTGCAGGGAGGTCAGGGGCTGGGCCTGCAGCATGGAGTACAGATGGACGTGGCCGTCGGTCCCTGCGCTCAGGAAGAGATTCCTAGACAGGATGCAGGGCAGACAGCCAGGCAGGGGATGAGCGCTGGGGATTCAGGTGCGGCCGGGGGCTTCCTGCCAGACTCCTCATGGGCTGTCAGGCTCATGAGAGGCCTCCCTAGGCCCCCAAACCTGGGGTCCTCCTCGAAAGTAAGGGGCCGATTACCTGGTGCCAGCCCCAGGAGCTCCGGATACTGGGGCTCAAATGCGGAAGACCTAGGCCCAGGGCAGACCGCAGGTCCTTTAAGCAGTGCTATGTGTGGCCTGGTGGGACTCCCTCACCCTCCCTGTGCCAGAGGCCCTGTGGCTGACGGAGGAGGCTCCGGCCCTCCCTACCTGTGGAAAGGGGAGCAGCTCACAGAGTAAACAGGGCCACCGTGGGGAGAGAAGGTGAACTGTGCCGGGGCCCGCAGGGGCACAGAGCTGGGCATCCGCGTGAGGGCGGGCTCCTCCGCTGCCAGGGAGCACTTGAGTGGGAAGCCGCCTTCCGTGCCCAGCACGAAAAGGCTTGGGTCAAAGCTGGAGAAAGCCACTGCTGTGGCACCCACCTCGGTCTCCCCCCGGGGAGGCTGTGGAGAAAAGAACAGCAGGGCAGAGCAGAGGGAATCCGCTCACGGTGTCCCCAGGGAGCCCAGGCACGTGCGTGGACGCTGTGGACCTCAGTGGCTGCCGCCTGCCTGCCCCCAGGCTCACTGGCTCAGGGGTCCCACAGCCTGGGGCTGCCTCCGGGGCCCATTTCCAGGGCAGCAGCCTCGCCCCTTCGTACCTTCTTCAGCTTGGTGCTCCTGGGGAGCTGCTGCACGGCCAGGGCGAAGCCCGCGCTGAGCTGCAGCCGGCCAGCCCCAACCGCCAGCCAGAGCAGCACCTTCCCATCAGTGGCCACGCTCAGCACCTGGAAGCGGTGGCCGTGCTGGGGGCCCGGGAGCCAAACCACCTGGACAACAGTGTGCAGGGCCGAGCTGAGAAAGGACGCCTGCCCCACCTCCCAGCAAGACCAGGTGTCCCTCCCCTCCCCCCTCGCCTTCTCTTCCAGGGAGACTTATGCGGGGAGGCCTGGGAGCCGCCTCACCCACCAGAGGGTTCCAAGGTCCCCCCAGTCCCAGCAGAAAACCAGGACAGTGGGGACTGCGGCTCTGATGGAAGGGGCGGGTGTGACTCATGGCCTGGGAGCTCTGAGAATGCCAGAGGCAGCTGTTCAACTGCCAGCTCCCTGGTGACCTCCTTCCTTGGCTGTGGCGAGCAGGCGCCCCCTCTCCTGCCCTGCGTCGTGGAGCAGGCCCGCGACATCAAGGCGCAGCCCGGGAGGACATGCTTCCCCACCCGCCAAGCATGCCGCTGCTCTGACCTGGTACACGGGGTCCGTGTGTGCGTCGTCCGTCAGGCCCGTGCGCCAGAGGAGTGGGTCCTCCGGATGGCTCACGTCCCACACCAGCACCTCGCCATTGTACAGCCCCCCTGCGGGACCAAGAGGGCCTGGGCAGGAGCCGACCCACGCAGCAGCCCAGCTTCCTGGACAAGCCCCCACCCTTCCCACCCACTCAGCGAGGACGTGGGGCCACTTTCTCGAAAACAGTCCTGAGGAAGAAACGCCCTGGTCCCCGGGCCTCACACTCCAGCCTGCTGTACCCCACCCCAGGAAGCTTCTCCCACTGCCAGGCTACCATCCCCCACCCAGCACCCTCCATTCCCTCCAGCTTCACCTGCCCCCTTTCCCCAACGTGCACAGCTCATCACCTCTGTCAACTCCCCCAAGGGTGCCTGCTTCGTCCTGCCTCTTGTCCCGACCAGGCCACACCTCTGCACGGCCCAGACCCCCTCAAGACTCAGCTAAGGACCTGCCGCCTCCTCCAAGCTCTGCACCCAGCACGGGCACCCCCAGCATCCTCACCTGAGCCCAGGGGTCAGGGCCACCTGTGGTCTCTGCTTCCCCCACAGACCTGCCCTGGCCGTGACCAGGGGCTAAGGGCCCAAGGGAGGGCTTTGGCCACCCTTTGCAGCGTGGGAAGCAGAGGCAACTTAGGCTGGTCGTCTCACCTGCAACGTGGGATGGCTGTGTGGGGTGGAAGGCCAGGCACATGACGGCGCTGGGCACCTCCACCACCGCCGACGGCTGCTGCGGGTTCAGGCCTCGCCGGTCCAGATTCCAGGCGCACACAAAGGACTTCAGCGTGCTCCAGTCTCCGTCATCCAGCCTGCACGGACGTGCCTGAGCTAGCTCTGCCCCTCGGCCTGGGCTTCATCCCAACCCACCCTGCCCGCACCGTGCTCCTATCACCTGACCCACCTTCACCCCTACCCCTAACAGGTGAGACTCTATAGCCCCATCACACACAGACACTGTGCTCGGTATCGAGGCGGCAGAGGCTCCTCTGAGGCACCCCGAGGGCATGAGTTTCTCCGGAAAAGGGTCTCCAGCTGGGCGAACCTGGGCATATCAGGAGACAGCTCTTGAAGCAGGTGAGGCAGGCCTGGGGCTCACTGCCCAGTGCTGGCAGGTGGGCACTGGGAGTCCCTTCTCGGTTCTTTTCCTGCCAACCTTGATGCCCAGGCAGCCTTGAGAAGGAAGACTCCCAGAAAGGCCAAGCTCTGGGCCAACCCCTTACTGCACAGACGGGGAGACAGAGGCTCAGACGAGGGTCTGAGGGCCTTCTACTGCCCCACACCCAGCCCTGCTGCCACTCACCGGCCATAGGCACAGGCCACCACAGAGCCAGTGGTGTTCCAGGAGACACCAGTCACATGCAGACCCTGTCCTTGGGCTGGGGGGTAGCCCAGGGTGTGGAGGCAGGTCACCTGCAAGAGACAAACCATCCCCAACCCTGAGCCCCAAAGCCGCCCAGCAGCGTAACAAAAAGCACACACAGCCTTGGGCCTCCCAATCCCTATAAGTGATTCAAGGCCACCGTCCAGCCCTAGGGGAAAGTGTGGAGCCTTCATCCCAACATCTCCCCTAACAGGATGCTTCCAGAAACCCAGAAGGAAGGGCCTTGGGAACTGAGACAGACTCCAGGCTCCAGATCAGAGCTGGACCCTGTACTCACATCTGTTTCAAAAGCTTTGGCTTCTGAGGCTGGATGGTGGTGATGGTTGCATGACAATGTGAATATACTCAATGCCACGGGATTGTACAGTTAAAAATGGTTAAAATGGTAAATTTTATGTTATGTGTATTTAAACACACACACACATTTTTTTTTAAACTCTGGCACCTTGTTTCTCAGGTGGCCAGCAGCAGCTAATGAGGAGGCCGGCGATGCCGGCCACGGCGAGGGATTTTGCACCACAGACACACTTTCCAGGAAGTATTTGTACCATAGACCAAAACTGTGAATAGTTTCACACTTCTTAACCTCATAACCCCATATAAAGAAACTATCCAATGGAAAGAATCCAAAATCTGTAAGAAGCTGCACTGTGCACTGCTAGTGAGAATGCAGAACAGTGCAGCCGCTGTGGAAAACAGTCTAGCAACTCCTCAGATGTTAGAGCTACCATATGGACCAGCAATTCCGCTCCTAAGTATATACACAAGAGAACTGGAAACACACGCTTGTACACAAATGCTCACAGCTCGATCCGTAATAGCGGAGTGTGGTATATCCCTACAACAGAGTGTGATTCAGCCATAAAAGGAATGATGCACTGATAGACGCTACAACACAAGGACCCTTGATAACACTCTGCTAAGCAGAAGCAGCCAATCACAAAGAACACTTGTTATATGACTCCATTTATATGAAATGTCCAGAAAAGACAAATCTACAGAGACAGAAAGTGGAGCAGTTGCCAGGAGGTGTGGGGGAAATGGGGAGTGACTGCTAATGGATATGGAGTTTCTGTTTTGGGGAGGTGATGAAAATGTTCTAAAACTGACTGCGGCAATGGTTAAATACCTCTGGAAATACACTAAAACTCACTGAACTGTATACTTCAAATGGAGAATGATATGGGATGTAAATTATATCTCAATAAATCTGTTATTTTAAAACAAAGCCATACAGTGGGGCCAGGAAATAGAGGGGGCATGAGAAAACCTTTGGGTATTTGATGACATTCCATTTCTTGATCTCAGTCCTGGTTCTACAAATGTTTTCACTATGTGAAAAGTATGGACTTGAACACTTGTAGTTTATGCATGTTTTATAAATTTAATAGAAGTTTATATTAAAAATAAACTATATACATAATGTATCATACATCATTTATAATTGCAATGATCAGTACAATTTAAAATCTAAAGATGAGAATGCAGAGGGATGGAAAGATGGGCCGTTCTCGGAACTTCCCTGGTGGCACAGTAGTTAAGAATCCGCCTGCCAATGCAGGGGACATGGGTTCGATCCCTGGTCCGGGAGGATCCCACATGCCACGAAGCAAATAAGCCCATGCACCACAACTACTGAAGCCCGCGTACCACAACTACTGAGCCCACACGCCACAACTACTGAAGCCCCTGCACTCTAGGGCCCACATGCCGCAACTACTGAGCCCGGGTGCTGCAGCTACTAAAGCTCGCGCACCTAGAGCCTGTGTTCCACAACAAGAGAAGCCACCGCAATGAGAAGCCCACGCACTGCAACAAAGAGTAGCCCCCACTCGCCGCAACTAGAGAAAGCACACGGGCAGCAACAAACACACGACGCAGTCAAAAATAAATAAAAATAAAATAAAAAAAAAGATAGATGGGCTGTTCTATACCTTCACTGATGGGTATGTGTTTGCCAAGATTCAACACAGCACACAGGATAAGTTTACCTGTATGGAAAATATACCTCAACAAACCTGACTCCAGAAAAAAAAGTTTATGGTGAAACATCATGTAGCAGTTAAAAAGGAAACAAGTCTATAATGGAAAAGAATCTGAAAAAAAAAAAAAAAAAAAAAAAAAAAAAAAAAAAAAAAAAAAAAA
>NW_006799611.1:2457717-2458684 GCF_000442215.2 Lipotes vexillifer
GAGCAGATGTAAGCTATTATATATGGAATGGAGAAACAACAAGGTCCTACTGTACAGCACAGAGAACTATATTCAGTATCCTATGAAAAACCATAATGGAAAAGAATATTTTTATAAAACGAATGCATATATATATATATATATACATATATATATATATATATATATATAACTGAATGACTTTGCTGTACACCTGAAGCTAACACAACACTGTAAATTAACTAGACTCCAATTTAAAAAATGGTAATAGGGAATTCCCTGGAGGTTCAGTGCTTAGGACTCCACGTTTCCACTGCTGGGGGCCAGGATTCGATCCCTGGTCAGGGAACTAAGATCCTGCAAGCCTCCCGGCATGGCCAAAAATAAATAAATAAATAAAATTAAAAATGGTAATAAATAGGGGCTTCCCTGGTGGTCCAGTGGCTAAGACCCCACACTCCCAATGCAGGGGGCCCAGGTTCGATCCCTGGTCAGGGAACTAGATCCCACAGGCCTCAACTAAGAGTTCACATGCCACAACTAAAGATCCTGCACGTGGCAACGAAGATCCCGCGTGCCACAACTAAGAGCCGTTCAGCCAAATAAATAAATATTAAAAATAAATAAATGGATAGAGAAATAGAGAGACAGAGAGAGAGACAGATGGATGACATCTGTAGCAACATGACAACAAAGAACGGGCTTTGCTTCTGAAGAGAGAAGACCCCAAGACTGGTCACAGTGCCTCACAGCAGTCAGCCAAACCCACATGGAAACAAGAGGCAGGACACGACACAGCAAAGAGGTCAAAGGTTTCAGGGAGTGCCCTGGGTCACCTCTTCCTCATCTCTAACTCTGAAGTGTTCAGCCATGTTGTCACTGATTTTAGAATTGTGAAGTTACAGTCCTTCATTAAGAGTGGCATCTCAGGGCTTCCCTGGTGGCACAGTGGTTAAGAATCCGCCTGCCAGTGCAGGGGACACGGGTT
>NW_006799611.1:2458958-2464597 GCF_000442215.2 Lipotes vexillifer
AAAGAGTGGCATCTCAGGGCTTCCCTGGTGGCGCAGTGGTTAAGAATCCGCCTGCCAATGCAGGGGACACGGGTTCAAGCCGTGGCCTGGGAAGATCCCACATGGCTGGGGAGCAACTAAGCCCGTGCGCCACAACTACTGAGCCTGAGCTCTAGAGCCCATGAGCCACAACTACTGAAGCCCACGCACCTAGAGCCCGTGCTCCGCAACAAGAGAAGCCACTGCAATGAGAAGCCCATGCACCGCAACGAAGAGTAGCCCCCGCTCACCGCAACTAGAGAAAGCCCGCACGCAGCAACAAAGACCCAACGCAGCCAAAAATGATAAATAAATAAAAGAAAAGAGGGCTTCCCTGGTGGCGCAGTGGTTGAGAGCCCGCCTGCCGATGCAGGGGACGCGGGTTCGTGCCCCGGTCCGGGAGGATCCCACATGCCGCAGAGCGGCTGGGCCCGTAAGCCATGGCCGCTGGGCCTGTGCGCCCGGAGCCTGTGCTCCGCAATGGGAGAGGCCGCAGCAGTGAGAGGCCCGCGTACAGCAAAAAAAAATAAATAAATAAAATTTAAAAAAGAAAAAGAAAAGAAAAGAAAAAAAGAGTGGCATCTCAGGCTTTCCGGGGCTACTAGAGCCAAGGACAGCAGTGAAATGTCAAGGCCGACACCTGGACAGCTGGAGTAGAGACAGAACAACCAGACATGTCAGCCAAAATAGTCATTCCACCAGGAAGAACTAATCAAAATATTGATGCAAAAGAAAAACAAAGTGAGAGAGAGATTCACTTCAGTTCTGTCATATAACAGCAAAATCTGAAAGCATTACTCCTCTGCCCAACATTCAGAAAGGCAAGAAACTTCAGGGCCATGAGGGGACCGCACGCCACACGGCCACCCAAAGGGTGCTGCCCAACCCCCCACCCATTCACGTGTTTCTGGAGGATATGTGTCTAGAAGTGAAGCTGCTGCTGGGATGTCCAACAACAGGGGACTCAAGAAAGGCTGGTGTGTCTGTGCAGTGGGACGTGATGCAGGTTATAGGGGGATTGGGGCCCCTCTACAGGAACTGACGTGGAAAGCTCTGGTGAGTGAGAAAGGTCGCAAAATGTACAGTGCTTTCCATTTTTGTTTAAAATGCTCTTAATGACAACCGTAGTAGCACTAATGCTATGTGTCAGTGTAGCATGGGAAAGGCCTCTGAACCAGGGCTCCCACTCACTGTCTACGTATTACATGTTCTGTATTTCTGTGATGACTCAATGTATTATAATGAACATGTATTGCTTTTGTAATCAGAAAAGAATAGTTTTTAAAGGGGGAGAAAGTAATACACAGGTGGACCAAACTAACTGCACAGAAGGGTGGAAAAGCCTCAACAATTAAGAACAAAAGCTTAACCTCTCTGAATGCAACTGTAAATGGGGGCAGGCTGAGCTTAGCTTTTAACATTCATTACCTTCTTCTTGTGCTCTGCTTAAAAAGATACAATGACTCCACACTTTGGTGTGGACTTGGCAACTATTTTTCAGAGGGATTTTGAGGATTTCTCTCAAATAAACCGACTTTCCCATACCTATCAACGGATTTGGTGGGAACAGGGCAACTGTGTATCTGGAAATAGATAGAAGGAAGATACAAGAAGAGGAGGGCTTATGACCTCTGAATACAGAATTATCTCCATTTCTAAAGGAAGAAAACATTGTATAAGAAAAGTCTTTACTGCTTGCTCAGCAGCCTGTCCACAGGCAACACCAGGGTGGAGCAAAAGCCACCAAGGGGCCCTCCTTCCTTCAGAGGTTACCTGATCTCAAAGCAGAGGCTGTGTACCCAGCTGGACATGTGAGCTGACAGGGTGACAGCTCTGAGCTGTGCTTCGAGTCCAGATAGACTGGGCGATGCTGAAGTCGCTAGAGCATGGCAGTGAGACCAGACTGGTCCAGGACTCAGACTCCAGCTCCGCCACTTACAGCTGTACGACTGTGGGCAAGTCCCTTAGCCCCTCTGACTCTCTTCTATAAAATGGACATCATGGGAATTCCCTGGCAGTCCAGTGGTTAGGATTCTGCCAGGGGCCCGGGTCTGATCCCTGGTCGGGGAACTAAGATCCCACAAACTGTTCGGCGTGGCCAAGAAAAAATAAAAAATAAATATAAATTGGAGATCAGGATAGCACTACCTCATGCAGTTGTCCTGAGGGATAGATGAGCTGGGACAGAGACTGCCTGGGGAAACACAGCTGAGTGGTTAAGAAAGTAAGATCCAGAGTCAGACTGTCCAGGTTCAAATCCTGCCTCTACCGCTTACCAGCGGTGAAATGGAGATAACAAGGGCACCTACTTCAAGGGCAGCAGGGACAGCCCAGTGACTTCTTAACTTAGTACCTGACAGAAAGTAAGAGGTCGGTGAATGCTGTTATTATTATTGTCGGTGTTACTATTATTTGCATGGCACAATAGAAGGACTTAAAAATGGGGTAGAGCCTCAACCTGAGACATCCCAGGCCACACCAGCCCATCCCTACCGTCTGCTGCTGCTCGGACCAGTTCACCTCGAAGCCGTCAAACGCATGGCTCTGCCAATTCTTGTTCAGCTCTCGGGTAACCATGGCCTCCACTCTCCGGAGAAAGGCCACAAGCCGGGGGCCATCATACTGGGGCACAGACTGCAGGCTGACCGGCTCAGGGGCCTCGGTCTGCACCTCAGCATCTGCATGCTTCCGGGTCTGGGCGGACGCTTCAGCAGTGGCAATCCTGGCCGTCTGGCAACTTTTCTGGAGAAGGAGATCGAAACACAGTCACCAGCCAGATGTACTCCCAGCATCACCTGCCCAGGGCACTCACCCTCCCCCAAGGATAAATAATAATGGACCTCAGTTCATTCTGTCTGTCCCCTTCCTCTAGTAACTAGCCCATCTTTCTTTGTGGCATGGGTGAAGACAACCCACTGAGAGGGATACCTGACCTCCAGCTAGCCAATCGGAGCACTCGGTCCCTCCCCCAGCCACAGTGATTGGTTTGGGGTGACCCAGTAAGGGCCTGACCCAGGACTTTCGGTGACACTATTTGGAGGGGACATGGGAGGGCCCTTTTTGAAAATATGGACATCAAGAAGAATCAGGTCATCTTAGAGCCAGCAGTGGCTGTCTTAGCCAATGCTGAAGAACCTCAGACCTGGTCACCGACGGAACACCCTCCTCCTCCTCCAACTTGGCAGCCAGCCCTCTCCAGCAGGGCGCCTTCCAAGGTGCCACCGTGATCAAAGGACACATGTGTGTCCGTGATGAGCTAGTTGGGAGCAGACAGACTACTCCCCAGCTGCCACTCCTCTCCACCCTGCCACCTGTCTCCAGTTCCTTGTCCCCTGTTTATCTGGGCAGAAGGACAGACATCAGATCAGGGAAGGAGATGCAGCCTCCCCTTCTTGAGGACATGACCAATCTTTACCAAGTGAGGGCCCCTATACCACTGAGATTACTGTCATCCACAAGAGGCTCTCCTCATGTGGCCACTTACTAGGCACCTGCACCTACAGGACAGTGACGAGGCCTGGACCCCTGTGCTCTCTGCTCAGACTTGGGCACCAGGCCAGTGTTAGTAAGCCTGAAGGAAGGGGGCCAGCCGCACACAGGCGCTGCTCTTGCTGGAACGTAGAGAGCTCAGCACTTGTCGCCATGCTCCTCTTCACGTTCAGCTTAATTCTCTCTTTGCTTGTCCATCTCCCACTAAACTCTGAGCCCCTCCAACATAAGAACTTCCCTGGTGGAGCAGTGGTTAAGAACCCACCTGCCAATGCAGGGGACACGGGTTCGAGCCCTGGTCTGGGAAGATCCCACATGCCGCGGAGCAACTAAGCCCGTGAGCCACAACTACTAAGCCTGTGCTCCAGAGCCCACGAGCCACAACTACTGAGTCCACGTGCCACAACTACTGAAGCCCACGTGCCTAAAGCCCATGCTCCACGACAAGAGAAGCCACCACAATGAGAAACCCGCACACCACAATGAAGAGTAGCCCCGGGCTCCCCTGGTGGCACAGTGGTTGAGAATCCGCCTGCCAATGCAAGGGACACGGGTTCAAGTCCTGGTCTGGGAAGATCCCACATGCCACGGAGGAACAAAGCCCTTGTGCCATAACTACTGAGCCCACCTGGGGCAACTACTTAAGTCCACGTGCCTAGAGCCCGTGCTCCGCAACAAGAGAAGCCACCGCAAACAGAAGCCCGCGCACCACAACAAAGAGTAGCCCCCTGCTCACCACAACTAGAGAAAGCCCGCGTGCAGCAACGAAGACCCAGCACAGCCAAAAATTAATTAATTAATTTTAAAAAGAAAAAAAAGAAAGAACCCTATCTTTACATCCCCAGCACTTTGCATGGTATTTGACAGATAGTACAAGTTCATTCATACTGTACACATACACATTTTATTTCTCTATTTAACATCTACTTGCCAGGTGCTGTCAGGCTATTATGGATATAGCAGAAAACAAACGTGCAAGATTCCTGTGCCCGAGGAGCTTACGTAGGGGCTGGGGACAGGCAAATAAACACACAAGAAAAACATGATGGAACACAAGTGGCACTAGATGGATGCAGAGGTGTGGGAGAGAAGGGAACAGCTGGGGATGCAAGTGGGATGGGATGGCGAGGGAGCCTCTGGGGAGATGGCATTTGAGCTAAGGTGTGAAGGACAAGTGGAAAGCTGCAGGAAAAAGGGTCCCAGGAAAGGGTTGGGGGGAGAACAGAACAAAACCTTACGAAGAAAAGGCCCCATGCTTAGAGGCTGGACGGCAGGCAGCGTACTTGAGAGCAGAGGGTGAGGGAGGGCAGCCCAAGGGCAAGGTCCAGGCAACAGAAAGTCTGTGAGCCAGGACAAAGGGCTAGGGATTCCTTCGCAGTATAAGCCACAGGACCATGATGAGAACCAGTGGATGGGGTGTCCCTGAACTGAAAGTGAGGGCAAATTCCAGGAGAAGAGAACACAGAAGGCTTTCTGTTAGACCCCCCCTTAAACAGATGCCTCTCAGAATCCCCATGGAGGCGTCGAGGATTTCTGAGACTGGTCACAAGGCATGAGGCTCCAGAAAGCATCCAACCACAGATGTGACTTGAAGCCACAAGACGAGGAGTCCACTAAGGGAGCATGAACACTGATCAATCAATGGATGGGCACAGGAATCAGAAAGTAAACACGCCAACGGGATTTCCCTGGTGGCACAGTGGTTAAGACTCCGAGCTCCCAATGCAGGGGGCCCAGGTTCGATTCCTGGTCAGGGAACTATATCCCACATGCATGTCACAACCAAGAGTTTGCATGCCACAACTAAGGGGCCCACGTACCGCAATTAAGGAGCCAGCATAACCAAATAAATAAATAATTTTTTTTTTTAAAAAAAAGGAAAAAAAGAAAGTAAACATGCCAAGACAAAATGTTAAAAGACTGTGAGAAGGGCTTTCCTGGTGGCGCAGTTGTTGAGAGTCCACCTGCCAATGCAGGGGACACGGGTTCGTGCCCCGGTCCGGGAGGATCCCGCATGCCGCGGAGCGGCTGGGCCTGTGGGCCATGGCCGCTGGGCCTGCACATCCGGAGCTTGTGCTCCGCAGCGGGAGAGGCCATAGCAGTGAGAGGCCCGCGTACTGCAAAAAAAAAAA
>NW_006799611.1:2464612-2482524 GCF_000442215.2 Lipotes vexillifer
TTTTCATTTTCATTTTTTTTTTTTACTTTGATAGTTCAGTATCTTTTACCACAATCAATATTATCAGTTTTCCATAATGCCATGAGGTTTTTTTTTTTTTTTTTTTTTGGCTGTTGGGTCTTCCTTGCTGCCCATGGGCTTCCTCTAGTTGTGGCAAACGGGCTACTCTTCATTGTGGTGTGCGGGCTTCTCATTGCAGTGGCTTCTCTTGTTGCGCATCATGGGTTCTAGGAACACAGGCTTCAGTAGTTGTGGCATGTGGGCTCAGTAATTGTGGCTCGTGGGCTCTAGAGCACAGGCTCAGTAGTTGTGGCACACGGGCTTAGTTGCTCTGTGGCATGTGGGATCTTCCCAGACCAGGGGTCAAACCCGTTTCCCCTGCATTGGTAGGCAGATTCTTAACCACTGTGCCACCAGGGAAGCCCCTACCTGTACCATCTTACTCATGCTCACGTCCACCCTATAAAGTAAATCCTATCTTTTGCATTTCTAAGGTTGGCACTGAGACACAGAGAAGTTAAGTAACTCACCCAAGGTCACACAGCAAAGAGGCAATCACAATAGAGCTTGAACCCAGGCATTCTGACACATGACACTGAATTATCTCTTAGTCAAGGTGTTTTCTCTCAGTCTAAAATCCTGGCCACTAATCTCATCAGATGAACTCAAAACAATGTTTCTAAGAGAATGTTACATGAATGTCTTAATGTAAAAATTAATGTAAGGTCACAACCACAAGCAAAAATGTCCAAAGAGACAACAAGCTCTTAACTTTTCAGGTATTGCTATTAGTGTTCCTTTGCTGTTTGCTTATTCAGGCAAATAACAGATGCCAAAACACTAAGGAAATTTATGGAGGGAAACTTAACTAAAAAACTTAAAACCAATGACACTGCAGCCATAATTTTTTTCTGTTAACTGGTAAGAAGCCACTATTATTCTCTCTTCACTCTGGGACACCTAAGTCAACTCCCATGGTTCGGGATACACATAACTCATAACCGACCCTGACCCATCTAGGGATGAGGCCCGGAGGCTCCGGGGGGGGGAACGGCTTGCCCACGGCCGCCACATACAGGGTGGTGCCTTCCATGCCAGGAAGCATGTGGCTGTCGCCAGGGCGTGGCTCCCATAATAAGCCCTCTAAGAGGTGAGAGGAAGAATTCGGGGTGAGCAGGATCCTTGCTCCCTGGGCAGGTGACAATTGTGGATGCTGGGCCTGCCGCCTGCCTTGTGCACCGCAGAGGCACTGCAGGGGAAAACAGGCGGGACCCAGCCAGACTTCGATCACACTGGGACATGTGGCCAAGAAACAGGAGAACCATTGCCAAACCAAGATTCTCAAACTCTGTGCACCCTTCAGCGGAGCAGGAAGCCGGTGGGACTCAGGGAGCAGAGGCCAGGTGGCAGTCCTGCCCTCCGGTCCCAAAAGAGCCTACAGACACCCAGAATGTCAGGGCTCCTGCATCTTGCTGACGAAGGAAACCGAGGCCCAGAATGGTGAGGAAATACCTTCTAGAGAATCTGCCCTCCCCACAAGGGCCAGTTTTTCCAAAAACTTCCTACCCATGATGCAGGCTGGGCCCAAACACCAGGCCTGTAGCTACCGACTGGACGAGAAGCAGAGACTAACCAGGCCAGGCCAATTGGGTTCTCTCAGGGAAATTCACATCTGAGACAAAGACTCAACAAGATAAACGGCACATGCCTAGAACTGAAACACAGTGCCAACAATCAGCCAGCGCCACAGTGCAGACAGGAGACGTGCAGAGATAGGCCTCATGGGGTGTGTGGCAACAGGAGAGCTGAGAGGTGGAGGGAGGGTCCCAAAGCCGCCTAGCTTCTGATTCCTGCCCCTTCCTCAGGACCAGCTGCATCTCCGTATCAAGCCCAGGAGACACCTCCGCATCCTAAAGAAAAGCGTCCGACAGGAGCTGGTTGGCTGGTTTCTGTTACTTGCTGCCAGAGCCCTAACCCATACCCAGGAGGGCTCTGTCTCCCAGACCACCACCCCACAAAGCCCCACTTCGGAAATAAGATGCCGCTGCTGGCCTCAAGGACTGGTTGATCAATTTCAGGAACACTTCTCATGACTGAGGAAATGGCCCTCATGGGCCAGGCGACCAGCCACTCTCCAGCAATAGGTGGCAACAGTGGCCCAGAGGGGTGTCCTGTGAGAGAACAGGACTCTTCCCCACCTTCAGCCCCAAAGGTTAAAGGAATCTCATGTCGACAGTGCCTACGCATGATCCATTCATTCAGAAACTGTCCAGCCAGGGGCTTCCCTGGTGGTGCAGTGGTTAAGAATCCTCCTGCCGGGCTTCCCTGGTGGCGCAGTGGTTGAGAGTCTGCCTGCCGATGCAGGGGACAGGGGTTCGTGCCCCGGTCGGGAAGATCCCACATGCCATGGAGCGGCTGGGCCCGTGAGCCATGGCCGCTGAGCCTGCGCGTCCGGAGCCTGTGCTCCGCAACAGAAGAGGCCACAACAGTGAGAGGCCCGCGTACCGCAAACAAACAAACAAACAAACAAAAAAAAGAATCCTCCTGCCAATGCAGGGGACAGGGGTTCGAGCCCTGGTCCAGGAAGATCCCACATGCCGCAGAGCAACTAAGCCCATGCGCCACAACTACTGAGCCTGCACTCTAGAGCCCACGAGCCACAACTGCTGAGCCTGCGTGCCACAACTACTGAAGCCCACGTGCCTAGAGCTCATGTTCCACAACAAGAGAAGCCACCGCAATGAGAAGACTGTGCACCGCAAGGAAGAGTAGCCTCCGCTCCCCGCCAACTCAAGAAAGCCCATGTGCAGCAACGAAGACCCAACACAGCCAAAAATTTAAAAATAAATAAATTAAATAAATAAATTTAAAAAAAAAGAAACCAGAGTATTAAAAAAAAAAGAAACCCATTCACACGGTGTCAACATGCAGTGGACAAACTTCAAGGTCGTAAGTAGAACACAGTCACTTGCTTATTAAAAATATACCTTCTAGATCTCCTTGACTATTGATTATAAAACATACCAACTGGGACTTCCCTGGTGGCGCAGTGGTTAAGAATCCCCCTGCCAATGCAAGGGACATGGGTTTAAGCCCTGGTCCGGGAAGATCCCACATGCTGCACAGCAACAAAGCCCGTGCACCACGACTACTGAGCCTGCGCTCTAGAGCCCTCGAGCCACAACTACTGAAGCCCACGTGCCTAGAGCCCGTGCCCTGCAACAAGAGAAGCCACCGCAATGAGAAGCCCGCGCACCCAACTAGAGAAAACTCGTGTGCAGCAACGAAGACCCAACGCAGCCAAAAATAAAAAATATATATATAAATTTAATAAATAAATAAAACATACCAATTATTTAGTAATAGCTCTTCAGGAGGAAACTATATTAAATATACACATCAGTTGTGAGACACACCCGTTTGTGATATCTGTTAAAATGTGGGTTGGGAGGATGACGAAATACAGAAACACACAGAGAACAGGCAGAGGTCTGGGACGCCATGCAGCTGAAGGCTGAGCCCCCTCACTCCCCTCGGCAGTAACCACTACCAGCAAACACGGAGCACACAGCCCATCATTTCACCCCCAAAACCCACCTGAGCCGCACACCTGGCTCCAGAGTAGAAGAGGACCTCAGAGACCATTCTAGCCTAGCGTCGTCAATGAGCAGGGCCCCAGAATCACCGGGAGGCTCCTAATAGACAAACTGCTGCTTCCTCCCTGTACAGTTTCTGGTTCAGTAGGTCTAGGTTGGGGTCCTAGAATTTGCTCTGCTAACATGCCCCCAGCTGATGCCATGGGGAGGGCACTCAGACCCCAGATGTGGGCCTAGCCCCTCAGCTATATACTTCCCGTGGCCACACCCCAGGCCCCAGAGCCCTCATCTCTGCCCTCGAGGTGCAGACAGTGCTCGTATCGCCCCCCTTCCCCTTCTCTGGGCACCCAGGTTTCACCTGGGGTAGGATGGAGTGAGACAGGGCTCCTCCCCAGGGGCTGAGAAATGTTGCCAATGTGAACATAGCTCAGCACTGTCACTGCCACATCCATTCAGGCTCACTGCTGCTCCCCCTCCCTCCCTCCCTCCCAGAATTTCCCTTCCCCTCAGGTTCTCTTCCTAGCCCTCCCTTCCATGTCCTTTCTGAGTCTTATACACACACCTGATGATACTCAGGTGTGATGGGAGCTGAGCTGACTCCTGACCTAATTCAGCGGCTCTTTATCAGCATACCAACAAAATCTGACCCTGGTGTGAAACACATTTTGATGTTAACTAGCAGAAGCTGTATGATGGGACTATCTTGGATATAAAGTTGATGGGAATTCCCTGGCAATCCAGTGGTTAGGACTTGGCACTTTCACTGCTGGGGCCGGGGTTCAATCCCTAGTCAGGAAACTTAAGATCCTACAAGCCTCACAGCACAACCAAAAAAAAAAAACCAAGTTGAGCTGAGTAGATTTTGTGATGCAACATAGACAATTACACTGTCTCTTGTCTTGCTGGTGTGAGACCTCCAAGAGTGTGGGGGTAACTGAACCCAGAACCAACATCAAGGTACTTCAAGGTATGACCTCCCGTTCTTTTTGTTGTTGGTTTTGGGGGGATTTTTTTAAATATTTATTTATTTATTTATTTTTGGCCACATCGGGTCTTAGTTGCAGCGTGGGCTCTTCGTCATGGCTCATGGGCTTCTTTCTAGCTGTGGCGCGTGGACTCCACAACAGTGAGAGGCCCGCGTACTGCAAAAAAAAAAAAAAAACCAGCCAAGCCAAAGCAGGAGGGGAGAAATGCATCAGAATCATGCCCATGGATGACAGGACACAAGAAAAGTATTCAATTCAGTATTTCCTGGGGGCCTCTGGGACATAACAAAAGTACACAAGACCCACACCCTGCCCTCTGGGAGCTCAGAGTCCAAAGGAGACAGACTAGAATGCCCAAAATGCAACTGCTGATAAAAAAGTTCTAGAACTAGATGGTAGTGATGGTTGCACATTGTGAATGTACTTAATATCACTGAATTTACACTTTAATATGGTAAATTTTATAAGTATCTCACCACAAAAAATGGAAAAATGCACCCTACATTCTGATAGGGTCAGAATGGGCTTCAGAAAGGTAACTCTGCTGGAGAGTAGGGTGGATTAAATTAGTGGTTCTGAAGTTTTGCCACACATTGAATGACCTGGGGAGTTTTTATAAAACCAGAGTCCTGGGTCACACCATACCGATTAAACCAGAATCACTGGAGGTAAGGACCAGACATTCATATTTTTCAAGACTCTCCAGGGCATTCCAGGGTCAGCCAAGTTTGAGAAAGCAGATGAGTAAGGTTAAGGCAATCAGGAGCCCTTCATCTCACACAGCTGACTGGTTGACTGAGCACTGACACTCGTGATCCCCCCCCACCTGAACAGAGCTGGGATCTCCAACTGTTTTCTTAGGAGCATCTCATTTAATCCCACAGAAGTATTCTACCAAGACCTATTTTGCAGAAGAGATCACATGACTGGCCCAAGGCCAAGCCCCCAAAGAGTCTGTGCACTCAAACCCACAGACTGGTCCCAAAGTCCAGGACCCTGTCCCTCTGTGAACCAATCAAAACAGGACAAGAAAAGTCAAATCAGGCCAAAGATTATTAATACTTAAAAAAAAAATTCATCACTGGGACATAAAAGTACACTCCAATATTGCACCACTACGTGGGCCAAGCAAAGAACAATTTTCGGCTTTTCCAAAGTAACTTACAAAAAAAAAAATTAAGAAGCTGCATACAAATTTAGCTAAAACACTCATCACAGGGTTTGTCGATAAGAGAAAAATTGGAAACAGTCCTTCAAAAGGGACTGATTAAATAAAATGAAGTTATAAAAAAATTTAAACACAAAGGATGTTCAGGGTGTACTGAGTGAAAAAAGTGGGTCTACAAAATATTATGTACAGTGTGATTCCATTTTTGTAAAAAAAAATGGGAGAAAACAGACAAAACAAAAAAGGAGCAGGTATAAACCAAATGCCTGGGCAATGAGACTGTGGGGTGGTTTTTATTTCCAGTCTTTGCTTATCCAGATTTTTTTCTAAATTTTGGACACAGAAACTTCTATAAAGAGAAACAAGTTAATTTGGAAAAAGCAATTTACCACTTTCCTCTGACCCCTGCAACAGTCTTACAACTTAATAAAGAATCTCCTTAATAAGACAGGAAAGACTGATTCAACTGAAACACCTGAGATGAAAGCCTTTACACCTCAAGTAATAGAATCAATTCTTAGAGCCCTACGGGTTAAAACTATAGCTACAAGAAAATCAACAAGCCTCAATCTCATTCTTTGTTTAAAAAAAAAAATAAAGTAAAAAGTTAGACTGAGTCAGTGGTTCCCAACCTGGAATCTTTTAAAATCTGTATCTTGGACTTCCCCAGTGGCCCAGTGGTTAAGAATCCGCCTGCCAATGCAGGGAACACAGGTTTGATCCCTGGTTCGGGAAGGTCCCACATGCCGCGGAGCAACTAAGCCCGTGCGCCACAACTAGTGAGCCTGAACTCTAGAGCCTGCGTGCTGCAAGTACCGAAGCCCGCACACCTAGAGCCCGTGTTCTGCAACAAGAGAAGCCTCTGCAGTGAGAAGCCTGTGCACCAGCAACAAACAGTAGCCCTGGCTTGCCGCAACTAGAGAAAGCCCGTGTGCAGCAACAAAGACCCAACGCAACCAAAAAAAAAATTAAATTAAATCTGAATCTTCAGCAAACAAGAGCTATTTCAAGTATTTTTTCAAAGCCAGTGAATGTGAATTACACATTTACCTTCAGTAAAGATGGACAGATATAACTAAACTATCCGCTGCCTTTGCTTTTACCTAGAACCATTTCTATCCAGCATGGTGAAGTGTGATGTGCTTTGAAGCCAGATGAAATCTGGCTTGAGACCTGCAGACTGCTGGCCAGAGGCAAGAAACCTGTCCTCAAGAGGACATCATAGAAACCTCATTGGTATTGGTGTTGGTGAGGATATGGTCTCTGCAGGTTCTAACACCTGTGTGGCAAGCTAAGCCTGAGCTTCCTCTGCTGGGAAATATGCAGCCCCCTTGCAATGCTCATTTTCACCGAGGAAAAGCCAACATCCTTACAATGATGAGCAAGCCCTATACTTGACCTGCCTCTCCTTACCCTCTCTGACCTCACCTGGAACTATTCTCCCCTTCTCTTTCCTCTCCAGCCCCACCAGCCTCCTCACACACACCAGATTGGCTCCAACCCCAGGACCTTTGCACTTGAAGTCTGCTCTCCCTGGACTGTTCTACCTCAGGTATCCACTTGGTGAACTCTCTCACTCCAAGTCCTTGCTCAAACATCACTCTCTCCATGAGGCCCGCCCTGCAGCCCACCTCTCACTCCCCAACCCAGACTTTCTAATCCCTCGCCCTTTTTCTTTTGTCCATGTCCACTGCTCACCTCTAACACACAGTATACTTATTTATTACATACAGTTTTATTTCCTGTCCGATGCAGACAAGCTCCCCGTGTAAGCTCCGGGAGGGAGCTCACCCACTGGTGACGGAGGAATCGCCACCGACGCAGCAGGGGCTCCAAGTCTACACACAGATCCCTCAGAAGCCCTGGCCCCCTGCAGCCCTACCCTCATCTCAGACCACCTCGTCTGTGTGCTTTGGATTAAACTACGTGCTAGAAAACGAGTGTGTCTCGACCTGAAAATGCAGTTTGGTCGTGTTTTTTAAGTGAAAGTTAGTTTGAAATGCCTAAAAGCCGCAGTTCACACGAAATCCTTCAAAACGTGCGGTTTTTACAGGTTTTAAAGAAAAACTCTTTTGTTGCTATTCAAAAACTGGGGAAATTGAGACGAGGGTATCCCAAAGGGTTAGTTTCTGCGAGTTAAAATATAAAAATAAAACGGTGGGACCTCAGAACCTGGCCCGGCAGCCGCGCGAGGCCCCTCGCCCTCCCGCCCACGTCGCCCCAAGCCAGACCCGCGCCCTCACCGTCTCCCTGCGGATGCCTTCGACGCCCCTCCACTGCGAGGGCACGGACGCCACGCCCAGGGTCTCGTCCTGCAGCGGACCGGGCCGCTCGGGCCCCTCGGTGCTCGCAGCCCCGCCTGAAGCCAGCGCCTCAGCACCCGCGCTTCCCGCGCGGCAGAGCTGCCCCGGCGGCGCGCGGGTTGCCGTGGAGACGGCTCCGCCCCCCCCTTCCCCTCCCCTCCCCACCCCGGCGCCGGCGCAGTCCGACGCAACCTTCGCCCCCGCTCCTCCAGAGCGGAAGGCTGGGAAGGTGAGGCTATCGGCGCCATTTTTGAATTTGTCAGCGCACCTCCTCCTCCTTATCCTCCACCTCCTCCTCCTCCTCCCCCCAACCCCAAGATCCAAGAAGAAGAGATAAATTATTCTTTTCCGACTGTGCGACAAGCAATACCAGTTCTGGATTCTCCAAACGCAGAGGGAGCCAGCTTGGGGCATGCGCGTCTACTCTGGGTGGGGAGGGAAGTGCGGAAGCGACGCGCTCGTGCCAAGTTCAAAGATGGCGCTGAGCGGCCAGGCGCAGAGGCGAGGGCGGGGGGCTGTGGCCGCCGCGGGCTGGAATTGTGGAGCCTCGGGGTGCAGAGCTGGCGCAGCTGCCGAGTGCTCCAGCAAAGCTCCAGTTGGCGACCACCTCGAAGCCAAGTACTAGCCGTCTGATCCTCAGTTTCTGCCACAATAGAATGGCGATTTTAAATATCCATATGCGGATCCAGTGTGGTTGAGTAGTTGGAAGGCCCAAATGAGGTCGAATGTAGAAAAATGCTTGTTAAACCAAAGTTAAAGGCCTGCACAACTACCAATTACTGAGTATCTACCGTGTGTCAGGTAGAACCCAGAGCTTTCTGTATGTTGATCTTAATAATCCTTAAAATAACTCCATGAGGAATCAACTGTTACATGTCGCTTGAGGGGGCTGATTGTCTGAAAAATAACTGCCCCAGATCACCCATAAAGCCTGCATCACATTTGCCCAAGACCCCCCGGAAAGCTGCTTGGCCCCAAGGCCCCGTTCTGAGCCTCTCAGCAAGAATAATCTGGCCAGGTCCTCTGGGCCGCTTTCCTCCTATCCCTGAACTCTCGGAGGGATGGAAACCTGCCCAATCAGAGGCCCCTCTGTACCCACGACTGAGTCTTCATTGGGACCCTGTTCCAGCCAAGGCCATGAGGACCGATTAGATTAGCAGCCCTGGAAAGAATGGAATGCAATAGAAATTTCTTCCTAGAAAGAAAGTAGAACCAGACAAAATTCTCCTGGTGAGGCCCTCTTTGTTTTTGTTTTTGTTTTTTTGCGGTACGCGGGCCTCTCACCGTTGTGGCCTCTCCTGTTGCGGAGCGCAGGCTCCGGACGCGCAGGCTCAGCGGCCGTGGCTCACGGGCCCAGCCGCTCCGTTGCACGTGGGATCCTCCCGTACCGGGGCACGAACCCGGTCCCCTGCATCAGCAGGCGGACTCTCAACCACCGCGCCACCAGGGAAGCCCATGGTGATGCCCTCTTAACACTAGAAACGCTTGCAAACATCACCAATGATTCCAAACATCACATTCAAAAAGAAGCTTAATGGGCCTTCCCTGGTGGTGCAGCGGTTAAGGCTCCACACTCCCAATGCAGGGGGCCCGGGTTCCATCCCTGGCCAGGGAACTAGATCCCACGTGCATGCTGCAACTAAGAGTTGGCATGCCACAACTAAAGAGCCGGTGAGCCGCAAATAAGGAGCCTGCCTGCTGCAGCTAAGACCCAGCACAACCAAATAAATAAATAAATAAATGAAAACATCTTCCCAGCAATCAATAAAAAACGTTAAAAAAATTAAAAAAAGAAGCTCAAGGCTGTGGAAGTCGGGAGGCCTGGATATGAAGCCTGAACAGTGCTATGTCCTCTTTAATAGACTTGGTACCTCTCTGGGCCTTGGTTTCCTAGCTGTAAAAATGAGGCTAATAAGACCTGCTTCACCTGAGTAAGGAAGGAGACTATTTCAAGAGAAGGGTGGGGCTTCCCTGGTGGCACAGTGGTTAAGAATCTGCCTGCCAATACAAGGGACACGGGTTCGAGCCCTGGCCCTGGAAGATCCCACATGCCGCGGAGCAACTAAGCCCATGCACCACAACTACTGAGCCTGAGCTCTAGAGCCCGCAAGCCACAACTACTGAGCCCACGTGCCACAACTACTGAAGCCTGCACGCCTAGAGCCCGTGCTCTGCAACAAGAGAAGCCACAACAATGAGAAGCCTGCACACCGCAACAAAGAGAAGCCCCGGCTCACCACAACTAGAGAAGGCCCGCGCACAGCAACGGAAAACCAACACAGCCAAAAATTTAAAAATAAATTTAAAATTTTTTTAAAAAGAAGAAGAAGAGAAGGGTGGCCCACGGTATTAAATGTTCCAAACAATTGCACGAGAGTAGTGGGAACAAAAGCCAGCCTGAAGAGGGTTTAGGAGGGAAAGGAGGAAGTAGAGAAAGTAATGGATAGTATTGGGAAGCTCAACATAGGAAGTAATTGTGAGTGTAACTTGGTAAAACTTAATTGGAGGGTAATTTGACCTTAAAGTGTGCCTCCTCTTTAATCCAGAAATCCTACTTCTGGGAATTTTTCCTGAATCAACATTTGATTCACACAGACATTGAGACCCAAGGATATTCAGCACCTATTCATTTACGATAGTATTACTATGATAATAGCAAGATCCTGCAGTCAGCCTAAATTTCCAAGCAAAGTCGTGGCACACAACAGGTATTCCCTAAATATTTGAGAAAGAATGGACAGTAAGCCTTTGGTTGAGTAATTATGGTACATGGTATAGAATCTCAGGTGGCCATTAAGAGTGTTGTTATTTGCTATTTAAATGTGGCAAAATGTTTGCAGGATATTAAAGTTTTTATAAAATGCAATTTATATACATTGTATCCTGTTTTTATAACAATATATGTTTCTAACAAAACCTAGGGGTATAGATCCAAATATGGATAACAGATGCCTCTGGGTAATTTAAGTTTTTCTCTCTTTGTAGGGTTCAAGCTTTATGTGGTTTATTTATGGAAAGAAAGGAGGGAATGAGTGAACAGACAAATGCTTAGCATGCTGGAGAGAGTATTATACCTTGGGTGGACAGGACAGCTGGGGAAACATTTCCAGGGCAGGAGAGTTTTGAGCAGGCATATGTGCCAGAAAGGAGGAGGCTGAAAGGGTGAGCAGGGCTCACTAGAGGAGGAAGGGGAGAATGGTGGGGTTGGGCAGCAAGTGGCCCTGCCGTGCTTCTCCAGCCCTCTTTTTCCCATCCTGAAGCCTCAGGCACTCTGGCCATACCCTGTTACCATGACAGCAATCAAACTCCTCCACCTGACCTCTGGCTTCTATGTACTTTCCCTCTGCCTGGAGCACTCCTCCCTGCTCTCCTATTTACTACGAAACCAGATCCCAAGCCCATTGTTGGCTCTCAGGGGACTGAGTTTCCCTTCTCTGGAGCACTCCTCAAAATTGTAATTTAGTAACAAGGTAGTGTTCCCTGTCTTTTCTCCAGGGGGTCAGCTCCTCCAGCATGGGGAACATAGCTGTCCCCAGAGCCCAGCACTGTGCCTGACACACAGTAAAGACTAATTGAATGAATGTCTAGCCATCAGTGAGAACAGTTTCTAGCCCGGGCCCTCAGCAGCGAAAACCTGGAGTCATAACCACTGGACGGCCAGGGAATTCCTGAGGAGAGAGCCCCTTTTAAATCTCAACTGGGCCTCACCCTGACTACCAGGTCATTTCCAGGAAGAGTCCTGCTTCCTACCTCTACTTTTTGCTGCAAAAAATTTCAGTCAGGGGCTTCCCTGGTGGCACAGTGGTTGAGAATCTGCCTGCTAATGCAGGGGACACGGGTTCGAGCCCTGGTCTGGGAGGATCCCACATGCCGTGGAGCAACTAGGCCCGTGAGCCACAATTACTGAGCCTGCGCCTCTGGAGCCTGTGCTCCGCAACAAGAGAGGCCACGATAGTGAGAGGCCTGCGCACCGTGATGAAGAGTGGCCCCCGCTTGCCACAACTAGAGAAAGCCCTCGCACAGAAACAAAGACCCAACACAGAAAAAATTAATTAATTAATTAATAAACTTCTAAAAAAATAAAAAATAAATTAAAAAGGTATAATTAAAAAAAAAGTTCAGTCAGTGTGTGTTCAGAGAATGTTCAAATACATTCAAGGAGGCAAAGAGTCAGAAAAGAAGACATCCCCATTTTAAAACCCTGGTGGCAATTCTTTCAGGAACATTCAGTTCTATTTAGTAAAACAACTCAACTTCTGAATGTCTCTACCATGCTCCAAGGACGAAACAATTATATAATAATAACACCTCCTAGAGTATGGAGCTCTCAATATGTGCTAAGCACTTTGCATGAATTCTCACAACATCCTGGTAGGTCAGGTATTATTACAACTCACATTTCACAGATGTGGGAAAGAACGAAGGCTAAGAGACCTTCGTGACTTGCCCATGGTCATGCATAGCTGGTGAGGTGAAGGTTGGACTAAAACCCAGAACTGCCTGATTCCAAAGACCATGCTCCTTTCTTTAAATCATTCCATGCTTCAATTTTCTTATTTATAAAATTAGGTTGCTAGGCCTATCCCATTGGGTTGAAACAGGACTGAATGAGTTAATACTTGGAAAGCAAGCACACAAAGCAGTACATAGTATGTTATCAGTACTTATCAGTACTTAATTATTAACATTATTATTACCACCAAGCCATAAGGGATCAGAGAGACCACACAAAGGGAGGCTGGGCCTTAAAGGATGGGAAAGATTAGTCCTAAGTTACAGGGTAGGTTCTCAGTGGGCGCGCACGCGCGCGCACACACACACACACACACACACACACACACACACGACTGGCCATCTAAATAAGTGCCGTCTTCCCCCAGGTTGACACCAATTATGAGCTAGGCATTGTGATTGGTTCTGGGAACTATGATGGTTCCCGCCCTCAACAAGCTTACAGTTGCACGAGAGAGAGTCAGTCACAAAACCCTGCCTCAGCTCTCGGCGATGGCCGGGGATGTGTGGCCAGCAGAGGGCCCTCTGCAGCTGCAGATCGGGCCTCAGGGAGGAGAGGGCTTCTAGGCTGAGGTCTGAAGAAAAAGAAGTCAGCCTGGCAAGGACACCCTGAAGATGAAAAATAGTAGGAAGAGGGGGAGAGCCTTCCAAGTAGAAGGAAGAGCTCTGCGACGAAGTCCCCAAAGCAACAGAGAACCTGGTGCCTTGATGGTGCATGTGAACAGGGGCCAGACTGTGAAGATGCTAAAGGGACATGGAGCTTGAACTTTATCACTAGATCACCAGGAAACCAGTGATGGGTTTTCAGCAAGGGAGTGACTTGATTGGATTTATGTATTTTAAGAAGATGCCTGGATGTAGAGTGGAGAATGGATTGTGAACAGCTAGATTCCCTTAGCCCAGGACAGCCCCGCTAATTCATTATCTCTAAGGTGGGCTCTGGGATTTCCCTGGTCATTCTTTTGTGCTCTGAGGTTTAAGAGACACTTACTCAAGAGGAATGCCAGAACTATTTAGAGTAAAGGCAGTATCAGTGAAATAAGAGCCGCTCAGAAGAGGAAAATCCCATGTTGTTCTGAGCAGTAGGCATTACCTCCAAGTCACATAGGCAGGCTTCCCATAGGCTGGGAGGCCTTTACCAGCCCAGGTAAGGGCTTCATTCATTCATTCACTCATTCATTCATTTATTCAGCAGATGATTATCCTACACCCCCTACGTGTCAGACACTGTGCTCAGGAGCAGCCGACACCACCAAGCAGTTCTATTCTCTTGGAATTTACACTCTGAGCCTTGACACATACGTAATTACCAGGTAAAAAGGGCTTGGAAGAAGCCTAGGGTCATTACTACTGGGGAGATGGAGGGTGGGGTGGGAAGGATGTGGTGATAAAAGGCCCAACCCCATGCCTCTCACATGGAAGAGCACAAATAACTATTTAATTCAACAAATACTAATAGAATGCTTACTATAAGTCAAAGACTGGAAGAAAAACAGAGCAGCGGAAGGGAACAGAGAAGGGTAAGGGTACATCTGGGAAAAACTATTTTATCTAGGGCAGACAAGGAAGACCTCTAGGAGGAGGTGACATTTGAGAAGTCAATTCAATCCCTCCAGGCCTCAAGATGCCCTCTTGGCCTGCCCGCTTTCTGCCTCTCGGCCTTTGCTTCCACCCAGCACAGGCCCCATCCCTCCCCCACCCGGAAAGTCCCCTGCTCAATGGTGGATTAAGACAAAGGCTTAATAAACTTATTAAAACAGCTTTGTCAGAGCTGGAGTCTGAGAGCGGGAAGGAAGGGAAGGACAATGGGGTACAACTCCCGCCCCTTCCCCAGCCGGGAGCCCAGGATGATAAATCCTCCCCCCGCACTCACAAGCATTGCTGTAGCTTCAGGCCCAGCCTTGAGCAGCCATCCGTCCACTTAGGGTCAAACAAGGCCTCGATTTTTCTTCCGACCTCCTGTGTGTGTGTCCCCACGCTTAGCCGGGTTAACGACAGTTACTAGAATGTCATGGAGGGGAGTTTGGCATCTGGCATTAGGGTTTCAAATCTTGGCTTATTCTGTAGTCCCTGTGTGACTTTGTGCCCTTCCTGGCCCTCTCTGAGCCTCACTTTCCTTGGTCTGGAATGTTTCTCTCCCAGCCCTGCAAGGTGCTGGCTCCTTTTTTTTTTTTTTTTTTTAATGTGGCGGTGCCGCATGGCTTGCGGGATCTTAGTTCCCCAACCAGGGATCAAACCCAGGCCCACGGCAGAGAAAGCACTGAGTCCTAATCACTGGGCCGCCATGGAATTCCCTCATTTTTATTTTTTAAGTCTGAAACAAAATTTTTCTTCTTAGACCAGCCTTCCCTGAAGACTTGATTGAAAGAGGCTTTCCTTGTTATTCTCCACTGCAACCCTGTTTGGCTACCTTCTTGGCAACCTTCTTAACTTGGTATTACACATTCACTGTTTGTTTCCTGCTGTGCAGTGTGCAGTGTGTGTCTCCTCACTCTACCATGTGCTGGGACCATTGTCTCTTTGGCTTCAAGCTTACCTGTGCCAGGCCAGTGCTCACCCACAGTAGGTAGGTCATCAATAAATATGTGCCCACCTTGAGTGAACACATAAAGTGGGATGATTACAATACTTGCCACACCTGGTCATTGTGAAAAATTCAGTGCATCTGGCACCTGAAAGAGCTTAATAAAATGTAGCCATAATTAACGTACCTGTTCTGCGCATGCTTTTGTGTGGCCTCTGTAGGGCCACACCAGGGGCTGGTGTTGCCCTACAGAGGGAGAGTGGAGGTAAAGCAAGTGGATATTCACGATTCCAACTGTTACAGTCCCCATTATACAGATTACAAACAAACAGCTGAGGTTCAGAAAGGAAGAATGATTTGCCACGCAGCTGAGTGTATATATGTCTTTTGTTTTTAGGAAGCAAACTGGCTTAATACACGAAGAGAACCTTCAATCAGTTACCTTGTAAGGTTATGATGTATATAATTATTCTGGGGCTATAGTTTATTTATTTGTATCCTTTTTAAAATAAATTTATTTATTTTGTTTATTTATTTTTGGCTGTGTTGGGTCTTCATTGCTGCTCACAGGCTTTCTCTAGTTGTGGTGAGCGGGGGCTACTCTTTGTTGCAGTGTGCAGACTTCTCATTGCCGTGGCTCCTCTTGTTGCAGAGCACAGGCTCTAGGCTTGCGGGCTTCAGCAGTTGTGGTTCACGAGCTCAGTAGTTGTGGTGCACAGACTTAGTTGCTCCACGGCATATGGGATCTTCCTGGACCAGGGCTCGAACCCGTGTCCCCTGCACTGGCAGGCGGATTCTTAACCACTGCGCCACCAGGGAAGTCCCTATTTGTATTCTTTTAAACTTTTATTTTATATTTTGGCCGCGCAGCAAGGTATGTGGGATCGTAGTCCCCTGACCACGGATCGAACCCTCGCCCCCTGCAGTGGAAGCGTGGAGTCTTAACCACTGGACAGCCAGGGAAGTCCTGGGGCTATAGTTTAATTCTGTGTGATAACAACTTCTTCTGGAACAATCATTTTAGTCTGAGAAATGCCCGAGAAATTTCCTAAAACTGAAGAATAATGAAAGAAGTCAGGCTCACTACATATTAAGAAACAGATAAAGTAAAGCCAGATGTAAAAGATGACATATTGTATGATTCCATTTATATGAAATGTCCAGAAAAGACAAATTTATAGAGACACAAAGTAGATTAGTGGTTGCCCGGGGCTGGGTGTGGGAATGAGCATAAAGTTTCTTTTGGGGGTGATGGAAATGTTCTAAAATCAGATTGTGGTGATGGTTACACAGCTTTGTAAATTTACCAAGAATCATTGAACCTTATGCTGCAAATGAGTGAAATATATGGCATGTAAATTACACCTAAATGAAGCTGTTAAAAAAAAAGAGAGAGATGGGCTTCACTGGTGGCGCAGTGGTTAAGAATCCGCTTGCCAATGCAAGGCACATGGGTTCGAGCCCTGGTCTGGGGAGATCCCACGTGCCGCAAAGCTACTGAGCCCACGCGCCTAGAGCCCATGCTCTGCAACAAGAAAAGCCACCGCAATGAGAAGCCTGCACACCGCAATGAAGAGTAGCCCCTGTTCTCCACAACTAGAGAAAGCCTGCGTGCAGCAACAAAGACCCAATGTAGCCAAAAATAAATTAAAATAAATTTTTTTAAAAAGTTGAAGTCTTAAAAAAAAAAGAGAGAAAATAGTACAAGTAAAATAATAATATAGAATGTGGAACTCACACTGAGATAATCATAGATGTCAATTCAACTGAACAGCAAGTCCAGAAACACACTTAAGTATATATAAATATATCTTTAATAAATTTATTTATTTATTTTTGGCTGAGTTGGGTCTTTCTTGCTGCGTGCAGGCTTTCTCTAGTTGTGGTGAGCAGGGGCTACTCTTTGTTGCGGTGCGTGGGCTTCTCATTGCGGTGGCTTCTCTTGTTGCAGAGCACGGGCTGTAGGCATGCCGGCTTCAGTAGCTGAGGCTCACGGGCTCTAGAGCACAGTCTCAGTAGTTGTGACGCACAGGCTTAGTTGCTCCGTGGCATGTGGTATCTTCCTGGACCAGGGCTCGAACCCATGTCCCCTGCATTGGCAGGCGGATTCTTCACCGCTGTGCCACCAGGGAAGCCCAGGTATATTTTTTGATGTATGTCAAAGGTGACATTTCAGAGCGGAATAGAATACTTAAATCGCTCAATAAACGGTGTTGCCCTCAAAATCCCTGCAAGCACACACACTCCATTCGTCTATGAGATTTGAATGATGGAGCCATATCGTTTTCATTTCTGCAACCATAAGGCCTAGCTCAGCGTCTGACAACATATAATATCCACTCCACAAAAGGCTGAGCTATCAATTCCTTGCAATTTTCAAAGTCTCAGACAAGGGAATTCTCATCTTTTAAAGGGAAAATCCTGGGACTTCCTTGGTGGTCCAGTGCCTAAGACTCCGCGCTCCCAGTGCAGGGGGTCTGGTTTCGATCCCTGGTCAGGGAACTAGATCCCACATGCTGCAACTAAAAGGTCCTACGTGCCACAACTAAGACCCAGCTCAGCCAAATAAATACTTTTTTTTTTTTAAAGACAAGATTGAGAGCCTTGCTTACATCAAAATAAAATACTTTAGTGAGTCTCAAAAAAAAAAAAAAACAAAACACTAAAAAGGGCTTCCCTGGTGGCGCAGTGTTTGAGAGTCCGCCTGCTGATGCAGGAGACACGGGTTCGTGCCCCGGTCCTGGAAGATCCCACATGCCGCGGAGCGGCTGGACCCGTGAGCCATGGCCGCTGAGCCTGTGTGTCCGGAGCCTGTGCTCCGCA
>NW_006799611.1:2482580-2490271 GCF_000442215.2 Lipotes vexillifer
GGGGGCCCCCCCGGGGGGGCCGTGGGTGGAGAGCCGCCGGGCCGATGCAGGGGACACGGGTTCGTGCCCCGGTTCGGAAGATCCCACATGCCGCGGAGCGGCTGGGCCGGTGAGCCATGTCCGCTGAGCCTGTGTGTCCGGAGCCTGTGCTCCGCAACGGGAGAGTCCACAGCAGTGAGAGGCCCCCGCACCGCAAAAAAAAAAAAAACTAAAAAAAACTAAAAATACAATGCAAAGCAAATAACCTAGGGAAAATATTTTGCAATATGTAAAAGAGAGGTTTATATGCCTAATATATAAAATACACTTATAAATTAATGAAGAAAAGAGATACATCATAACAGGAAATTGGGCAAATTGATATGAATGGGCTATTTACAAAAGAAGAAATGCCATTGTCAAGAAGCATAAGAAATATTGTTCTGATGCAAATCAAAACTACAATGAGGGGACTTCCCTGGTGGTCCAGTGGTAAAGAATCCACCTTACAATGCAGGGGACGAGGGTTCGATCCCTGGTGAGGGAAGTAAGATCCCACATGCTGCAGGGCAACTAAGCCCACGCGCCACAACTACTAAGTTCACACGCCACAACTACAGAGCCCATGTGCCCTGGAGCCTGCACACCACAACTAGAGAGAAGCCCACACGCTGCAATGAAAAGCCTATGCACTGCAACGAAAAATCCTGCATGCCACAACTAAGACCCGACCCAGCCAAAAATAAAAATAAAATAAAGGATAAATAAATCTTAAAAACAAAAAAACTACAATGAGGTACAACCTCACATTGGTCAGAATGGCCATCATTAAAGTCTACAAATAACGGGACTTCTCTGGTGGTCCAGTGGCTAAAACTCAGTGCTCCCAGTGCAGGGGGCCCAGGTTCGATCCCTGGTCAGGGAACTAGATCCCACATGCCGGAACTAAAGATCCCGCATGCCCCACATACCGCAAATAAGACCTGCGCAGTCAACCCAACTTAAAAAAAAAAGTCTACAAATAACAAATGCTGGAGAGGGTGTGGAGAAAAAGGAACCTTCCCACACTGTTAGTGAGAATGTAGATTGGTGCAGCCACTGTGGAAAGCAGTACGGAGAGTCCTCAAAAAACTAAAAGTAGAGTTGCTATATGATCCAGCAATCCCACTCCTGGGCGTGTATCTTGACAAAACTGTAACTTGAAAGATATGTGCACCCCGATGTTCACATCAGCACTATTTACAATAGCCAAGACATGGAAACAACCTAAATGTCCATCGATAGATGAATGCATAAAGAAGATGTGATATATATATACAATGGAATACTACCCAGCCATAAAAAAAAAAATGGAATAATGCCATTTGTATCAACCTGGATGGACCTAGATATTATCATACTAAGTGAAGTAAGTCAGAAAGAGAAAGATAGATATCATATAATATCACTTATATGTGGAATCTGTAATATGACACAGGAAATTTCCTGGCAGTCCCAGTGGTTAGGACTTGGCGATTTCACTGCCAGGGTGTTGGGGGGCTGTGTGCAGGGCCGGGTTTGATCCCTGGTCAGGGAAGTAAGATCCTGTAAGCCATTCAGCAAGCCAAAAAGTAAAAACTAATTAATTAATAATTAAAAAATAAATAAAACATGACACAAATGAACTTATTTATGAAACAGACTCACAGACATAGAAAACAGACTTGTGGTTGCCAAGGGGGAGGGAGGGTGGAGGAGGAATGGATTGGGAATTTGGGATTAGAGATGCAAACTATTACATACAGAATGGATAAACAGCAAGGTCTTACTGCATAACACAGGGAACTATATTCAATATCCTGTATTAAACCATAATAAAAAAGAATATATGACTTCCCTGGTGGGGCAGTGGTTAAGAATCCGCCTGCCAATGCAGGGGACTCAGGTTCGAGCCCTGGTCCGGGAAGATCCCACATGCTGCGGAGCAACTAAGCCCGCGAGCCACAACTACTGAGCCCGTGTGCCACAACTACCAAAGCCCACAAGCCTAGAGCCCGTGCTCTGCAACAAGAGCAGCCACTGCAATGAGAAGCCCGCACACTGCAACAAAGAGTAGCCCCCACTCGCCACTACTAGAGAAAGCCTGCGTGCAGCAACGAAGACCCAATGCAGCCAAAAATAAAATAAATAAATTTATTTTTTAAAAAAAGAATATATAGGGACTTCCTTGGAGGTCCAGTGGTTAAGACTCCACGCTTCCACTGAAGGGGGCACAGGTTTGATCCTGATCCCACATGCCATGCGATGCGGCCAAAAAAAATCCCCCCCAAACGAGTATATATACATACATATATATGTATGTATATATATATGTATGTGTATATATGTATATGTGTAACTGAATCACTTTGCTGTATATCAGAAACTAATACAACATTGTAAATCAACTATACTTCAATAAAGAATAAATCAAAAAAAAAAAGAAAAGAATAACTATTTTTCTGAGATAAAATTTTCCACCTACTGAATATGAACTTCAGAGAATGAGGCAGGGTTCAGTGAAATATACATAAACACTGCAGGAGTGCAGCTGGACAATTGGGCAACATGTTACAAACCCTTAATATTTTACATACTTTCCCACTCAACAATTGCAGTTCTAGGAATGTATTCTAAGGAAATAATCATATGTGTCAAGATTTAGTTGCCAGGATGTTTATCACAACATTGCTTATAATAACAAAATAGTAGGAACATCTTAAATTTCTATTGTCAAGTTTTGGTTAAATAAATTACAGCACATGGGGCTTCCCTGGTGGCACAGTGGTTGAGAATCCACCTGCCGATGCAGGGGACGCGGGTTCGTGCCCCGGTCCGGGAAGATCCTGCATGCCGCGGAGCGGCTGGGCCCGTGGGCCATGGCCGCTGAGCCTGCGCGTCCGGAGCCTGTTCTCCGCGAGAGGAAAGGCCACAGCGGTGAGAGGCCCGCGTACCGCAAAAAAAAAAAAAAAGAAAGAAAAGAAAAGAAAAAGAAAAAAGAAAAATCATTAATGGAAAAAATTAGACTAAAAACCAGCTTTGTACAATAATCCTGTTTAAACTGCACACAAATACATATTATAGGACACATATGTTTTGTTAGTAGTTCCTATCTCTTTTTTTTTTTTTTAAGGCACAACCTTTTTTTTTTTTTTTTTTTTTTTTTTTTTGTGGTACGCGGGCCTCTGACTGTTTTGGCCTCTCCCGCTGCGGAGCACAGGCTCCGGACACGCAGGCTCAGCGGCCATGGCTCACGGGCCCAGCCGCTCTGCGGCACGTGGGATCTTCCCGGACTGGGGCATGAACCCGTGTCCCCTGCATGGGCAGGCGGACTCTCAACCACTGCGCCACCAGGGAAGCCCTCAGGCACAACTTTTTTATTATTTTTGTTTGGTTTTGTTTTGTTTTGAAATCAGTGAAAGAAACTGGAGTGATCTAAGCAGCAGCAAGTTTGTGCATTCATCCTTTTGTTTTTGTTTAAATACGTTTAAATTATCACACTGCTGGCACACCTCATTTGCATGAAATTCTGTACCAGATAAACTAATTGTGGTAAAGTTATCCACCCCCCCATCCCGGGTGGGGGGAAAAAAACTACCCTGGAAGATAATTTTCACTGAAATCTAACCAAACTTCATTAAGTGGACTGTGACAAGATTATAAATGATATGAAAAATAACATTTGACCACAATTTAAAGAATTGGTTTGCCTATACAAATTTTTATAATTTTTAATATATTCTACCATAATATGGTCCTCAGAATTAAAGCATAATGAACAGAATAGAAAAGGAAAAAGAATGCAACTGAGTGCTAAGGCAGAACATCTTGCCAGAAGTAATGAAGGTAGAGTACATACTAAGTATCAAGTGCAGAATTTCATAGCGCCAACAAGGTAACAGTCTATATTTTTCACTTACACAGGCGAAGTGGATTTTGCAATTACCAGTTGCATTAAATGAACCAAATAAAGCTCCTAAAATTGATACTATAAGGCGCCACCTTAAGTTTTCCAGGCTGCAACTGTGCATAATTTTAAAATGGTTTTCTTAAATTTATTTATTTTTTTAAACATAACATGAGGAAGGTGTTAAAACTGGTGTAATAGCTCAATAGAATAAGTATTCCAGATTTTGGGAGGGATGAAGAGGGAGATACTCAGAACCCTTCACCAGAATCCCCCCAACTTGAGCATAGTGGATTAATGACGTGCTTTGTGGATGTGGTTAGTCAATGACACCAGCTTGACGGATCTTTCTTTTGGCACCAAATCCCACTGAGTTATCTAGTCCCCTTGGCTGACGAAGAACCACTAGGCAAGGAGCCCTGGCATCATCCAGGGTGATGTTCTTCAAGCGACTGACCAACCTATCAGGTGGAGCTGCAACAGCCTTGGGGCCCTCGAAGACTCGCCAAACATTACGCGCACTGCACTTGCCAGTGCGCTGATTAAAAATCACTGAGAGGGCTTCCCTGGTGGCGCAGTGGTTGAGAGTCCGCCTGCCGATGCAGGGGATACGGGTTCGTGCCCCGGTCTGGGAGGATCCCACATGCCGTGGAGCGGCTGGGCCCGTGAGCCATGGCCGCTGAGCCTGCTCGTCTGGAGCCTGTGCTCCACAATGGGAGAGGCCACAACAGTGAGAGGCCCACATACCGCAAAAAAAAAAAAAAAAATCACTGAGAATTCCCCCTCATCTCCTGCCTGTAGCTCAATGCCATCCTGAACTTCTTTCACATGGAAAAAGGGCTTCTTGCTATCTCCTACTTCATAGTTAATGAAGCCAAACTGATCTTTCACACACTCCACCATGGCCCTACGCAGGGGTGTGATGTTGTAGGCAATAGTCTGTGCATTTTGGCCCAGGACACACTTGGAACTTGACGCTCTCCCCTTTCTGTTAGGCAATCCCCTTTGTCGGCCATCCCAACTATGCCAAATGGATAGACCTCACCTTTCATATCCACTTCATCCATGATCTCAGTCATTCCTTGGTACTCAGTCTGTGTTGGATCAACACGCCTCAAGGGGTGAATAGTAGCTCCTGTCTCTTGATGGTGGGATACAGGTGTAACTTTTTTTAGACTATTATTAATTTTTTTTTTTTTTTTGGCCGTGCCATGCAGCTTGCAGGATCTTAGTTCCCTGACCAGGGATCGAACCGGCCGCCCCCCTTCCCCCCCGCCCCCATCCTCCCCTTCCCCTAGTCCCCACCCCGGACAGTGAAAGTGCTGAGTCCTAACCATTGGACCACCAGGGAATTCCTTATTATTAACTTTTTAATAAGTACCAAGGAGCCAGAGAACAGTGTGAGGGCAATGAAGGAGGTACCAAATGACCCTCAGGCCCTGGCACCCATTTAAGACAAGAAACGCAGAATGTGGGATCTTAGTTCCCTGACCAGGGACTGAGCCCGTGCCCCCTGCTTTGGAAGCACAGTCTTAACCACTGGACAGCCAAGGAAGTCCAGGAAGACACCGGTTTGAACCCTGAGTCTTCTATTCCTATCCTTTTGATTTTTGGACAAGATTCTCTGGCTGTCAATTTTTCATTTGGTTTGATTCTCCCATCTGTAAAATAAGGACATAATACTGTCCTGGAAAGGTTGATGGGAGGGTTTAAAAGGATAATACTATTGAAATCCTCTCATACAGCTACAGGTGTTTGGGATGTTTTGGAAAATTCTGGTTCCCAGAAAGAGCCTGGCCTCAGGGTTATGGAACGTCATGATCCTGTCAACTTTTGGGTGGGGTGGAGGGAGGTCATTTGCCTTGCCTCCACCTTGTCTGCAGCCAGTTCTGGAATGAAGCAGAGTTGCACAGTTGCCTGGTAACACCTCTGGGAATCCAGGAAGTTCAACTTTTGGAAGCTGTGGAGGAAAGGAAAGGTGGGGTCTTGCATGTTTGAATTTAAGCTGACGTGTACCAAGTGGGTGCTGTTCTTACGTGATGTAAGTGATTCTAAGTACTAGAGCTCAGGTAATCTTTGTTTTGTTTTAATGTAATATATACACAGGTTCAAAATTCAAAATGTACAACAGGGTGAAGAGTGAAAGATCTCTCTGTATCCCTGTCCTTTCATTTCTCACCACCCAGTCCCCTCCCCAGGGATGGCTGAGTTATCACCTTCGCAGGAGTCCTTTAAGAGCTGTGTTACAAGTATACAGGCAAATAAGTGAACATGTATTTTTTGTCTACCCTCCCTTTTACACAAATGGTAACATACTACCTGCTTAGTAGGACCTTGCTTATTTCACTTCACGTGGCTCTTTTTCCCTATTGGATTTAACGGTTGCAGCTCATTCTACTGTATAGGTTATACCCTTTGGTCACCCAAAGCCCAAAGAAGTTCTTAGGTTGTTTCCAAGCTTTCACTTTTATGATGTTGCAGTGAATTGCTTTGCATAGGTGCCACTTCCTTTATCTGTAGGATAAAAAATAGAAGGAGAATTTCTGGGTCAAGGGTATGTACTTTTGCACTTTTGATAGATACTCTGATGGTTAAACTGCCTTACAAAGGTGCTGTATCCATTTAAGGTGCCTTCTCCCAGGTAGGCTGTTTTTAACTTTTGGATCTTAGGTTGGTGGGCAATAAAAGGGAATCTCAAGGTAATTGTAATTTGTATGGGTCTCATGAAGCTCCTTTTGCTACTCCTCACTGACCCCCTTCTCCTTTGTTTCTAGGAACTGAGCTGGTGCAGCATCCTGTCAGTACACTCCCTTCTGGCTGCTACAAGCAAGGGATTTAGGGTTTGCCCCTCGGCTTCCGGAAGTGTCCTTTGCGGATACTCCCAGAAATCTGTAGCTAGGGCATCTGTCCTCTCTTCCTGCATACATCCTGTTCCTTTTCCACTGCTTTGGCCATCCAGCTACCTATTCTGTGCTTTGGGGTTTAGCTGACTCCCAGTTTCATCAAAAAAGAGTTTTTGTTTTTGTTTTCCATGCTGTGTTTTGGACAGTTTCTTTGGTAAAAACAGGTGAAAGATGACTCTTTGTCCTTAATTGAAAATCCTGAAACAAAGAGGCAGGTATTATTATCATCCATTTTACAGGTGTAAACACTGACACTTAGGCTGGTTAGAAAGTGCATCCTTGTGATAAAATGACCCCAGAACTGGGGCTCCAGTTTTAACTCAGTTATTCTCCTCATGACCTTAGGTAAATCACTTCTTTCAGGTCTCAGCTTGCCTAACTGTGAAACCAAAATGTCTTAGAAGAAGCCCAAAGTCCCTCAGAAGTTGTCAGAGAATGGAGGGATGGAAGGGAGTAAGAGATGTTGGTGGTGCTCGGTCTTCCTCCAGAAAGAGCTCAGCTTTTTATCAGTATTGACATCACTGACTTATGCCTTAGATTTATTTTAAGAGGGTAATTAATGGAAAGAAAAAAAAACAGGAAAAAAAAATCATTGCACTATCTCAGAGGTTGCAAACTCATGGCTCATCGGCTGAAAGTGGCCTGATGACATGCTTTACTTGGTCCACAAAGTATGTTTTAAAATGTTTAATTAGGCTTCCCTGGTGGCACAGTGGTTAAGGGTCTGCCTGCCGATGCAGGGGACGCAGGTTCATGCCCCGGTCCGGGAGGATCCCACGTGCTGCGGAGCGGCTAGGCCTGTGAGCCATGGCCGCTGAGCCTGCGTATCTGGAGCCTGTGCTCCGCAACGTGAGAGGCCAGAGCAGTGAGAGGCCCGCGTACCG
>NW_006799611.1:2490294-2494383 GCF_000442215.2 Lipotes vexillifer
TTTTTTTTTGGCTGCGTTGGGTCTTCATTGCTGTGCATGGGCTTTCTCTAGTTGCAGTGAGCGGGGGCTGCTCTTTGTGGCAGTGCGTGGGCTTCTCATTGCGGTGGCTTCTCTTGTTGCAGAGCATGGGCTCTAGGCACCCGGGCTTCAGTAGTTATGGCATGCGGGCTCTAGAGCGCAGTCTCAGTAGTTGTGGTGCACGGGCTTAGTTGCTCCGCGGCATGTGGGATCTTCCCGGCCCAGGGCTCAAACCCATTTCCCCTGCATTGACAGGCGGATTCTTAACCACTGCGCCACCAGGGAAGCCCCAGTTGCTAACTTTTAAAAATCCAGAGATTTCATATAAAAATGTGTATCTCTGGGACTTCCCTGGCGGTCCAGTGTGTAGGACTCCGCGCTCCCAATGCAGGGGCTCCGGGTTCAATCCCTCGTCGGGAAAGTAGATGCCACATGCATGTCACAACTAAGAGTTTGCATGCCGCAGCTAAGAAGTCCGCCTGCCGCAACTAGCATGCCGCAACTAAGACCTGGTGCAGCCAAAAAAAAAGATTGAAAACAAAATGTATATCTCTGGCTGTTCTTTAGAAGAATCAAAGATATGGCAGCTTGGGGTTCACAAACCAAACACACTGGTGTAGCAAACCCCAGATCCAGAAACTGGGCATCACCAGAAAGGATTAAGGCCCTTAATCCCACCTCAGGTGATGTTCCTCCCCAGGGCAAAGGTAACCACACTCCAGACTTCTAACAGCATAGATCAGTTTTGTCTGTTTTTGTAATTTATATAAGTGCAATCACACAGCCTGTCCTATTTTGTGTCTTGTGTCTTTCACTCAACATTATGTTTGTAGGCTGCATTCACATGATGGCACATAGCTGTAGTTCATTTGTTTTCATCGTCTTATCATGTTCCGTTGTATAAATATCTCACAGCCTATTTATTCGGCTGTTGGTAGACATCTGGATTGTTTCCAGATTTTGGCTAGTATGAATCTCACTGCTATGGACATTCTTGTACACGTTGATCACACATATTGGCGCACACAGGTATGCATTTCTGTTGAGCATGTAGGCGGGAGTAGAACTGCTGGGTAGGAGTAACTCAGCCCACGCTCTGCTTTGATAGAGCCGGCACATGCTTTCCAGAGTGGTTATACCGACCTACCTTCCTCCAGCTGTTGCGAATTCCAGTTGCTTGCCTTACTCATAGTTGTTATCTGACAGGCATTGGGTTTTGGGACCCCCAGACAACATGCCTTCTATAGGTTCTTCAAACTCTTAACCTTCTAATTGTACCTGAAATGAGAGAAGAATTGAACGGCTGTCCCAAGTCCTCTCAAGGGTAACTGGTTTTTTTTTTGACTGGGATTCCTTTATTTTTAAATATTTATTTATTTGGCTGCGCTGGGTCTTAGTTTCAGGATCTTCGTTGCAGCGCGCAGGATCTTTAGTTGCGACATGCGGGATCTTTTAGCTTCTGCATGCGGGATCTTTTAGTTGCGGCACGTGGAGATCTAGTTCCCTGACCAGGGATCGGACCCAGGCTCCCTGCATCGGGAGCGCGGAACCTTAGCCACTGGACCACCAGGGAAGTCCTGGATTCCTTTATTTTAACATTCATTTATCCCTCCAAGCTGAGACGTGGAGGTTGGGAAGGAGTTAGCCAGACAAGGCGGTGGGAGTGGGGAGACTGAAGAATGTTCCAGGCTGAGGTGCGACAGGAGCACGTTTCAATCTTCTAGGAGGCCAGAGGAAAAAAAGAAGAGTACAGTTCTCAATGTGGGCAGTGCTGCCTACAGAGAATATTTGAGACAGGACTGGGGGATGGGCCACTGGTGCTTCAAGTCAGGACCAGGAGGGTCCCGGAAAGCACAGAACTGCTCCCCGCCCAAGGAAAACACCTCCCTCCCCACCCCCACCCCCCTGCCGAGAAAGCCCTTAGAGAGAAAAGCAAAGAGCAAGTAAAAGAAGTTGATCTTGATTGGAGGGTGGGTAGGAGGTTGAGGCTGGGGGAGGGGGAATGGGGTGTGTCCCACTGTCACGTAAATATCCCCTCCAGGCGGCTCCAGAGTATATTTAAACCTCTCGTCACCTGGGGCAGACTTAGTTCTCAGAGCTCCTCGTACAAGCTTTTTCCCTTGGGTGGATTCTTGGCTTTTCTCCCAGCATGGCCCCCAAACACCAGTCTTCACTTCCACCCCAAGCAAAGAAACCGAAGAAATCGAGACAGACTCCTGCCTCCAGGCCAGAGGAAAAGTCTGCTTCTCCGAACTTGCCGAAGGAAGGTACGTCCGGACACTACGTCTTATTGGAGATTTAAAGGATTTGCAAGGATTGACTTCTAGGTGATTTCTTCTTTTTTTTTTTTGCCCCACACTTTTTGAGATGACTGCAAATTCCCCTGAAGGGTTTTAAGCATGGGGTGCATGGATGAGGTGTATGTGAAGGAAGAACCAGAAGGGGTGAAAGTGGGAGGCCTGGAGCACGCGTGAGCTCGGTCCTGGCCCCAACCCCACACCTACGCTCCCAGCCCCCAAACTCATTCCTTTTGTCTTGGTCAAGTGACACCAGTAGCCAGCCTGAGGCTGGGGAAAACCCAGGTGACCCCTCTCCTCTCCCCCACGTGCCATCAGATCCCTGAGTCCTGGTGGTTCCTCAACACCTCATATCCGCCCACCTCTTTCCTGCTGTTGCTGCCCGCCCATAACTCTGGCCCGGATTACTGCCCCCTCCTCCGCCTCTTGCTTCCGGCTTCCTCCTCCCTTCCAGCCAGAGCAAAGCCAATCATGTGACTCCCTGGCTTAAAACCCTTCCTAGCCTTCCCATTGCCCTCGAGGTACTGACTAAGAGACTTCCGGGGCACTGCCCACCCGGTCCTTGCCGACCTCTCCGGGTTCAGGCTCCCTCCAGCACCTTTAACTTCTCTTCACCTCCTGGGGCTCCATTCTTTCACCTCGGGGCCTGGAAGCCTGTCTGTCCTCTGTCTGGATCTCTCTCCTCTCCCTACCTGTGCATGCCTACTCGTTCTGCAGCTTCCTGCTGCAGTCACTCCTTGCAGGTATTCTCCTTTGAGCGACAGCTGCTGTGTGTTAGGAGCCCCCTTCTGCCCTTGCAGCACCCAGAGTCACCCCAGCCTGGCCTGTACATTCTAATTGTTGGTTTCATGTCTGCCCCACCCCCCATTAACACTTAACTTGGAGGTGAGGGCTGTGTTTTGCACACACACAGCTTGGAGTTGAGCACAAAATGCATTGTTCTGATTAGGCCTCCCGGATAGATCGCGGGTGTGGTGGGGCCTTCGAGGCAGGGGGGCAGCTGGAGGGGGTGAGGGTGAGTTTGGATAGGTCCTGGAAGGCAGGACAGCATTGCCCCAGGAAGTGACAGCCAGCTGGCTCAGCATAGAGGGGAGGGGCTTGGAGTCCACGAATCTTCTTAATTTGCTCACTTGGCTGAGGTCCACATTTGCTTGTGGAAGGAGCAGTGGATGAGGAGCCCTCATTACAGAGCTCCTGTGGATCTGTTGGGTGATGCGGAAAGTTTACGTTTAATGGGTCTCAGTCCATCCCCTTCCAAATGAGGTGCAGAGACCTCCTGCCCAGCCGATGTCCCGATGTGGTAAAGCTGGACAGGGCTCGAAACCTGGCTGCATCCAGCTGTGTGACCTTGCTGGGAAAGTGACATAACCTGTGCTTCTTTCCTATTCTGTAAAATGGGCTCAATAGTACCTGTTAGGCTTGCTGTGAGGCTTAAGAGGAAGTGAAACACAAGACAGCAATTGGCCCATCATCAGTGCTCTTGAGACGGATAGTAAACTCTTTCTCACTTGTGAGCAGCAAAATGTGGATGAGCCCTTCTGGTCGCCTTCTGTTTAGCTTCTTGGGAGAATTAACAGTACCAGAAGGGACGGCAGGGTGCAACCACAGTCCCTCCAAGGTGGTTCATCCTGGGACACTGCCGCATTTCAGGGAATGCCAGCATCTCTGTTCCAATCTTTAAGCTGTGGGATTCTCCTCCTTCAAAGGAAGCTGGGAAGGAGAAGGGAGAGGAATTCTGAGAGTGAGGTGAGAGGCCAAGGAGAGAATGCCGAGC
>NW_006799611.1:2494393-2495357 GCF_000442215.2 Lipotes vexillifer
AGGGGAGAGAGACCACAGAGAATAATTCAGTGGGTGAATTATCTCTTAGTGTGTCCATGCCACTCCCTTGTTTACTGAAACTTGGCGTTTTTGCTTTCTCTTTCTCTTCCACTTCCTAGTGTGTGCTCCTTGAATTCATCTTGAGAAGTGCTGTGGGAAAGGTCTGGAAGAACAGGATGGTCCTAAGGGCTGGGGTGGGAGCCTTGAAGCCCATTGCCTAATCAGAAGGCATTAGAAGGCTCCCTGGAGCCCCTGCAGATACATGGGAAACACTGGTACATCAGTCACTTACGAGATGCTCTGGGTCACTGGTACCAACCGGTGAGCAGGCTTTGTTTTGTGTATGAAAGCAGCCTTCAGCACAATGTTTTTCAGACCGTTTCATCCCATTTGTGGGTCATGAAATCATTTTAGTGGAGAGTGACCTGCATTTAAAGAAAATAGAAGATTAAGAGTCATCACACTCAGTGAGGGTAAGCATTGTTTTGTGTGTAGGTGTGTACTGGGTCCTAATGTCAAATGTACCTCTTACTGTAATTCATGTCAAAAAAATGGAAAAACTGTCCTTAGGGCAGGAGCTTTGTTATCCATTAGCCTTGGTCCTGCCATGCCACCTGTATCAAAAAAAGTTGAGTTTATCTGTGAAATGAGGATATTAATACCTGTCTTGTATTTTGTGAGGACTGAAGGAGAAGGAAATGTGTGTATTTATCACAGCCTGTGGCCCGTGCTACATGCTTCAGCAGTGCACTGGAGCCTGGTATTTTTGTTTGTTTTTTAAAATTTTTTAAAAATTTTGTTTCTTTTTGGCTGCACTGGATCTTCGTTGCTGCGCACAGGCTTTTCTCTAGTTGCAGCGAGTGGGAGCTACTTTTTTTTTTTTTTTTTTGGGGTGGGGGGGCTTTTCACGTTGCGGAGCACAGTACCCGGAGGCGCAGGGTCCGCGGCCCTGGCTCCCGGGGGC
>NW_006799611.1:2495461-2522762 GCF_000442215.2 Lipotes vexillifer
GTCTCTCCCTGTTGTGGCCTCTCCCGTTGCGGAGCACAGGCTCCAGACGCACAGGCTCAGCGGCCATGGCTCGCGGGCCCAGCTGCTCCGTGGCATGTGGGATCTTCCCGGACCGGGGCACGAACCCGCGTCCCCTGCATAGGCAGACGGACTCTCAACCACTTCGCCACCAGGGAAGCCCAGGGAGCTACTCTTTGTTGCAGTGCACGGGCTTCTCATGGCGGTGGCTTCTCTTGTTGCGGAGCACAGGTTCTAGGCACACGGGCTTCAGTAGTTGTGGCACACAGGCTCAGTAGTTGTGGCTCAGGGGCTCTAGAGCACAGGCTCAGTAGTTGTGGCACACAGGCCTAGTTGCTCCGTAGCATGGGGGAATCTTCCCGGACCAGTTCTGGAACCTGTGTCCCCTGCATTAGCAGGCGGATCCTTAACCACTGCGCCACCAGGGAGGTTGGAGCCTGGTATTTCTTTCCATCTCTGTTCAGTGACATCAAAGTGGTAGCACGAGGGCTTCCATGGTGGCGCAGACGTAGCGAAATGAAATTAACACAGCCAACTCCATCTTGCAGTTGTGCGATGCAGGCGCAGTCGATGCGACTGGTGCTTAGCACTCTGTACGGATTCTTGCAAGCTCCTTGAATTAGGCACTGAATTGGGTCCAAAGCACCCGCGGATTAATGTGGCACCTCCTTGCCTTCAGAGGACTTCCAGTTTAGCGTTGCCCTGCTTAAACATCACCACTAACACAATGTTCCGTTTGTCAGCCTTTCTTGAATTTTGTAATTTTATAACAAATAGGCCCATAGAGGGAAAATGACTTGCCCAAGTGCACACAGCCTGCTGGGCAGAGCTTGGACTAAGAGGCAGGAAAAGGCCCTCCCTGTGAGTGGACTGGGCAGCTTCGGGCTTTGCAAACAAGCCTGACTCCGAAGGCAGCTTCCCTCTCTGGGAAATAGGGTGGAGGTGGCGCCTTCCTTCCCCCACGAGGAGGGGCGCCCCAGTAGTGTCCCAGAGTGCAGAACCCGGGGTGGATATATTTCTGGGCTCCAGTGTTCTGAAGTCAAGCTACTACGAGGCCTGCGCTTTCGGGGGGCTGCAGACACCCCTCTCCCCCGCGCCACCCGGCAGACAGGGGAAGCCGCTCCGCCACCACGTGACGTACCCGCCTGGGAGCCTGCGCGCAGCCTGGCGAGGCCCCGCCCCTCGGGCCGCCGCGCGCCCGTAGCGCGCAAAAGTCCCGGGTCGGGCTGGAGAAGGGGAAAGCGGGGGAGGGGAGCGCGACGCGGGGGGCAGTCCCCGTACGTCGCGGCGTTCCTTCCTCCCGCCTCTTCGCCAGGCCCTGTGTCTCCTCGCCGCGGCTCCGCCCGCTGGTCCTGGCGCCCCAGCCTATTAGCGTTAAAAACTCAGCTCATGGCTCTTCCGCCCGCCCCTCGCCGTGAGGAGGAAGCGGAGGAGTAGGCGGCTCGGGGAGCTGGAGCCGGGAGCTGGAGCCGGGAGCTGGAGCGCGGAGCGTGAGGGAAGGATCAGATACGCCGGCCTGCCCGCCGCCGCCTCCGCTCCGTAAGCGGGAGCCCGGCACGCAGCCCCAGCCCCTCCCTCGTTGTCAGGCCGCGAGGGCGCGCGCGCGAGCCAGGGGGAGGGAAAGCGAGCGAGCGAGCGCCGGGAGGAGGCGGCCGGACCGAGCGAGCGCCCGCGCGTGTGGCGTGAGGGGAAGCTGCTGCCCGCCCCCTTCGCCTTCCCTTCTCTCCCCCTCCCCGCTCCCCCCCCGACCGCGGAGCAGCACCATGTCGGCGCCGGCGGCCAAAGTCAGTAAAAAGGAGCTCAACTCCAACCACTACGGGGCCGACGAGACCTCAGAAAAAGAACAGCAAGAAGCAATTGAACATGTTGATGAAGTACAAAATGAAATAGACAGACTTATCGAACAAGCCAGTGAGGAGATTCTGTGCTACTTTGAAAGTAGAACAGAAATATAGCACACTCCACCAACCATTTTTTCAGAAGAGGTCGGAATTGATCGCCCAAATCCCAAATTTTGGGGGAGCAACGTTTGCTAACCATCCACAAGTGTCTGCACTGCTTGGGGATGAGGATGAAGAGGCGCTGCGTTATTTGACAAGGGTCGAAGTGACAGAATTTGAAGATATTAAATCAGGTTACAGAATAGATTTTTATTTTGATGAAAACCCTTAACTTTGAAAATAAAGTTCTCTCCAAAGAATTTCATCTGAATGAGAGTGGTGATCCATCTTCAAAGTCCACTGAAATCAAATGGAAATCCGGAAAGGATTTGACAAAACGTTCAAGTCAAATGCAGAATAAAGCCAGCAGGAAGAGACAGCGTGAGGACCCAGAAAGCTGCTTCACCTGGTTTACTGATCATTCTGATGCAGGTGCAGATGAGTTAGGAGAGGTCATCAAAGATGATATTTGGCCAAATCCATTACAATACGACTTGGTTCCGGACATGGATGATGAGGAAGGGGAAGGAAAAGTTGATGATGATGATGATGAAGAGGAAGGAGGATTGGAAGATATTGATAAAGAAGGGGATGGGGATGAAGGTGAAGACTGCACCACCCGGGCTGGTTGCCGGAAATGAACCGCGCGATCTGGCCCCTTCACGCCCACTTAGCTTTGTAGGTTTTGCGGTCTTTACCGGACAAAAGGGTACCTTTCCCGTAGCACACCCCCTTTTCCTCCTCTCCGTTCTCTGGCCCATAGTTTCTGACTGCATGCTTGCTCCCTGTAAGTGTGCTCCAAAGTCGTGCGGGGCCGCCTCTGAGATGAGCCCGCCTGAAATTGGGTTGGAGGGGCGAGAAAGGTCGGATTCGAATCCGGGGGTTCATATTCTTAGAAGGTAAAGTCAAGTGTTTACGGTGGTGAGGTAGTTCCCAGGGCCTTCCCTGTCTTTGTAGGCGTGTCTGATGTCTTAATAGTAATCAATACCGAGCAATATTTTCAACTTGGTGTAAAAGGGGATTTCACCATGGAGATAGATGGTGTCCTAATTTTTGTTATTGTCATGGGTTAGTTTCCGTATTCTAGTTAATAGCTAGTGCTGCTCTGTTGCAGGCTTATAATGTGATTTTTTTTAAAAAAGAGAACTTAAGGATTTCTGAATAGCGTTTGTTATCTCATTATGGAAACTTGAATTGGTCTTGTAATAGAACTCGTGAAAGCGTTACAGTCAAACATTCTGACTAGTCTAACAGCATGATTTGTGAATAGTCCTAATTGAAAAGTAATTTGTCAACTATACACATGAACACGTGGAAAGCATGCCTTGTAGTAGTAGGCAAGTTTTTTTTTAAACAGCTTTATTGATATAACTCACATCACAGACTGTTAACATCAGGAAGGAAAACCAGTTAAATTTATTTTCAAATGAGTATTGAGTCTCGTGCACCTTTTTCTTGCAGAAAAAGAACAGCAAGAAGCAATTGAACATATTGATGAAGTACAAAATGAAATAGACAGGTAAAGTTTTTCTCAATTTGCTTTGAAGTTTTCTGACATGCATCTTACGGTTTGGTAAATATTGAAACTGTGGCCAAATACATCTGTATCTACTGGCCAAGTGGAGATGATTATAACTTAGTTGGAAATATCGGTATGAGGATTCAGTGTTACTTTCCTGTGAAACATTTTACAGTCACCAAAAAGTTTCTGATTAAAGTACGTTGACCTTGTAAAGACAGGGTTTGCTTTCATAGCCTACAAGTTGTCTGAGTTGCGTTGTGTGGACTTGTGATAGTTTAGTGTCATGGCATCATTGTTGCTCTGACTTGCCTTATAACTTTGTTACTTCATTTGGCAGCTTTTTTTTTCCTTCTTCTTGATCTGCCTGAGGGAAACAATCGAAGTTGGCCTGGTAACAGAGTAGATAGATATACAAAGTTACCAAAATGCTGTTTGGGCACCTTAAGAACTGTCAGTTGTCTAGTGCCTATTGGTAAAGCTGATCAAATTGCCATCTCAATTTTGACTTGGGTCTCTGGCTACAAAAATCTAGGTGATTTGGTTTTTATAAATGTGTACTCTGCATTGTTCTAAAGCTAACAAGAGTAAATGTTCTGTGATCTCAGCAATTTTTGTATTTGTTAAGTACCGTCCTCGTCAACATGTCTTTTCATTTGCTTCAGACTTAACGAACAAGCCAGTGAGGAGATTTTGAAAGTAGAACAGAAATATAACAAACTCCGCCAACCGTTTTTTCAGAAGAGGTCGGAATTGATCGCCAAAATCCCAAATTTTTGGGTAACAACATTTGTTAACCATCCACAAGGTATGTTGCGGCAAAGCATTATTAAAGGGTGTGGGATGTCCACTTTGTTAAAGAGTGGAGGGACCTTGGTTGAGGACCTGGTCCACCATGTTGATTACATGCAGAGGTTGAAACAGGGAGAGGCTTGCAATTCATGCTTTCTATTTAGAAGAGATCCTATTCTAATTTGGGATTCTGTTTAATTACTTGATAAAAGAAAGTGACAGCTCTGACACTGAGCCATTTGGTTTTCAGTTTATAATGGATTTATGAAACCAAATTTGGGAAATTTTAAAAGGGATTGCTTGAGTTGTTGGTTAATGTTTGTTTAGTAATCATTTGGCCTGTTTACTGATCTAGTGTCTGCACTGCTTGGGGAGGAGGATGAAGAGGCGCTGCATTATTTGACAAGAGTTGAAGTGACAGAATTTGAAGATATTAAATCAGGTTACAGAATAGATTTTGTAAGTATCAGTAACTTGTTTGTCACTATGGAAATCAACTTGAGTATTGGTTAGAAGGGCTGTTTTGTATTGATTTCTAATTCTCTGTTTATTGTAGTATTTTGATGAAAACCCTTACTTTGAAAATAAAGTTCTCTCCAAAGAATTTCATCTGAATGAGAGTGGTGATCCATCTTCAAAGTCCACTGAAATCAAATGGAAATCCGGAAAGGTATTTGAGGGATTGTTGGGCATTGATGTTTTCTCTAGTTTGATCTAGTTGAACCATTTAATTAAATATTTGGTGTTTTCGTGATGTGTTAAATGCAGATCCTTAAAATATAAAAATGTCTGTTTTGTTAAAGCCAAATGCAGTAGCTTGTGGTCTTATAAATTATAGAGCCAAGTTTTTGTTGAGATGGACTAAATCATTTTGGTTTCTACGTTGGTAACTTGCGGTTTCCCGAAACCTATTTCTGTCTGCGTTGGGTCTTCGTTGCTTGGGCACGGGCTTTCTCTAGTTGGGGCGAGTGGGGGCTACTCTTCGTTGCGGTGCGCGGGCTTCTCATTGTGGTGGCTTCTCTTGTTGCAGAGCGCGGGCTCAGTGGTTGTGGTGCATGGGCTTAGTTGCTCCACAGCCTGTGGGATCTTCCCGGCCCAGGGCTCGAACCCGTGTCCCCTGCATTGGCAGGCGGATTCTTAACCACTGTGCCACCAGGGAAGCCCTTTCTGTGTTTAAGTAGTAAATGTATTTTAAATTAAACTGTGTTAAGATACTGGTTGTTGAAGTGGAACTAATTTTTAAAAAAAGCCAAGTCTAGCTGGTAACTTTCAAGAAAAGCTTGACGTACAAATTTGACAGCGTTCTTTGTAGACCTAAAATTCTTGGGCTTCTCTTTCTCCTTACTAGCTGTACTTTTTGTAACTTTTTTTAAGATAAGAATAATAGTGTAGATAATGTAACATCCAGTTTTTGCTCTGCTTTTGGGTTAAAACCTTCTTTAAATTATAGGTATTTAAGGTGTAGTGAGCCTATGTCAAAAGTTCTTCCATCTTTATTTAGGATTTGACAAAACGTTCAAGTCAAACTCAGAATAAAGCCAGCAGGAAGAGACAGCATGAGGAGCCAGAAAGCTTCTTCACCTGGTTTACTGATCATTCTGATGCAGGTGCAGATGAGTTAGGAGAGGTCATCAAAGATGATATTTGGCCAAATCCATTACAGTACTACTTGGTGAGTTGAGAGTGTTCTTTTCAAGGTTGCACTTGTTTCATTTGTTTGAAAATGAGTTCTTGAGGTGACTCTTGTTTTTCTTGTGTGTTTTTTAACCCTAGGTTCCGGACATGGATGATGAGGAAGGGGAAGGAGAAGAGGATGATGATGATGATGAAGAGGAAGAAGGATTGGAAGACATTGACGAAGAAGGGGATGAGGATGAAGGTGAAGAAGATGAAGATGATGATGAGGGGGAGGAAGGAGAGGTAAAAAGATTTGGTTAAATCCGAAAAGAAAATCTTCAAAGAGAATTCACCATGTTACTTTGGAGGTTACTTATATTGTATGATGGAACTGACTCAACAAATTGTGGGAGGACTTGTAGAAAAGATAGGCTGTTTTGTCCAAGGTTGAAAATTTTGATAAGCTCATTGTATCAGTGATTCACTTAGTTCTGCTTTTGTGGTTAGCACTTATAACTGTTCCAGTTATGTCATTCCCTAGCCAGTACTTAATGAAAGGGCTGTGGACAGTGCAGCTGCTCAAATTTTGAGAAATCTCCCAAATAACAAAAATACACATGTTTTGGACAAACTGTAAAATTCTTACGATCATATTGGGATAGAGTGGGTTTTGGTTTGTATTACTTGGTCCGAAAGATGTCTGATTTGGTTACTTCTGAAAAGTTAACTTGTCTGAAACATCACTGGGTCTTTTAATCAAGAATCAGATTGGGATGCAGATTGGGGAGCTCCCTGGTGGTCCAGTGGTTAGGACTCGGGTGCCTTCCCTGCTGAGTCCCAGGTCCTGTCCCTGGTCGGGGAACTAAAATCCGTAAGCTGCGTAGCCCTGGGTAAAAAAAAGAAAAATTGATGAAGACTGATGTATAGTTTGTTTCTGTTTTTGTTTTTGTTTTTTTTTGGCGGTGTGTGGGCCTCTCACTGTTGTGGCCTCTCCCGTTGCGGAGCACAGGCTCTGCACGCGCAGGTCCAGCGGCCATGGCTCACGGGCCCAGCCACTCCGCGGCATGTGGGATCTTCCCAGACCGGGGCACGAACCTGTGTCCCCTGCATCGGCAGGCGGACTCTCAACCACTGCGCCACCAGGGAAGAAGCCCTGATGTATAGTTTGACCTTTGTATCTGTGGGTTCCCATTCTTCAGATTCAACCAACAGATTTTTTTCTTTTAATTCCAGAAAGTTCCAAAAAGCAGAATTTGAATTTGCCAAGTGCTGGCGACTATTTACATTGTATTCACAACTGTTTACGTTGTATTGGTTATTATAAGTAATCTGAGACAATTTTAAAAGTATCTGGGAGGATGTGGGTAGGTTGCATGCAAATACTGTGCTATTTTATTTAAGGGACTTGAGCATCCTGAGGATTTTTTTTAATTTTTAAGAATTTATATATCTTTATTTATTGGCCGTGCTGAGCGGCATGCGGGATCTTAGTTCCCCCACTGGGGATCAAACCTGTACTCCCTACAGTGGGCATGGAGTCTTAACCAACCACTGGACTGCCAGGGAAGTCCCCCACCCCCACCCCACTGGGGATTTTCATATGTGGAGGGGATTCTGAACCATCCTTCGCATATACCAAGGGACCACGGTAGAGTTTCATAAAATTAATTTCCCTTGGCACGTCATGTTCTGTGGAGTCCATATGAATATTGGGGACTGACCTTAGAATTAACCCGAAAGATTAACTGCCTGCTTTTTTTTTCTTACAGGAAGATGAAGGAGAAGATGACTAATGGAACACTGATGGATTCCAACCTTCCTTTTTTAATTTTCTCCAGTCCCTGGGAGCAAGTTGCAGTCTTTTTTTTTTTTTTTTTTTTCGGTATGCGGGCCTCTCACTGTCGTGGCCTCTCCCGTTGCGGAGCACAGGCTCTGGACGCGCAGGCTCCTCCTCCTCTTGTGCTCAGTTGCCCTGTTTTTGAGGTCTCTTTTCTCCTTTATACCATGGCTCACAACTTATTTTGGGGGGAAATACCTTGAGCAGAATTCAGTGGGAAAAGAATCTCTACCCCTTTCTGTTCCAAATTCATTTTTATCCCTTCCTGTCTCAACAAAAACTTTATGGAATCAACACCATCATGCTCTGGGGGAAAAAAGAAAAACCTTCTGCTCCCTTAGCTCTGCTGGAAGCTGGAGGGTGCTAGGCCCCTGTGTAGTAGTGCATAGAATTCTAGCTTTTTTCCTCCTTTCTCTGTATACTGGGCTCAGAGATTACACTGTGTCTCTATGTGAATATGGACAGTTAGCATTTACCAACATGTATCTGTCTACTTTCTCTTGTTTAAAAAAAGAAAAAAAAACGTTAAAAAATGGGGTTATAGAAGGTCAGCAAAGGGTGGTGGGTCTGAGATGTTTGGGTGGGTTAAGTGGGCATTTTGACAACATGGCTTCTCCTTTGGCATGTTTAATTGTGATGTTTAACGGACATCCTTGCAGTTTAAGATGACACTTTTAAAATAAAATTCTCTCCTAATGATGACTTGAGCCCTGCCACTCGATGGGAGAATCAGCAGAACCTGTAGGATCTTATTTGCAATTGACATTCTCTATTGTAATTTTGTTCCTGTTTATTTTTCAATTTTTCTTTTTGTTTCACTGGAAAGGAAAGATGATGCTCAGTTTTAAACGTTAAAAGTGTACAAGTTGCTTTGTTACAATAAAACTAAATGTGTACACAAAGGATTTGATGCTTTTCTCTCAGAACAGATATACTTAATATGACTTTGCAAGTTTGACTTGTATAATGTTACTGTCAAACTTTGTCACCTTAACTTCGTATTTTTTGATATGCACTTTGCAGGATGACCTCAGGGCTATGTTGATTGAGTAAAGGGATTTGAATCAATGTATTAATGTCTCCATAGCTGGGAACCCATATGGGTACAATTTGACATAAGTTTCTGAAATTTTTCACATCATTTGGGATATCATTGCTGAAAACTCGGTTCTGAATATGTTGTACCCTTGATTTGTATCTCAAATTGGCATTTCAAAATATGGGCTTTTATTTACCTGGATATAATAGTGCCTGCCACCACCATCAGACAGACCTGGTGCTCTACTGCCAAGTTAATATACAGGACGATTGTTGGCATGTCTTTGCTGGCACTGTAAAATGTGGCCGAGAAGACAGGCTTTCAGAGTAAGAAGTCCGTATTGGTAAGAAACTCAGGTTAGGAGTACTTTTGTCTCAAAGTACCAGCTCTTTTAGCATATAGCTCTCAAATGAGACCTGTCTGTGTGAATCTGGGGGAGATGATGGACTCCGTCTGCTAAATGCCATTGTGCATAAATCACATTTTGAGAAGCTACCTAATGCATAAGCTTTTTAATGCTGTAAAATATAGTAGCTAAAATTAAATGCTACTTAGCTTTTTCAGAGATGAATTAATGGACCGCCTGGTCAAATTCAAAGCTTTTTGATGTATAAAAACTTTATAAATGGAACTATTCCCTCAGTAGGCAAAGTGTAACGAAAACCTGTCTAGATGGATAGTATGTAATTTCAGCACAGGTCTCTGTAGCAAATACATCACTGTATACTGGTCAGGAATCTTGCTCCAATAAAGGAACATAAAGATTTTTTTGGCTGGGGTCATTCTCCTTGTTTTACAGAGTGATGTTAGTACTTGCTTTTGAATTTAGGTGATAAGCTAGTTTTTTTTGCTTTGTTTTTGTTTTTTGGTCTTGTTACTTCCGTTCGTAGTGACTGGGAAATGGGGAGAGCTGTGCTTCAGATCATAGGTACATCTATGTGGAAAGGTATGTTTGGAAGTCATGGACAAATTACTGTTACTTAGAATGTAGTAGATTCGTGAGGGGATTCTGTATTTTGATTTTGAAGTCAGCATTTAAGGGACTTTTCCCTACGGAAGTCACCAAGTCACTTGAAGTAATGAAGTAATAAGCCTGTGATTTTTGTTTCACAGAGTGACAGCTTACCAAAACTGGTTTTTAATGTGCTGGTGAGGTCATGGCACTGTTAGGTTATTTAATCAAACTACAATGTTTATTTTGGGGAACGTGGTCAAAAGATAGGAGCCCCTAAAGGTAATTTCCCAGTTATTGAGACAACCCTTTAGCTTCCGCTGTGGCCGTAAATCTGAAGGAGTGCTAGGCTGTGAGAAGGCAGAAGGGGCAAACTTAGTGTACTGGAAGATGGGCTACAAAGTAGTGTGCTTTGTTTGCAACTGCAAGAGTTCTTGGGCTGGCCCTTAGGCAAGTATGTTTTGGGAAGTGCCAGGTGAATGGCTCAAAGCGCCTTTGGTACAAGGACATCTAAAAAGAGCAAATAGTGGCTGTTCAGCTCATTTCTCTTGGGACATCCTCTTCCAAAGCTGTGCCATACTCTGCTTACAAGGGGAACTTAACTGCATGAATTGGGGCAGAGAGGATAGTAGCTTGTAATGTGTCTTTACATTTAATTTAAAAACTTATGGAATGCTCTGCAATTGAGGTTGTCTCTCCAGTGATGTACTGATATTTTAAGACTTTAGTCTGTGCTCTCTGACCTCCATGACAGGCCCTTACTATTTCAACCAATGCTGGCTCTAAAATGTAGAGTTCAAATGTCAGTGGAGTACCTCAGTGTCTTGTTGGGCTGACAGATTGGCTTGACATCTGGCCTGCTTCGTTAGCTGTTTGGGTGCTGAAAAGTAGGAGCCTTTTACTTGATGGATTCTTGGGAGTTTGGGGGCTTCAGAGGACTGTATAATTGTGTTTGTGTATTAATTTGGTAATCTTTATCATTACTGCTTTATAACACTACTGGTTTCATGGTTTCACTTGGTCCCATAAGCACAAATTTGTTTTTTCTGCCTTTTTTGTTATATTTTGCTATAAACCCTTTCTGGCTATTGTAAGAATGGGATTCTATTGCAAAAAATGAAGACTTTCAGGATTTCATTTAATGAAGACTTACAAGTTTTATTTTTAATGGGTCTGAGGGGAAAGGGACTGCAGTTTTGTGATGAGAACAAGAACAGGGAGGACTTTTAAAGTGGAGGGTGTGTTACAACTTGATTAGTTAGTGACATTGCATACTGAGATACTACCCAAGGGAGGCAAATCTAAATGTAGATGGATGGATGTCTGCAGTACCAGGAAGGAAAAGAAAAGTCTAGAAAGGGGTAAATGTTTCTTTATGTAGCCTGCTGGGACAGTTCCTTTCAGGTTGATGTGACAATTTTAATAGCTCGTTAGCCAGAGTTCGTTTGGGCTATTCACTACCCACTGGGTGTTAAATGTGAACTTCAGTTTTCCTAAGAATTACAATTTTATGAAGCACCATCACCATCAGACATGTGAGATGCAGCTATCTTGTCAGACTCATCCATCAGCCCAGGGCTATAGGTTTGTCCAGCCTGGGGTTCATTAGGAGAGGTGGATGTATTCTATTTCTGAACCCCTTTCCCTTAGTGGCCACTGAGACAATGAAACACTTCACAGCAAACTTAAAAATCATAGTTCTCCCACATAATTCAGCTTTCTGACTGGAGGATTGGATAAATGAGCCTCAAGATGGGAACTAGATACCCTCCTGAAAGGCAGAGCTTTGCTCGTTTGATGTTTTTTTTCTGAAACCCATGACCTACAGTCAGAAGCTGGTAGTCTTTTTACCTCTCAGTTATTTGTTAACATTCAGCTAAGGGCACTTCGATAACCCCCACTTAAAGGAGCCTACCATGTGCCTGGCTAGCTTGCTTACTAGCTGTTAAATGTCTAACCTTCAATAATTCTGATTTGTATATATGTAAAAGTGTCGCACTTGGTTCTGATTACGAAGTCGGCATGTCCCCCAGTGAACCAAGTCTCCTTTGCATATGTTCATGTCACTTGGTTGATTTCCCATTGCAGGACAATCCCAGGATTGCCCATGTTTTGCCGATTTCAGTTTCCAGTCCACTGTGAAGTAGGTGATAGAGCAAAGTGGAACTGACATGGTTTCCTCCTATTAAAGCACTGGAGGGCACCTCTTCCAAGTCAGCAAATAAGCCACCTTCAGTATTTGAGCCTTACTCACTTCCGGCCCCTTGGACGAGTCTCCTTCCTGTAGTCCTGGCACAAAGTGCTGGTGAGCACAGGATAACAGGAATTGCCTAAACAACTCTAGACTAGGCAGTAAGGAACCAGGGTCCCCTACATACCTAAGCCATTGCAAGAACCGCCTAGCGCAGGCTAGTTTCCTGAAATGGTGGCTTTTACTCAAGGTTTAAATGTGTATTCTGTTTAGATGAGCCCTTTAGGGCAAAGGCTGAGCAGCTCTGGCTGAACCAGAAAGCTCCAGTCTAGTCAAGTGATGGGGCGGGGGTCCTGAGGGATTTTGGATTCGTTTGTAATTTGGTGTAATTTGGGTAAGGCTTTATTGTTTTCCCACGCATACATTCTTACAGTGATTACAGACAGGGCCAAGGCTCCTTGGGGGGCGACAGGTATGGGATTAGCCCATTTTACACCAATGACATGGGAGAGGAAGAGTGACTCCGGGCGGGAGCCAGGTCGCGGCGGGGTTCCGAGGAAGAGGCTGACCCTGCCCAGAGAGGACAGACAACACAGGCATTGCCCCGCGGCCGGCAGGCGGCGCTGTCACCACCCGGGCCCGCCCCTCTGGGCGCGCGACCCGGCAGCTGGAGGACTCCGGCCCGGGAAATGTCCTTTTCTGCCCTTGTATCGCGGGGCGGGGGTCAGTGTCTCAAGGAGCGGGAACCGCAGCCTCAGATGAGGGGCACTGGGCTCCAAATCCCTCGGAACATCGGATCCAGGGGAGGCACCGGGGCCTCTGGGTCAGGAGCCGGGCTCGATCCCTCGCGGCCGAGAGGCGGCGCTGATCCCAGGTCCCGCGAGGGCCAGCGGACCTCGGGAGGGGGCGCCCGATCCCGCGACTCCGGCGCCGCTTCCCGGGAAGTTTCAAGTTTGAAAGCCCTGGCGGAGGGGCCCGGGCTTCCGGAACCGGAGTGGTCGAGAGGAGGGGCCGCGCTGCCCGAGCGGCGCCATGGAAGAGGGGGCGCCGCAGCAGGTGAACGGCTCCCGGAGGGGACGGGCCTCGGGCGCGGGCCGGGGGGTGGGGGGAGCCTCATTCACCGCCCCGGGCTCCGGCCGCGTCCCCAGCTCCTCCCCGTGTCCCTTCCCAGCCCTTGCCCTGCGCGCCCCTACACCTTCGCAGGGCAGACCTGAGCATTGGGGGTAAGTCGTTCCTGCCTCCTGGAAACGTCCCCAAATCACCTCCAAGTGAATCAGAGCCTCCAGTCAGGCCTAACCATGAGCACGTCTGAGTCCGCAGTCAGGGCCACCAGGGTGGGCCCCAAAGTTTCCTAAAATCTGTTCTTCCAGGTAACACTCTAAGGCCGATGTGCATCCGCTGCGAAAGCAAAGGGGGGCCGTGCAGGCACCTAGGGACGGGTCCTGGGAGGGGAGAAGAATGTGTGCGGCAGGCGGAGGGTGCCACTCCCTCGCGGTCGTGGGGTCCTTCCCAGAGCACACAGGCAGGCGGCGAGTGGGGACCCCAGAAGAAGGGGCCTACCCAGTTCCCGGGGGAACCCTCGGGTACAAAGGGTTCCAGACCAAATGGCGAGGGGGCGGGGTTCTTGCCGGAGCTGGCAATAGGTTCGCGTGGGACGAGGCTGTGTGTCTTATTGGGGGGTGGGGAGAGGTGGGGTACTTACTAGCCCAGAGGAAATGGGTGTGGGGACGTTTGTGTACAAGATAGCACCCCAGCCGCCAGCCCGGAGCAGGCAGGACCATGGGCTCTGGTCAAGGGTGAAGTGTTGTCCACAAGACTCCTAGAGTGCCCCCACCCCTTGGGCAACTTTCAGGGCTGCGTCTGTGCCCTCCCTCCCCCTTCCTCCGGAGGTCCCTCTGCCTGTTCCAGCCGTGGCTTGTACATATTTTCCGATTTCCTGTTAACCTCCGCCCAGCAGCAGCGGCTGGGTGACTCAGGACCCCGGTGCCGGGCCCCCAGCTCCGTGGGATCTTTGTTTGCTCAGGCCTTTGGCTCTGGCCCTCTGGCCTAGGGCCCTCAAAGGATTTCCTGAGCCCCGCCCCTGCCCTCTGACAGACGGGCCAGAGGGCCAGCGGAGGCCTGGGGTGGGGGTCCCCAAGGCTCCACTGGGCTCAGGAGATGGAGAGCCGAGAGGTAAGGTGAGGGCTCTGAGGCAGCCCTGGGTTGGGGGCATCATGGGTTACCCTGGGCTGAGGTCAGCAGCGGCACCCACTGGTTTGAAATGGCCTCTGGGAAGGAGCTTTTCCTCTTTCTTGCTCTCGCTTGGGGTGAAGCAGTGAGAGAGCCTTCTAATTCCTCCCAGGAGCTGAGCTGGGAGTGGGCCCCGGAGACCTGCTCAACCCCTCTGTGCCTCTGCTTTGCCAGCTGGGGTGTCGGAAGATCGGGGAACAGCCCTAGCTTCCTCTCAGGCCACAGGTTTCCCTGTCTGAGTGACCTTGGTGCGGGGTGGGGGGGGCCCTTCTCAGTGCCAAGCCTCTTTTCTGGTCCCCAGACCTTAGCCTGGATCCCAGACTGAGAGCAGCCTGATGTAAGCGTGACCAGCATGGAGAGGCTGGGGCCCAAGAGATGATGGTGCATCTCCTTCCCTGTGTTGTGGCCTTGGGCAAATTACTTAGCCTCTCTGTGTCTCAGTTTCCTCATCTATAAAATGGGGATAATAACTACACCTACCTCATGGGGTTGCTGTCAGGATCAACAAGTTAATGTCTGCACAGTTCTTAGAACAGAACACCATGCAAACATTAACAATTTTTTCCCCCTTACTCTTCTCTCTGATGGCACGGGACAGGAGCATGGGCTGGATAAATAGCCTTGGGGTTTCCATCTGGCTTAGGGATGCTAGCTCTAAGCTCATAGATGCTTCCCAAACCGTGTGTGTCAGTCCTGGGTGCCCACTGCGCCTGCCTCCCTGCGCCTCCGCCTGTGATGAGCTGAGGCCGTGGAGGTGGGGACTGAGGGGACTAAGGCCTCTGCCTTTTCAGCCTGGGGTGGGCCAGTGGCCCCCAGGGGATGAGAAAGAGGCGATCCGCCGGGCCATCCAGAAGGAGCTGAAAATCAAGGAGGGTGTGGAGAACCTGCGGCGGGTAGCCACCGACCGCCGCCACCTGGGCCACGTGCAGCAGCTGCTGCGGTCCTCCAACCGCCGCCTGGAGCAGCTGCACGGGGAGCTGCGGGAGCTGCATGCCCGCATCCTGCTGCCCGGCCCCGGGCCTGGCCCGGCTGGTGAGTGAGGAATCTGAGCAGGCCCCTCGGGACAGCAGGCGGCAGGCTGACCCAGCTCCTTGGCCTTGGCCCTGACCTCTCTCAGAGCCTCCTCTTGTAGCCCCTGCCCGGGAGAGGCGGGGAGGAGAGAGCTAGGCCATGAGGGGCTCTCGGCTCTGGGGGAGGGGTTCATGAGCCCCACGCTCTTTGCGCACAGAACCTGCGGCCTCAGGACCTCGGCCGCTGGCAGAGCAGCCAAGGGCCCGACACCTGGAGGCTCTACAGAGGCAGCTGCAGGTAGAGCTGAAGGTCAAGCAGGGAGCCGAGAATATGACCCACACGTATGCCAGTGGCACTCCCAAGGTAAGGCCCCTGGGATCTGAGGGGAAGAGATTTGGCTCTCAGATTATTAGAGAAGGTGGTGATCCAGACCCTATTCTTTTTTTTTTTTGAATTTTTGAATTTTTTTTATACAGCAGTTTCTTATTAGTTATCTATTTTATACATATTAGTGTATATATGTCAATCCCAATCTCCCACTTCATCCCACCACCAGCCCCTATTCTGATAGGGAAATGCAACCCAGACATTGACCCTGTAAGAGAGACAGTCTCACCCTTAGTCTGACGGGGGAGGCAGAACCCTAAATCTCAGCTTGGTGGGAAAGGCGTGGCTCGAACCCCTCATCTAACAGAGAAGGCAAAACACCAGTCTAATGGGGAATCTCAGCCCAACTCCCAACCTGTCCCAACTCTCAGCATGATGTGGAGGCTCACCCTGATCTAATAAGGGAGGCTTGACCTTAGCCCTCCCTTGTCTAGTCTGGTGGGGGAGGTCTGCTCCAGACCTAGTCTAAAAAGGGAGGCTTGGCTGTAGTATCTGGCCTACTGAGAGAGACTTAGCTTCAATCCTGGACTGATGGGGGAGGCTTGCTCCAGTCCCCGGTCTGACCAGGGAGGCTCTGGCCTGGTCCTCGCCTGAGGGGGCATATGTCACAACCCCATAGGAGAGGAAGCTTCTGGCAGCCGCCCAGCAGATGCTACAGGACAGCCAGCTGAAGGTGGCCCTGCTACGAATGAAGATCAGCAGCCTGGAGGCCAGTGGGTCCCCTGAGCCAGGTGAGGCCTTGAGAAGTGTGGATGGGCAGAGCGGAGCAGGGCATGGGCCTGAGGGCTGACCCCCTCCTCCCAGGACCGGAGCTGCTGGTGGAGGAGCTGCGGCACCGGCTACGCATCGAGGCTGCTGTGGCCGAGGGTGCCAAGAACGTGGTGAAGCTGCTCGGTAGCCGGCGAACGCAGGACCGCAAGGTGCTAGCCGAGGTCAGATCATGGTCCCCACCCATTGCTGCTCCTCTCTGAGTGGTACCACCCTCTGCAGTGGCGGGAGACACCGCTGGACTGGCTGTGAGGGGTGGCAATGAGGAAACAGGAGGCACATTCTTGTCTAGACCTCATCCAGGGTGTCTCCAGGTGGCCTGAGCCACTGCCCCCGCCGTTACCCCATGGCCCTGTATCCCTTCTGCAGGCTCAGGCCCAGCTCCAGGAGTCCTCCCAGAAACTGGACCTCCTGCGGCTGGCCTTGGAGCAGCTGCTGGAGGGACTGCCTTCTGCACACCCTCTGCGTGGCAGAGTGGCCCGGGAGCTGCGGACTGCTGTGTCTGGGAACCCCCAGCCTTCAGGGACACTCGTGAAGCCCACCGCCATGACAGGTACCCAGGAGTCCCTCCTACTTCAGAGCTCTCCTTCCCTTCCAGGGAGGAGCCTGAAACACAGTGGGGAAGAATCTTGGAGAAGACTTCCAATCCTGGCCTCACCATCCCCTAGCTGTGTGACCTTGTGCAACTGACATCCCCTCTCCAGACCTCAGTTTTTCACTCTGTCAAATGGGGGTGATAACAGCACCTATTTCATAGGGTTGCTGCGAAAATTCAGTGAGTTGTTGCGTGTGAAGTGCTCAGCACCGTGCAGGCACAGAGATCGCTCAGTCAGTGACGGTATTATTTAAGTGAGGAACCATGAAAGTGCTCAAAGTGCCAGTGTTAGGGAGCTCATAGCCCTGGAGGCCTTGATACCCAGTCCTGGGCAGTTTGGGCTGTTGGAAAGTTCTTCCTTATCCCAAGCTGGATCTGCCTCCAAATAATCTAACAGCGTCAACTCTGGAAGCCCTGAACTTCCCACCTGGGACACAGTGCCAACTAGAGAGCCCAGCCCCTGCCAACACAGAGCTGATGCAGGGTAGACGGGCCCCATCCCACTGTGAGCAGAGCTGAGAAGGGGAAGTGCAGCGGCTGGATGGGCCCCCTCACCTGGCCCCTGGGGAATCAAGGAATGCTTCCTGGAGGGGGTGGTGTCTGAGCTTGCCCTCGAAGGGCTTATGTGAGTTAGCCAAGTAGACAAGTTGGGGAAGGTGGGGGTAAGGGCTTGTTAAATGGCCTAAAATTCAGGTACTTGGGGCCACCCCACATCCTGTCTTCTGGCTGAATACCCATATTCCTCCAATCATTCTTCCACCCTTGCACTGCCTTGGTTTATGAGGTCTCTCAGAGTGTAAACCCCAGGCCCAGACTTCCTAAATGGTGCTGTTAGGCCCAGTGTATGTCCTCAAGGGCGGCCAGAGTCCCACTGCTTCCTCTGCCCTTTGAGGGACACATCTCTAATGACCCTAAAATGAATCTGCTTGGTTGGCAAAACACGCTTGTACCCATTGCAGGAGGTAGGGCTGAGCTGGCGCTGCTTTCCACTGTGCAGATGGGGAGACAGGCCCAGGGAAGAGGTGGGACAGGTCCGCCAGCCAGGCCTCCTGCTCTTCCCTGGGCTCTCATCCCTGCCATGGCGCTGTTCCTAGGCCCTGAGCCTTGAGCAGTGTGTCACCACGCGCTGTGGTCCCATGCAACCTGGCTGAGGTCTGAGTCTCACTCCTCTGCCTGTGTGTCCCTGCTTCTTCCAACACATAGAGAGCGTGCAGGAGGGGAGGACCAGTTGGCTGGCCCCAAGGGTGGCAGGTGGCTGCCGAGGCCTAATGTGGGCAAGGTCTGTGTTTAGCTATACCTCCAGGAGAAGGTAGCATTCCTGGGGTCCCAGGGGTCCATTGGAGGACGGCACCTGATAATGGCCCCCCACCATGCTCCCTGGCAGGGACGCTGCAGGTCCACCTCCTGGGCTGTGAGCAGCTGCTGACAGCTGTGCCTGGACGTTCCCCCGTGGCCGCGCTGGCCGGGACCCCCTCCCAGGGCTGGCTTTGGAGCAGGGCCAAGCAGCAGCGTGGTGGAGGCGAGCTGGCCAGTGAGTAGGGGGCACGGGAAGCTGGGGAATAGCAAAGGACCCCCGCTCCCGGGCCGCCCTGAACCCCGGCTCTGGCCCCACAGGTGAGGTGTTGGCCGTGCTGAAGGTGGACAATCGCATTGTGGGCCAGACGGCCTGGGGGCCTGTGGCCAAGCAGTCCTGGGACCAGACCTTTGTCGTCCCCCTGGAGCGGGTGAGGCTGCCTTGTGTGGACAGGGGTGACCGTGGGCCGTGGGGTGGAAGGCCGGCCAGGTAGTGGCTCGTGCCACGTTCCACCCCTCAACCTGGCCTCCCCACTGTAGGCCCGAGAGCTGGAGATTGGGGTGCACTGGCGGGACTGGCGGCAGCTGTGCGGCGTGGCCTTCCTGAGGCTGGAGGACTTCCTGGACAATGCCTGTCACCAGCTCTCCCTCAGCCTGGTGCCGCAGGGGCTGCTCTTTGCTCAGGTCTCCACTGGCCCCTGCCCTGACCTTGTGGGCCCCTGGCTCCCTTAGAACAAAGAAGGGCCTTTGAGCCTGTGCTCTGCACCCACATGTGGGAGTGGAAACTGAGACCCAGAGGGAGGAGATATAGAGGAAGGAAGGATTCCCAGCCCCTCTCTGAGGACTTCATGGGAGCCTGGCGGCCTGCATCCTTGTCCTGTCTGCCCTGCTGCGTGTGGGACCCTGGACCACCTCTCTTCTCCGGGCCTCGGTTTCCCCACTGGTCCCAATGAGGATGTTGGATCCATCTCTCCGAGTCCTTCTGGCTCTTGTGTCTGTTGACATGGGCTCGGGCTGGGAGCCTGGAGGCTGAGGAGGTGCCCATGGCAGGTGGGGTGGGAGGGGACTGGTCTTCAGCCCTGCCGCCTGCCCCCGCAGGTGACCTTCTGTGACCCTGTCATTGAGAGAAGGCCCCGGCTGCAGAGGCAGAAGCGCATTTTCTCAAAACGCAGAGGTGTGGAGTGGAGAAGGCTGGCTAGTAGGGAGCAGGGCTGGGACCCTTAGGAGACCCTGGGACTGAGCCCCCTTTTGCCCCAGGTCAGGACTTCCTGAGGGCTTCCCAGATGAACCTCAGCATGGCGGCCTGGGGGCGCTTGGTCATGAGCCTACTGCCCCCCTGCAGCTCTCCAAGCACCATCAGCCCCCCGAAAGGGTGCTCCCAGACCCCAGCCACACCCCGGGGGGCCGCCGACCCTGCCTCGCCCAGGTGAGGAGCCTCGCCCCAGGCTGCCTGCTTCTCTGTGGAGTCACCTCACTCCAGATGCAGACAGTGCCTGTCCCCGTTGCTCGCCCTCTGACCCGTCTCTCTGCCTCACACGGCTGTGGGTCCACCCCCACCCGCGCATTCCACCCGCCTGTGCCCGGTCGTGTGTCTGCTTCCTCCCCACAGTAATTTCCCACCCAAGAAGACCCCCTTGCGAGAAGAGATCCAATCCCCACCCAAGCCGCCGCGCCTCTACCTGCCCCAGGAGCCGACCCCCGAGGAGATGCCGGTGAGCGGCGGCAGGGCTGGTCATGCTGGGGGCTGTCTGGATGGGGACGGCAGGGCTGGAGGGAAAAAGGAGAGGAAGCCCCCTCTGCCCTGAGCCCCTCTGCCCTCACAGAGCACCAAACGCCCCCACATGAAGCCCAGGACTCGACTCGAGCCATCTCTGCCAGCCTCAGCCACCAGGTACCCCTGGCAGGCTCACCTTGGCGTTTGAGAGAGACATCTGTCCACTCACTTGGGTGTTTGCATGTCAGGCGTTCTCACATCGCCCCGAGCTCTTGGCTTGCTCTCAGGTTCTCACTTGCGGAGCCCACGTTACTGAGCTCCACCTGCATGCCAGACCCCAGGAAATGGCAGTCCTAGGAGCTCCCACCTGGCCTCTCCAGCCCCTGCCCCTCTTGCCTCACAGGTGGGGACAGCCCAGGACCAGGCGTGGAGGGAGGGTTTGGAGCGGCCCTTTGCGGAGCCCCAGCCCTTGTCCCAGGGGCTTCCTGTACCCTCTCTCTTGCAGGAACCCCCCCCGGCTTCAGGACTTCCGCTGCTTGGCCGTGCTGGGCCGGGGCCACTTCGGGAAGGTAGTGGGCTCATGAGGTGCAGTGGAGGGGGGTGGGCAGGCCCCGACACACGCTAGCTAGGGGGACTCTGGGGTCTGTGGGGCAGTGGGTGGGGGAAGTAGGCTCCTGTACTGCCCACCTGGAACCCAGTCTCTCTCTGGTCCCCAGGTCCTCCTGGTCCAGTTCAAGGGGACAGGTCAATACTATGCCATCAAAGCGCTGAAGAAGCAGGAGGTGCTGAGCCGGGACGAGATAGAGAGGTGTGTGCTGAGGCCAGGGGGTTCCTGGCATCCGGGCACGTGGAGGGTACCCAGGATGGCAGGCCTGGGCTGGTGGCCCCGGAAGGCAGCTGAATGCTACTGGGGCTTGTAAGAGGTGACCCTGTGGGGCCAGCCAGGCCTGGGCTCTCTTGTTAGCAACTACAGTTGTTAACTGTGTGCCCTTGGGCAGGTCCCCTCATTTATGCACCTCAGTTTCCTCATCTGTGAAATGGGAACAGGGTGGTTGTACAGGTTCAAGACCTATGTGAGGGACTTCCCTGGTGGTCCAGTGGTTAAGACTCTGCGTTTCCACTGCAGGGGTTGCTGGTTCCATCCCTGGTTGGGGAACTGAGATCCCGCATGCCACAGAGCGTGGCCAAAAAAAAAGACCTATGTGAGCTCCTGATACATATGAACCATCACTCTAGCTGCCTGGCACTTTGACTTAAGAGCCAGTGACCCAGGGGTGTTGTGTGGGTGACAGGGCATAGTCGGGAGAGGTTTTCATTCCCTTCTAGGTTCCCTCCTTCCCTCTAAAACCCATGCCCTCCTCTTGCAGCCTGTATTGCGAGAAGCGAATCCTGGAGGCTGTGGGCCGCATGGGGCACCCCTTCCTACTCTCCCTCCTTGCCTGCTTCCACACCTCCAGCCACGCCTGCTTCGTGACTGAGTTTGTGCCCGGTGGCGACCTCATGATGCAGATCCATGAGGACGTCTTCCCTGAGCCCCAGGCCCGGTGGGTTCCCATCTCTCCTGTACGCCTCTTCCAGCAAGCCTTCCCTGCTTCCCTGTACCTGGTGACGCCTTCATCCTGCTTCCTCCAGGGTGCCCATCAGCAGAAGAGCATGGAGTCAGGGAGGCCTTGGTTCAAATCCTGGTTATCAACCCTCACAGCATTTGTGACCTCAGACCTCAGTTTATATAGCTGTGAATTGGGCTAATGATAACTATTTCATAGGCTTGTTGCGTGGATGAACATAACATTTAGAAATTGCCGAGCACAGGGACTGGTGAGCAGTAAGTGACTGACAGCTGGTGTTGTTATTTCTTGCCCAGCAGAGTGTGGGCTCTGGAGCCTGGATTCACATATCAGCTCGGCCACTAGCTGTGCGACCCTGGGTGGGTCATTTACTGGGAGTCTCAGATCCTCATTTGAAAAATAGGCATGGCGGGTATCCGCAGCAGGCTGCTGGGAGGATGCCAGGATAGGCATGAGGATTCTCGGTGTCATCCCTGGCACAATCTCAGAGCCCAGGAAGGGCAGGCTGTTATCTGGAGGAGCTCCACCCCTGCTACACATGAGGCTACTCCCAGTCTCTCGCCCACACCTGACTCTGGCAGGGATATCTGGAGTCCCCAGGCCATGGCCATCCTGGTGCCTCCCTGCCCTGTCCCCCACAGTCCTGGGCCTGAACTACCCCCTACACCAACCCTCCAGGTTCTATCTGGCCTGTGTGGTCCTGGGGCTGCAGTTCTTACATGAGCAGAAGATCATTTACAGGTAACTTGCCCCCGAGATGCTGGGGGAGTGGGCGAGGGGGCAAATGCTACCCTCCTCCTGGGCTGCTCTGGGGTGGGGCTGCTGTTCCCTGGGCCTCAGCGCTTCTTAGCCCCTTTGATCTGCCCCGCTTTGCCCTCAGAGACCTTAAGTTGGATAATCTTCTGCTGGATGCCCAGGGTTTCCTGAAGATCGCAGACTTTGGGCTCTGTAAGGAAGGTGGGTGCCTCCTGTCCAGGATCCCGTGTCTTTCAGTCGTGCTCACTCAGCCCAGGCCAGCAGGGTGGTGGGCAAGTGGCAGCTCCCAGCCCTCATTCCAGGGACTACCTGGACACATTGGCTCGTCCTTCCCAGCCCTAAAAGCTCTAAAAGAGCCCCTTGCCCTTGGCCAGAGGGAGTTCCTGGGCTGGGAGAGGGCACTGGGTTCTGCTTTCTGCATGACCTTGGCACATGAGCTTGTCTGAGACTCAGATTCCTCATCAATCAAGTGGCATAAAAACCGTTCCCACCTCCAAGGGTATGGGGCAGGGCTCGGCACAGGTTCAGAACATGGGGTCATAAGGAGGGTGGGTGCTTGATTCTTAGAGCTAGAGGTTCTTGTGGATAACACACCATGCTGGCATCAGTGTGGATGTTGGTTTGCAGGGATCGGCTTTGGGGACCGGACGAGCACCTTCTGTGGCACCCCGGAGTTCCTGGCCCCTGAGGTGCTGACCCAGGAGGCCTATACGCGGGCTGTGGACTGGTGGGGGCTGGGCGTGCTGCTCTACGAGATGCTGGTGGGCGAGGTGAGCGCTGGACGGGGTGCTGGTGGGGCCTCCAGGTCGGGTGGGGGTGGCCCACGTACCCTGCTGAGCCCCATCCCTGCAGTGCCCGTTTCCAGGGGACACTGAGGAGGAGGTGTTTGACTGCATCGTCAATGCAGAAGCCCCATACCCGCGCTTTCTGTCGGTGCAAGGGCTTGAGCTCATTCAGAAGGTAATCGCAGGGACTTCCCCGGTGGTCCGGTGGTTAAGACTCTGCACTTCCACTGCAGGGGGCGCGGGTTCGATCCCTGGTCCGGGAAACTAAAATCCCGCAAGCTGCGTGGCGCGTCCCCCCAAAAACAAAACAAACTCTTTAAAAAAAAAAAAAAAAAAGTAATCACCGCAGGGTCCAGGGCTGGGCCGACAGCTGCTCGTGGCTCGGGGATCCCTACCCGAGAGGCTGGAGAGGGGGAGGCGGGCAGTGCCTGGGGCCCGAGCACCCTGAATGAGCACCTGTCCTGTTCCCCAGCTCCTCCAGAAGTGCCCCGAGAAGCGCCTGGGGGCGGGGGAGCGGGATGCTGAGGAGATCAAGACACAGCCTTTCTTCAGGGTGAGTGGCCAGGGCCGCAGTGGTCCAGGAGCCTGGCACAGTGGGAGGCATCGAGGGCCCGCGGGGCTGCCGCTCCCGCCGTCTGAGGCACCTCTACCCTTGCCCCCAGACCACCGACTGGCAGGCCCTCCTCGCCCGAGCCGTCCGGCCCCCATTTGTGCCCACCCTCTGCGGCCCCACAGACCTGCGTTACTTTGAGGGCGAGTTCACGGGGCTGCCGCCTGCCCTGACGCCGCCTGATGCCCGCAGCCCCCCCATCACCGCCCGCCAACAGGCTGCCTTCCGGGACTTCGACTTTGTGTCCCAGCGATTCCTGGAGCCCTGAGGGCCTCCCGGGCTCTCTACCCCCTGTCCCCCAGACGGTTGGAGCCTCTGCTTGCCCGCCTTTCTGCCCACCTGGGCGCCCTGGCATTGATGAACCCTTGGGACTCAAGGTGGCGGCCACGGGCTGCTGTCGTGGGCTTTACTCAGTCACCGGGCAAAGTGCTGCCTCCCCTCCCTTCTCTCGACCACCTCTCCCCTGCCCGCTGCAAGACCTGGACCCGAAAGGGTGGCACAGCGAGGAGCAGTTTGGTTTGTTTTTTGAATACTTGACTTGCTTTATGGATTATTAAATTTATAAAACTGTGCACTGGAGGCAGCCTGGCTTGGGGTGGGGAGGGTGGAAGTCTCCACAACCCAGGTCCTTGGTGCCCGAGCCCCCCATGGGTCCTCTTCCTCCTCTTCTGCCTTTGAGGCAGGGTTCTGTCCTTCAGCTCCACCCTGAGGCCTGGGAGGAGTGAGCAGCAGTGAGGAGGTCCAGGCCCTCGGAGCGCTGACGCCCCCGGGTGCAGCCCCTCTGGTTTTCAGGCACAAGACGGTGGCCCGGCCTCTAGCAACCCTAAACATCCTGGCTGCTGCCTTCCTCGTCCTCAGCCCAGAGGGTCTCCCAGGACCCCGAGGGCCATCCACAGAAGAAGTGGGCCAGGTTGCGGGTCAGGCCGCGGTCGAAGGGGTTGCCGGGGCGCTGGCGGAGGTAGGCGATGCGGTGTGAGGAGATGAACTCCCAGGTGGTGGTGTTGCTGGCCACCAGGTAGAGGTGCGAGGCCAAGAGCAGGCTGGCCACTAGGGAGAAGAGCGACAGCAGCAGGAAGGTGGCAAACAGGAGCCCACTGGACCGCAGCCAGAGCCCCCAAGGCCGGAAGAAGCGGAGGCCAGACCTGCAGGGAAGGAGGGGGACAGGGACCCAGAGCTGGCGCGTGTGTGTGTGGCAGCTTTGCCCCAGGGACCCCAGGTGGGCCGGCCATTTGGGAGAGGGTACGAGGCCCCTGAAGAGGGAGCCTGGCTCTCTCCACACCTGATGGGTGCCTGGTGCCTGCCCCCCACCCACCCACCCAGGGCGCTGGGGGAACCCACCATGCCAGGTACAGGCCCCACAGAAGCACCACCAGCTGCAGCGCCAGGTAGGCCACGAAGAGTGGGTGATTGCGCTCCCCCACGCAGTTCTCCATCCAGGGGCAGTGGTGGTCATATCGGCGGACACAACGACGGCACTCACGGCAGTGACGGGCCCGCAGGGGTTGCTGTGGGCACGCAGGGAATCAGGCCTTAACACCGGCGCCCTTCTGGACCCAACGATGTGGGCGGGAGGTCAGGGCTGGCATCTGGGAGGCCTTCCTGGAGGAGGGGTGAGGCCAAGGAGTCTCAATCTTGCCCGACCCTCCCACGGGGGTCCCTGCATCACCCACCAGCACCATGCAGTATCTGCAGCGCCGAAGGGGGACGGCCTGAGGAACCATGGCTGTCTGCTCTTCCTTGGCCTCCTCCTGAAAATGGGGGGACACAGTATGAGATGGGGTTCCCTTGGGAGGCAGAGGGCACTGGTGGGTAGCTCCCTTGGGGGTCAGCTTAACTCTGGGTGTGCACATTTGGGGATCCATCCCCCGTGTAATGGAGGTGGTAGAGTGGGGGCAGAGTGCCCTGGACGGTGAGGCTGTGTGACCTTTGCCAGTTACTTCCCCTCTCTGGGTCTTGGTAATTTCCTCATTGTAGGATGGGGCTCTAGGTCTGGCAAGATGATTCCCTGGGATTCCCTAGGAAAGCCCTCAGCACAGGGTCTAGCATGGGATTGTTACTGGGGCCTTGGGTTCCCTTTTGGGGGGCAGGAGATGTTTGGGAGCCCTGGTTACCTGGGGCTGGGGCAGGACATTCACGTATCCTGGGTCCATGAGTGACACAGCCAGGTAAAGCAGCAGGGAGCCCAGTACCAAGAGCAGGAAGGTGAGGGGCACGAGCAGCTCCCCCTGCTCTTCCCACTGCCGCAGCGCTGGAGAGGCCAGAGGGGGAGAGTGAGGCTGCGGCGACAGAATAGGAGGGTGCAGGTGAGGGGTGCCGCTGGGGGGGGGAAGTGTGTCCCTGGCTGAGGGAAGGCCTGGAGATGGAGTTTGATGAATGGTCAGGTGTGGCCACTGCATAGGGTGCAGGAGGGAGAAGTTCACGTTCAGCAAAAAAAAAAAAAAAAAAAGCAGCAGTTCATCTACACTCTGGAGCGCAATAGAGAACCACGGAAGGTTATAGGGTCAGATATGTTTCTGAAAGCCCTCTTACTGCTAGAGCAAAGATGGATCAGAGGGGAGGCTTATCTGGGATACGGAGCGGAGCGTGTCTGGACGAGGGCAGTGGCAGGAAGGGTGGAGAAGAGGGGATGGACAGGGGGGTAAGGAGGCTGATGGGGCCAGACTTGGCTGGATGTGGGGGAGAGGGAGGAGGGGTCTGGCTCTGAGATGCGGAGAGGCTGGCCAGGTCCCAGATGCCCAAGAGACAGAGGAGGGCAGGGTCGGCAGGCTGGCTGGGATGCTGCAGAGGGACAACAGGGGAGCCCAGGCCAGGAAGGGTCCAGCCCATGGAGGTGACTGAAGGATTTTGGGAGGCGGGGGGCTGAAGAGCGAGGGGCAGGAGACAGCCAGACAGCCGAGTGTGGCCAACTCTGGTGCCCCTTGACTGTAAAAGGGAGCGGGGAAGGAAGGGGGGTTGCACTGGTGGGGTTCTTTCTGATGGGGAGACTGAGCAGGTTTTTAGGCTAAGGGGCAGAGGCAGTGGAGACTTGAGGTCTTGGGAGGAAAGTGAGAACGCCCCCGGTCCGGGGTTTTATGCTGGAGCAAGGAGGGGTGATGAGTGGGGGCTGTGATGGTGGTAGTGAGGGAGGGTGAAAACTTGTGCTGGAGGGGGCCACGGAGGTGGCCTGTGGTGGGTAAAGAGGGGGAAGGGTGGAAGGGGGTTGATGGGATGAATGAATGCTACCAGGGCGAGAATCAAGGATGAGGACGTGAGGGACAGGCTGCTCCCCTATGCGGTGTTCTCTTGCCTGAGGCTGGGGAGCCTGGACTTGGGCAGCTAGTGGCCACAGGGCTGGGCGGGACGCCAGTCCTTCATCTAGTTGATCCTCGGAATCTTGGGAGTCAGTTCCTGGGAAGGGTCGGGCGGGTCCCAGGATCAGGGGAGAAGGGGGCTCGAGTCGGTCGTCGGATCTGGGGCACCGGGTGGGTCCTGGGACAGACAGGGTATCTGGCAGGGATCGGGAAGATTCCGGAATTAATTAGAGATCAACTGGGTATTAGGCAGAAAGCAGGTGGCTCTTGGAATGAGAGATGGGGAGGGGGCCTCAGGATGTGGAGGAGATTGGGTGAATCCCAGGACCTCTTGGGCTTCGGCAAGGGACTCAGTGAGACCCAAACATCTAGGGAATCACGCGGGATCGG